>NC_140997.1:129510396-129680396 GCF_052327205.1 Somniosus microcephalus
ATAAAAGGCCCTAGCAGGCTTCTGTAGTTTCAGTTTCAAGCTGCCTCTTGTTCAGTAAAGTACCTGTTAAACTGTTCTCCCGAAGTCCGTGTATTATTGAGGCGCGGACTTTACACTTTCCCCATCCTTTTTTCATTCAGCCCAACCCACCTAGCCTTCACTCCTATGACTTCACTGCCCTCCTGTGCTACTTTAACCTCACATATCCATATTCATGGCCACATCCTGAACCTTGCTATCTCATGGGTCCTCTCTACACATGAGGAATACATCATGCACACTGAGACTTAATCTGTGACCCTGGGATTAAATCTCACGGCCGGGGACTCCACCTAGTGACCACAGGAATACACCTCACACCCTGGGACTCCACCCAGTGACCCCTGGAATACACCTCACACCCTGGGACTCCGTCCAGTGACCCCTGGAATACTCTGACAACCTGGGACTCCATCCAGTGACCCCAAGAAAACACCTCACACCCTGGGGCTCCACCCAGTGACACCTGGAATACTCTGGGATCCTGGGACTCCATTCAGTGACCCCAGGAATACATCTCACACCCTGGGACTCCACACAGTGACCCCAGGAATATATCTCACACCCTGGGACTCCATCCAGTGATCCCTGGAATACATCTCACACCCTGGGACTCCACACAGTGACCCCAGGAATACATCTCACACCCTGGGACTCCATCCAGTGATCCCTGGAATACATCTCACACCCTCGGACTCCACCCAGTGACCTCAGGAATAATCTGGGACCCTGGGACTACACCCAGTGACATCAGGAATACTCTGGGACCCTGGGACTCCACCCAGTGACCCCTGGAATACATCTCACACCCTGGGACTCCACCCAGTGACCCCAAGAAAACATCTCACACCCTGGGACTCCATCCAGTGACCCCAAGAAAACATCTCACACCCTGGGACTCCATCCAGTGACCCCAAGAAAACATCTCACACCCTGTGACTCCACCCAGTGGCCCCAGGAATACATCTCACACCCTGGGACTCCACCCAGTGACCCCAGGAATACATCTCACACCCTGGGACTCCACCCAGTGACCCCTGGAATACATCTCACACCCTGGGACTCCACCCAGTGACCCCTGGAATACTCTGGGACCCTGGGACTCCACCCAGTGACTTCAGGAATACTCTGGGACCCTGGGACTCCACCCAGTGACCCCTGGAATACTCTGGGACGCTGGGACTCCATCCAGTGACCCCAGGAATACTCTGACACCCTGGAATACTCTGGGACCCTGGGACTCCACCCAGTGACCCCTGGAATACTCTGGAACCCTGGGACTCCACCCAGTGACCTCAGGAATACTCTGGGGCACTGGGACTCCAACCAGTGACCCCTGGAATACTCTGGGACCCTGGGACTCCACACAGTGACCTCAGGAATACTCTGGGACCCTGGGACTCCACCCAGTGACCCCTGGAATACTCTGGGACGCTGGGACTTCACCCAGTGACCCCTGGAATAGTCTGGGACCCTGGGACCCCACACAGTAACCTCAGGAATACTCTGGGACACTGGGACTCCACCCAGTGACCCCTGGAATACTCTGGGAGCCTGGGACTCCACCCAGTGACACCTGGAATACTCTGGGACACTGGGACTCCACCCAGTGACCCCTGGAATATTCTGGGACCCTGGAACTCCACCCAGTGACCCCAGGAAAACTCTGGGATGCTGGGACTCCATCCAGTGACTCCAGGAATGCTCTGGGACCCTGGGACTCCACCCAGTGACCCCAGGAATACTCTGTGACCCTGGGACTCCACCCAGTGACACCAGGAATACTCCGGGACCCTGGGACTCCACCAAGTGACACCTGGAATATTCTGGGACCCGGGGACTCCATCCAGTGGCCCCTGCAATACTCTGGGACGCTGGGACTCCATCCAGTGACCTCAGGAATACTCTGGGACCCTGGGACTCCACACAGTGACCTCAGGAATGCTCTGGGAGCATGGGCCTCCACCCAGTGACCCCTGGAATACTCTGGGATCCTGGGACTCCACCCAGTGACACCTGGAATACCCTGGGACCCTGGGACTCCATCCAGTGACCCCTGGAATACTCTGGGACTCTTGGACTCCACTCAGTGACCTCAGGAATACACCTCACACCCTGGGACTCCACCCAGTGACCCCTGGAATAGTCTGGGACCCTGGGACTCCACCCAGTGACCCCAGGAATACTCTGGGACCCTGGGACTCCTCCCAATGACCCCTGGAATACTCTGGGACCCTGGGACTCCACCCAGTGACCTCAGGAATACTCTGGGACACAGACTCCACCCAATCACCTCAGGAATAATCTGGGACACTGGGACTCCACCCAGTGACCTCAGGAATACTCTGTGACACTGGGACTCCTTCCAGTGACCCCTGGAATAATCTGGGACCCTGGGACTCCATCCAGTTACCCCTGGAATGCTCTGGGACCCTGGGACTCCACCCAGTGACCTCAGGAATACTCTGGGACCCTGGGACCCCACACAGTGACATCAGGAATACTCTGGGACCATGGGTCTCCACCCAGTGACCCCTGGAATACTCTGGGACCCTGGGACTCCATCCAGTGACCCCTGGAATGCTCTGGGATCCTGGGACTCCATCCAGTGACCCCAGGAATACTCTGGGACCCTGGGACACCATCCAGTGACCCCTGGAATACTCTGGGACCCTGGGACTACATCCAGTGACCTCAGGAATACTCTGGGAGCCTGGGACTCCACCCAGTGACACCTGGAATACTCTGGGACCCTGGGACTCCACCCAGTGACCCCTGGAATACTCTGGGACCCTGGGACTCCACCCAGTGACCCCAGGAATACTCTGGGACACTGGGATTCCACCCAGTGTCCTCAGGTATACTCTGGGACCCTGGGACTCCATCCAATGACCCCTGGAATACTCTGGGACACTGGGACGCCACTCAGTGACCCCTGGAATACTCTGGGACACTGGGACTCCACACAGTGTCCCCTGGAATACTCTGGGACCCTGGGACTCCACCCAGTGACCTCAGGAATACTCTGGGACACTGGGACTCCACCCAGAGACCTCAGGAATACTCTGGGACCCAGGGACTCCACCCAGTGACCTCAGGAATACTCTGGGACACTGGGACTCCACCCAGTGACTGCAGGAATATTCTGGGACGCTGGGACTCCACCCAGTGACCCCTGGAATACTCTGGGACTGTGGGACTCCACCCAGTGACCCCTGGAATACACCTCACACCCTGGGACTCCATCCAGTGACACCTGGAATACTCTGGGACTCTGGGACTCCACCCAGTGACCCCAGGAATACTCTGGGACCCTGGGACTCCTCCCAGTGACCTCGGCAATACTCTGGGACCCTGGGACTCCACCCAGTGACCCCTGGAATATTCTGGGACCCTGGGACTCCTCCCAGTGACCCCTGGAATACTCTGGGACACTGGAACTGCACCCAGTGATCTCAGGAATACTCTGGGACCCTGGGACTCCACCCAGTGAACTCAGGAATACTCTGGGACACTGGGACGCCACCCAATGACCTCAGGAATACTTTGGGACCCTGGGACTCCATCCAGTGACTCCTGGAATACTCTGGGACCCTGGGACTCCATCCAGTGACCCTGGAATACTCTGGGACCCTGGGACTCCACCCAGTGACCTCAGGAATACTCTGGGTCCCTGGGGCTCCACACAGTGACCTCAGGAATACTCTGGGAGCATGGGCCTCCACCCAGTGACACCTGGAATACTCTGGGACACTGGGACTCCATCCAGTGACCCCTGGAATACTCTGGGACCCTTGGACTCCATCCAGTGACCCCAGGAATACTCTGGGACACTGGGGCTCCACCCAGTGACCCCTGGAATTCTCTGGGACCCTGGGACTCCGCCCAGTGACCCCTGGAATACTCTGGGACCCTGGGACTCCACCCAGCGACCTCAGCAATATTCTGGGACCCTGTGACTCCACCCAGTGACCTCAGGAATACTCTGGCGCCCTGGGGCTCCACCCAGTGACCCCTGGAATACATCTCACACCCTTGGACTCCGTGCAGTGACCCCTGGAATACTCTGACAACCTGGGACTCCATCCAGTGACCCCAAGAAAACACCTCACACCCTGGGGCTCCACCCAGTGACACCTGGAATACTCTGGGATCCTGGGACTCCATCCAGTGACCCCAGGAATACATCTCACACCCTGGGACTCCACACAGTGACCCCAGGAATACATCTCACACCCTGGGACTCCATCCAGTGATCCCTGGAATACATCTCACGCCCTGGGACTCCACACAGTGACCCCAGGAATACATCTCACACCCTGGGACTCCATCCAGTGATCCCTGGAATACATCTCACACCCTGGGACTCCACCCAGTGACCTCAGGAATAATCTGGGACCCTGTGGCTACACCCAGTGACATCAGGAATATTCTGGGACCCTGGGACTCCACCCAGTGACCCCTGGAATACATCTCACACCCTGGGACTCCACCCAGTGACCCCAAGAAAACATCTCACACCCTGGGACTCCATCCAGTGACCCCAAGAAAACATCTCACACCCTGTGACTCCACCCAGTGACCCCAGGAATACATCTCACACCCTGGGACTCCACCCAGTGACCCCAGGAATACATCTCACACTCTGGGACACCACCCAGTGACCCCTGGAATACATCTCACACCCTGGGACTCCACCCAGTGACCCCTGGAATAATCTGGGACGCTGGGACTCCACCCAGCGACCTCAGGAATACTCTGGGACCCTGGGACTCCACCCAGTGACCCCTGGAATACTCTGGGACGCTGGGACTCCATCCAGTGACCCCAGGAATACTCTGACACCCTGGAATACTCTGGGACCCTGGGACTCCACCCAGTGACCCCTGGAATACTCTGGAACCCTGGGCCTCCACCCAGTGACCTCAGGAATACTCTGGGACACTGGGACTCCAACCAGTGACCCCTGGAATACTCTGGGACCCTGGGACTCCACACAGTGACCTCAGGAATACTCTGGGACCCTGGGACTCCACCCAGTGACCCCTGGAATACTCTGGGACGCTGGGACTTCACCCAGTGACCCCTGGAATACTCTGGGACACTGGGACTCCACCCAGTGACCCCTGGAATACTCTGGGACCCTGGAACTCCACCCAGTGACCCCAGGAAAACTCTGGGATGCTGGGACTCCATCCAGTGACTCCAGGAATGCTCTGGGACCCTGGGACTCCACCCAGTGACCCCGGAATACTCTGGGACCCTGGGACTCCACCCAGTGACACCAGGAATACTCCGGGACCCTGGGACTCCACCAAGTGACACCTGGAATATTCTGGGACCCGGGGACTCCATCCAGTGGCCCCTGCAATACGCTGGGACCCTGGGACTCCATCCAGTGACCCCTGGAATACTCTGGGACGCTGGGACTCCATCCAGTGACCTCAGGAATACTCTGGGACCCTGGGACTCCACACAGTGACCTCAGGAATGCTCTGGGAGCATGGGCCTCCACCCAGTGACCCCTGGAATACTCTGGGATCCTGGGACTCCACCCAGTGACACCTGGAATACCCTGGGACCCTGGGACTCCATCCAGTGACCCCTGGAATACTCTGGGACTCTTGGACTCCACTCAGTGACCTCAGGAATACACCTCACACCCTGGGACTTCACCCAGTGACCCCTGGAATAGTCTGGGACCCTGGGACTCCACCCAGTGACCCCAGGAATACTCTGGGACCCTGGGACTCCTCCCAATGACCCCTGGAATACTCTGGGACCCTGGGACTCCACCCAGTGACCTCAGGAATACTCTGGGACACAGACTCCACCCAATCACCTCAGGAATAATCTGGGACACTGGGACTCCACCCAGTGACCTCAGGAATACTCTGTGACACTGGGACTCCTTCCAGTGACCCCTGGAATAATCTGGGACCCTGGGACTCCATCCAGTTACCCCTGGAATGCTCTGGGACCCTGGGACTCCACCCAGTGACCTCAGGAATACTCTGGGACCCTGGGACCCCACACAGTGACATCAGGAATACTCTGGGACCATGGGTCTCCACCCAGTGACCCCTGGAATACTCTGGGACCCTGGGACTCCATCCAGTGACCCCTGGAATGCTCTGGGATCCTGGGACTCCATCCAGTGACCCCAGGAATACTCTGGGACCCTGGGACACCATCCAGTGACCCCTGGAATACTCTGGGACCCTGGGACTACACCCAGTGACCTCAGGAATACTCTGGGAGCCTGGGACTCCACCCAGTGACACCTGGAATACTCTGGGACCCTGGGACTCCACCCAGTGACCCCTGGAATACTCTGGGACCCTGGGACTCCACCCAGTGACCCCAGGAATACTCTGGGACACTGGGATTCCACCCAGTGACCTCAGGTATACTCTGGGACCCTGGGACTCCATCCAATGACCCCTGGAATACTCTGGGACACTGGGACTCCACCCAGTGACCCCTGGAATACTCTGGGACACTGGGACTCCACACAGTGTCCCCTGGAATCCTCTGGGACCCTGGGACTCCACCCAGTGACCTCAGGAATACTCTGGGACACTGGGACTCCACCCAGAGACCTCAGGAATAATCTGGGACCCAGGGACTCCACCCAGTGACCTCAGGAATACTCTGGGACACTGGGACTCCACCCAGTGACTGCAGGAATATTCTGGGACGCTGGGACTCCACCCAGTGACCCCTGGAATTCTCTGGGACTGTGGGACTCCACCCAGTGACCTCTGGAATACACCTCACACCCTGGGACTCCACCCAGTGACCCCAGGAATACTCTGGGACCCTGGGACTCCTCCCAGTGATCTCGGGAATACTCTGGGACCCTGGGACTCCACCCAGTGACGCCTGGAATATTCTGGGACCCTGGGACTCCTCCCAGTGACCCCTGGAATACTCTGGGACACTGGAACTCCACCCAGTGACCTCAGGAATACTCTGGGACCCTGGGACTCCACCCAGTGGCCTCAGGAATACTCTGGGACACTGGGACGCCACCCAGTGACCTCAGGAATACTTTGGGACCCTGGGACTCCATCCAGTGACTCCTGGAACACTCTGGGACCCTGGGACTCCATCCAGTGACCCTGGAATACTCTGGGACCCTGGGACTCCACCCAGTGACCTCAGGAATACTCTGGGTCCCTGGGGCTCCACACAGTGACCTCAGGAATACTCTGGGAGCATGGGCCTCCACCCAGTGACACCTGGAATACTCTGGGACCCTGGGACTCCATCCAGTGACCCCTGCAATACTCTGGGACCCTTGGACTCCATCCAGTGACCCCAGGAATACTCTGGGACCCTGGGGCTCCACCCAGTGACCCCTGGAATTCTCTGGGACCCTGGGACTCCGCCCAGTGACCCCTGGAATACTCTGGGACCCTGGGACTCCACCCAGCGACCTCAGCAATACTCTGGGACCCTGTGACTCCACCCAGTGACCTCAGGAATACTCTGGCGCCCTGGGGCTCCACCCAGTGACCTCAGGAATTCTCTGGGACCCTGGGACTCAACCCAGTGACCGCAGGAATACTCTGGGACCCTGGGACACCACCCAGTGACCGTAGGAATACTCTGGGACCCTGGGACTCCACCCAATGACCTCAGGAATACTCTGGGACCCTGGGGCTCCACCCAGTGACCCCTGGAATACTCTGGGACCCTGGGATTCCATCCAATGACCCCAGGAATACTCTGGGACCCTGGAACTCCACCCAGTGACCTCAGGAATACTCTGGGACCCTGGGGCTCCACCCAGTGACCCCTGGAATACTCTGGGACCCTGGGACTCCATCCAGTGACCTCAGGAATACTCTGGGACCCTGGGACTCCACCCAGTGACCCCTGGAATACTCTGGGACCCTGGGACTCCACCCAGTGTCCCCAGGAATACTCTGACACCCTGGGGCTCCACCCAGTGACCCCTGGAGTAATCTGGGACCCTGGGACTCCACCCAGTGACCCCAGGAATACCCTGGGACCCTGGGACTCCACCCAGTGACCCCTGGAATACTCTGGTACCCTGGGACTCCACCCAGTGACCCCTGGAATACATCTCACACCCTGGGACTCCACCCAGTGACCTCAGGAATTCTCTGGGACCCTGGGACTCCACCCAGTGACTGCAGGAATACTCTGGGACCCTGGGACACCACCCAGTGACCGCAGGAATACTCTGGGACCCTGGGACTCCACCCAATGACCTCAGGAATACTCTGGGACCCTGGGGCTCCACCCAGTTACCTCAGGAATACTCTGGGACCCTGGGACTCCATCCAATGACCCCAGGAATACTCTGGGACCCTGGAACTCCACCCAGTGACCTCAGAAATACTCTGGGACCCTGGGGCTCCACGCAGTGACCCCTGGAATACTCTGGGACCCTGGGATTCCATCCAGTGACCTCAGGAATACTCTGGGACCCTGGGACTCCATCCAGTGACCCCTGAAATAATCTGGGACTCTGGGACTCCACCCAGTGACCCCTGGAATACTCTGGGACCCTGGGACTCCACCCAGTGACCCCAGGAATACTCTGACACGCTGGGGCTCCACCCAGTGACCCCTGGAGTACTCTGGGGCCCTGGGACTCCACCCAGTGACCCCAGGAATACTCTGGGACGCTGGGACTCCACCCAGTGACCCCTGGAATACTCTGGGACCCTGGGACTCCACCCAGTGACCCCTGGAATACATCTCACACCCTGGGACTCCACCCAGTGACCTCAGGAATACTCGGGGACCCTGGGACTCCACACAGTGACCCCTGGAATACTCTGGGACCCTGGGACGCCACCCAGTGAACTCAGGAATACTCTGGGACCCTGGGACTCCACCCAGTGAACTCAGGAATACTCCGGGACCCTGGGACTCCACCCAGAGACCCCTGGAATATTCTCGGACCCTGGGACTACACCCAGTGACCCCTGGAATACTCTGGGACTCCACCCAGTGACCTCAGGAATACTCTGGGACCCTGGGACTCCACACAGTGACCCCTGGAATACTCTGGGACCCTGGGACTCCACCCAGTGAACTCAGGGATACTCTGGGACCCTGGGACTCCACCCAGTGACCTCAGGAATACTCTGGGACCCTGGGACTCCACCCAGTGACCTCAGGAATACTCTGGGACCCTGGGACTCCATCCCGTGACCCCTGGAATACTCTGGGACCCTGGGACTCCACCCAGTGACCCCTGGAATACTCTGGGACCCTGGGACTCCACCCAGTGACCTCAGGAATACTCTGGGACCCTGGGACTCCACCCAGTGACCTCAGGAATACTCTGGGACCCTGGGACTCCATCCCGTGACCCCTGGAATACTCTGGGACCCTGGGACTCCACCCAGTGACCCCTGGAATACTCTGGCACCCAACCAACTTGAATGTTTGACCCCTCAGACCCTTTGAACTGTTTAGTTTATAGAAGGCCCACCTAGCCATGACCTAACTTTAGAGACTATAAAGTACACTTACTGTAAAATTCCCTGTGTACGACGGCGCTGAGACAATGGTGTAGATTTTGGAGAGAGGTGTTGCTGTCTCTCGTACACGAACCATGGCTCCTATGAGTTTAAAATATTTATTAGAGAAAACAATGGTGTGAGGAGTGATGGTTGGAATGTAGCAATACATTTGAAGATGCCTGTGTCTTCTCTCTGCCCACAGTCCAAAACTCTGCCTAATTCTTTTTCTATATTGTTTCCTGGGATGTGGGTGTCACTGGCTAGGCCAGTATTTATTTCCCATCCCTAGTTGTCCTTTGAGAATGTGGTGGTGAGCCGCCTTCTTGAACTGCTGCAGTCTGTGTGGTGAAAGTACTCCCACAGTGCTGTTAGGGAGGGAGTTTCAGGATTTTGACCCAGCGACAATGAAGGATCGGCAATATACTTCCAAGTCAGGATGGTGTGTGACTTGGAGGGGCACTTGGAGGTGGTGGTGTTCCCATGCGCCTGCTGCCCTTGTCCTTCTAGGTGGTGGAGGTCACGGGTTTGGGAGGTACTGTCAAAGAAGCCTTGGTGAATTGCTGCAGTGCAACTTGTAAATGGTACACATTGCAGCCACTGTGCGCCGGTGGTGGAGGGAGTGAATGTTTAAGGTGGTAGATGGGGTGCCAATCAAGTGGGCAGCTTTTTCCTGGATGGTGTCGAGTTTCTTGAGTGTTGTTGGAGCTGCTCTCATCCAGGCAAGTGGAGAGTATTCCATCACACTCCTTACTTGTGCCTTGTAGATGCTGGAAAGGCTTTGGGGAATCAGGAGGTGAAACACTTGCTGCAGAATACCCAGCCTCTGACCTGCTCTTGTTGCCACAGTATTCATGTGGCTGGTCCAGTTAAGTTTCTGGTCAATGGTGACTTCCAGGATGTTGATGGTGGGGGATTCAGTGATGGTAATGCTGTTAAATATCAAGGGGCGGTGGTTAGACGCTCGCTTGTTGGAGATAGACATTGCCTGGCACTTGTGTGGCGCGAATGTTACTTGCCACTTATCAGCCCAAAGCCTGAATGTCATCCAGGTCTTCTTGCATGCGGGCATGGACTGCTTCCTTGTCTGGAGTGTTGTATATGGAATTGAACACTGTGCAATCATCAGCGAACATCCCCACTTCTGACCTTATGTTGGCGGGAAGGTCATTGATGAAGCAGCTGAAGATGGTTGGACCTAGGACACTGCCCTGAGGAACTCCTGCAGCAATGTCCTGGGGCTGAGATGATTGACCTCCAACAACCACAACCATCTTCCTTTGTGCTAGGTATGACTTCAGCCAGTGGAGAGCTTTCCCCCTGATACCCATTGACTTCAGTTGTGCTCGGGCTCCTTGATGCCACACTCGGTCAAATGCTGCCTTGATGTCAAGGGCAGACACTCTCACATCAGCTCTGGAATTAAGCTCCTTTGTCCATGTTTGGACCAAGGCTGTAATGAGGTCTGGAGCCAAGTGGCCTAATTCAAACTCATTGTCACAAAATTAGCACTCTCACTCGGAAAGACTCGGGATGGCTGGTGTAAAAAATGGAAAAGTATCACCTAAGTTCAGTAAGGGGGACTCTTCTGAGTTTGGGGCTGAGGTAGATTGTTGGGCCAGAGAAGAGGGAGCTTTACCCTGAATCCAACTGTGCCATAGCTGACCTAGGAGTGCTGGGAATGCATTCCAATCCACGGCACTAACATCCCTCAGCCTGCTGAGCACAAAATTCACAGGAAGACAAAGATTGAAAAATAAATCATTTACCTCCTTGAGCCTGAAACTGTACACCACATCGTATATCATGGACATCTTGCACATATAGTTGGAATTGGTTGTAGTAAGTCGAACCAAATCCATTGATTCTTACATATACTATGTACATGGAAGTCCATTCATAATCCAAGGATGCACTGGTGCTCAGAAAAATCTAAAAGAATAATGTTTTTAGAAAAGCACGTTAGTGACACCCAAGGTCAAAAAGGAGGCCCAGCACCACCTTCTCAAGGGCAACTCAGGATGGGCAATAAACGCTGGCCGTGACAGTGATGCCCATTTCTCGAGAATGAATTTTAAAAACTACAGATCAGAACATCTCAACTGTTAAAGCTCCCTTTATCCTGACACTTTCCCCTCAATGTGAAGTCGTATCCAATACACATCAAAGCAAGAGGCAGTGACGAGCCCCTTTCTGACTCCTGAGCACTCCTCAACAGTACAGGGTGCAGAGGACTCTTGGCAATGATATTTTATGAACATTGAACTGGTCTGCATGAAATTGCTGTTTCTGCTATTTTTAACTGAAGCTCAACAGGCTAATACTATTACTTCAGAAGAGAGCGGAGTTTGATAGAAGTACATTAATATTTTTAAATTCATTCTTGGGATATGGGCTTCACTGGCAAGGCCGGCATTTATTGCCCATCACTTGTAGCCTTCAAGAAGAAGGAGCCATCTTCTTCTTGAACCACTGCAGTCCATGTGGTGAAGGTATTCCCACAGTACTGTTAGGGAGGGAGTTGCAGGACTTTGACCCAGCGACGATGAAGGAACGGTGATATACTTCCAAGTCAGGATGGTGTGTGACTTGGAGGGGAACTTGGAGGTGGTGGTGTTCCCAATCGCCTGCTGTCCTTGTCCTTCTAGAGGTCACAGGTTTGGGAGGTGTTTGTACAATAACATTAGCACCTTTATAATTCCAGCCCAGTGCAAAAAACACTTTTAAGAATCACTGGGACATGTGTCCATTGAACCTCCTCAATACATAATTGGATGTCTGTAATTTACAATAAGGTACATACACCGCTGCAAAGAAGTACACTAAGAATAAAAAAAGTACTCCCAACCAACTTGACATGAATCAGTCATTCATGAAAGAAAGACTTATGAAATAATACTGAGCAGTCTGCGGGTGGCGTTGTCCAGGGAGAGTATAAATACTCGGGCACGGGCCCAGAGCAGTATCCTGGAGATTAATCTTTAATTAGAATGGTTACAGCTCAGAAGGAGGCCATTCGGCCTGTCGAGCCCATGCCGGATCTCTGCAAGAGCACTTCAGCTAGTCCCACTCCCCTGCCCTTTCCCTGTAGACATGCTAATGTTTTTCCTTCAGGTACTTATCCAATTCCCTTTTGAAAGCCACAATTGAATCTACCTCCACCACCCTTTCAGGCAGTGCATCCCAGATCAGAACCACTCGCTGTGTAAAAAAGTTTTTCCTCATGTCACCTTTGGTTCTTTTGCCAATCACCTTAAATCTGTGTCCTCTGGCTCTCGACCCTTCCACCAATGGGAACAGTTTCTCTCTATCTACTCTGTCCAGACCCCTCATAATTTTGAACACCTCTATCAAATCTCCTCTCAATCTTCTCTGCTCTAAGGAGAACAACCCCAACTTCTCCAGTCTATCAACATAACTGAAGTCCCTCATCCCTGGAATCATTCTCGTAAATCTTTTCTGCACCCTCTCTAAGGCCTTCACATCCTTCCTAAAGTGCGGTGCCCGGAATTGAACACAATACTCCAGCTGTGGCCGAACCAGCGTTTTATAAAGGTTCATCATAACTTCCTGCTTTTGTACTCTATGCCTCTATTTATGAAGCCTAGGATGCCGTATGCTTTTTTAACTGCTTACTCAATCTGCCCTGCCACCTTCAACGATTTGTGTACATATACCCCCAGGTCTCTCTGTTCATGCACCCCCTTTAGGATTGTACCCTTTAGTTTATATTGCCTCTCGTCATTCTTTCTACCAAATTATATCACTTCAACTTTTCTGTGTTAAATTTCATCTGCCACATGTCCGCCCATTCCACCAGCCTGTCTATGTCCTCTTGAAGTCTATCACTATCCTCCTCACTTTTCACTATACTTCCAAGTTTTGTGTCATCTGCAAATTTTGAAATTGTGCCCTACACACTCAAATCAAAGTCATTAAAATATATCAAGAAAAGCAGTGGTCCTAGAACCGACCCCTTGGGAACACCACTGTATACCTTCCTCCAGTCCGATAAACAACCGTTCATCACTACTCTCTTTCCTGTCACTTAGCCAGTTTTGTATCCATGCTGCCACTGTCCCTTTTATTGTATGGGCTTCAACTTTGCTGGCAAGCCTATTATGTGGCACTTTATCAAATGCCTTTTGGATGTTCATGTACACCACGTCAACTGCATTACCCTCATCAACCCTCTCTGTTACCACATCCAAAAACTCGATCAAGTTAGTTAAACACGATTTGCCTTTAACAAATCCGTGCTGGCTTTCCTTAATTAATCCACACTTGTCCAAGTGACAGTTAATTTTGTCCTGGACTATCGTTTCTAAAAGCTTCCCCACTACCGAGGTTAAATTCTTGGAGACTCCAGGCCACTCCTGGAGGATTAGCAACCCTAAGGCCAACGGGTAAGTCTCCAGCTCTATTTTACCTGCGCCCCAGCCCCACCACTCCAACTGAGAGTTCAAATTCTCCCAAGATATCTGTTTGTGGAGGAGAGGAAACACGGACCATACCTGTGCTCGGAAATAATTTGTAGACATATTCAGATGTGTCCATTGCCAAGTTGAAGTAAAGAAATTGCTTTTTGGCTTGGAAGTGAGGATGATAAAGTCAATTTTATCTTCGAACAAAGATGCCTGGAAGTCAAAAATCTTGGTTCCTGGAGGACTGTTCTCTGGTAGAGTAACACTGGTTACAAAATTGTTCACCACTAGATAGAACAGGAAGACAAAACACTGTGAAACTCAGGAGGCAAGTCAAGGGATTCCCACACTTCAGTCAGCTGTGGCTCAGTGATAGCACTCTCATCTCTAAATCTAAAGGTCGTGGAGTCAAGCCCCACTCCAGAGACTTGAGCACAAAATCTAGGCTGACACTCCAGTGCAGTGCTGAGGGAGTGCTGCACTGTCGGAGGTGCCGTCTTTCGGATGAGACGTTAAACAAAGACCCTGTCTGCTCTCTCAGGTAAATGTATAGATCCCGCGGCACTATTTCGAAGAAGAGCAGGGGAGTTATCCTTGTTATCCTGGCCAATATTTATCCCTCAACCAACATCACTAAAACAGGTTATCTGGACACTGTCACCTTGCTGTGAGCAAATTGGCTGCCGCGTTTCCTACCTTAAAACAGTGACGGTACATCATTGGTGCTTTGGGACATCCTGAGGTTGCGAAAGGCGCTATATAAATATAAGTCTTTCTTTCCTTCTTTTCACTCTTTGCCTACTCAGTGCACAGCCAGGACAGGCTGCAGCCTGAGCTAAAATCAGCCTAACCCAGCGGCTGCAGTCTGCTGCTAACCCTCGCTCCACTTCGCTGCCCCGCTGTTCCGCTTCATGACCTCACTCCAACTGCAAGTCCGCCCAAAAATCTTAAAGCATGCTATTTATTAAAAAGATTTACCTATTAGATCGTCAGCACAACAATCATCTGAAAAAACATGAAAAACAGTATGATTAATCATCTGACCGCATAAAATATCATAAACAATGAATGTAAAAGAACAAACTGGCAGGAAATGACTGAAAGAATTTCAACCCTTTCTCCCTCTCTGAAGCTTCAGATATTCTGAATGGTTTTCCCTGTGCAGTTCATTGCTTCCCACTACAGCAACATGATGGGGAAGAATTAGATACAAGATTTAGGTGAAAACACACACACACTCACACACTGCATGCACAGATATCACAGGTGCAAGCACACACCCGCACACACAGACAGAGATGCACAGACATACAGACACACACAGACACACACAGACACGGACACACACACATATACAGACACACAAACATAGAGACACATGCGCACCCACACATGCACACAGTCCCGTGCACAGAAACACACATGCATGAATGCATACACATGCCACATGCATACAGCGCAAACACACATGCGCACACATGCACATGTGCGTATATGCAACCACACACACATACACACAGACATACACACACACAAATACACAGACACAGACACACACACACACACACAAACCCAGCAAGCCAACACCACAATGGCTAAGAAGGGCCCAGCTAAACAAGCAGCAGAAGCTCACAGTTTCAGTTGCTTGATCTCCAGCAGTGCCATCGAGTACACTTGGGGGAACCTGTCCCTGCACTTTACCAAATTGCATCTTTTGGGCAAAGGTAAATTTGACCCGCCAGGGGGAGAGAAAGTGCACCCCACATCGCAATCAGACACTTTACCAACATGGAGATCACTGTAGTGCTGTTGGGAGACCTTGAAACACACCGACCTGCTGAGATATATGAACATACGGACACACGCACAGATACACACAGACATACAGACACACACACATACATACAGACACACACACATACAGACGCACACACACATACAGACACACACACACATACACACACACACATACAGACACACACACATACAGACGCACACACACATACAGACACACACACACATACAGACACACACACATACAGACACACACACATACAGAAATACACACACATACAGACACACACACACATACAGACACACACATACAGACACACACACACGGACACACACACACATACAGACACACACACATACAGACACACACACACGGACACACACACACACATACAGACACACACACACAGACAGACACACACACACAGACAGACACACACACACAGACACACACACACATACAGACACACATACAGCCACACACACACATACAGACAAACACACACAGATACACACACATACAGAAACACACACACATACAGACACACACGCATACAGACACACACACACATACAGACACACACACATACAGACAAACACATGCTTACAGTCACACACTCATACACAGACACACTCACACATAGAGACACTCACACATACAGACAAACACACACACATACAGTCACACTCACACATACAGATACACACACATACAGACATTCACACACATACAGACACACACACATACAGACACACACACATACAGACATATACACACATGCACACATACAGACAAACAAACATACAGACATGCACAAACATACAGACACACACTCACATACAGACACACTCACACATACAGACACACGCACATAAAGATACACGCAAACATACAGACACACAAAAATACAGATACACGCAAACATAGAGACAGACACACATACAGACACACACACATACAGACACACAAACATGCAGACACACATACACATACATACCCTCACACATACAGACACACTCAATCATACAGACACACACACACATACAGACACACACACACAGACACATGCACACATACAGCCACACACACATACAGACACACACACTCATACAGACACACTCACACATACAGACACACTCAAACATACACGCACACACACAAACAAACACAGACACACATACAGACACTCACACACATACACACACACAAACATAGAGACACTCACACACAAAGACACACACACATAGAGGCACTCACACATACAGACACACTCACACATACAGACACACATATACAGACACACACACATACAGACACACATACATACAGACACACTCACACATACAGACCCTCACACATACATACAGTCACACACACACGCAGACACACATACAGACACACGCACACATACAGACACACACACACATACAGACACACTCACACATACAGACACACTCACACATATAGACACACACACATACAGACACAGACACACATACAGACACACACATACAGACACACACACACATATAGACAAACATACAGACACACACACATACAGACACTCACACATAGAGACACAGACACACACATATAGACAGACACTCACACACAGACACACTCACACATAGAGATGCTCACACATACAGACACACACACATACAGACACATACACCCATAGAGACACACAAACATACAGGTATGTACACACATACAGACATACAAACATACAGACACACACATACATACAGACACACACACACATACAGACACACACTAACGTACAGACACACACAAACATACAGACACACACACACATACAGACACACACACACATACAGACACACACACACATACAGACACACACACATATAGACACACACGCACATACAGGCACACACACACAGACACACATACAGACATACACAGAGTGACACACACACACATAAACACACAGACACATACACACACATACAGAAACACACAAACATACAGACACACACACACATACAGACACACACACATACAGACACACACATACAGACACACACATAAAGACACACACATAAAGACACACACACTCACACATGCAGCCACACTCACACATACACACACACACATAGAGGCAGAAACATATACAGACACTCACACACATGCACACAAACAAACATACAGAAACACACACATACAGACACTCACACTTAGAGACACAGACACATACATACACACACATACAAACACTCACACATACAGACACACCACACATACAGGCACTCACACAAAGAGACACACACACATACAGACACACACACGCTTACAGACACACACTCACACACAGACACACTCGCACATAGAGACACTCACACATGCAGACAAACATACACACATACCGACACACTCACACATACAGACACACATACATACAGACACTCACATAAATACAGACACTCACACACATACAGACACACACACATACAGACACATACACACATACAGACACACAAATATACAGACATATTCACATATACACACATACAGACACACTCACACATACAGACAGACACACATACAGATATATGCAAACATACCGACACACAAAAATACAGAAAAACACAAACATAGACACACACACACATACAGACACACACAAACATACAGACACACACATATTGACACAGAAACATGCAGACACACACACACATACAGACCCTCACACATACAGGCACACTCAATCATACAGACATACTCACACATACAGACACACACACATACAGACACTCACACACATAGAGACACACACACACAAAAAGACAAACAAACATACAGACACTCACACATAGAGACACAGACACACACATACAGACAGACACTCACACACAGACACACTCACACATAGAGACACTCACACATACAGACACACACACATACAGACACATCTACCCATACAGACACATAAACATACAGATATATACACACATACAGACTCACAAACATACAGACACACACATACATACAGACACACACTCCCATACAGACACACACACACATACAGGCACACACACATAGAGATACATGCAAACATAGACACAGACACAGATACACGCAAACATCAGGCACACACACACATACAGACACATACAGACACACAAATACAGACACACACACACACATATATAGACACACACAAAAACAAACACACACACATACAGAAACACACACACACAGACACACACACACAGAGACACACACACAGACACGCACACACACATACACACACATACACACACACATACAGAAACATACAGACACACATACAGACACACACACACACACACAGACATACATACAGACGCACACACATACAGACACACTCACACATGCAGACACACTCACACATACACACACACACATACAGGCAGAAACATATACAGACACTCACACACATACACACAAACAAACATACAGACACACACATAAAGACACACACATAGAGACACAGACACATACAGACACACACATACAGACACTCACATACAGACACATCACACATTCAGACACTCACACATAGAGACACAAACACAAACAGACACAAAAACGCTTACAGATACACACTCACACACAGACATGCTCACACATAAAGACACTCACACATACAGACACACACCCATACAGACACACTCACACAGACACACACACATACAGACTCATACACACATACGGACTTATACGCACATACACACATACAGACACACAAACATACAGACACACACAAACATACAGACACACAAAAATACAGGTACATGCAAACATGGAGACACACACATACAGACACAGACAAACATACAGACACACACCCATACAGACACACAAAAATGCAGACACAGACACATACAGACACACACACACATACAGACACACACATATACAGGCAAACAAACATACAGACACACACACATACAGACACTCACACATAGAGACACAGAGAGACACAGACACACACATACAGACAGACACTCACACACAGACACACTCACACATAGAGACACTCACACATACAGACACACACACATACAGACACATACACCCATACAGACACACAAATATACAGATATATACACACATACAGACATACAAACATACAGACACACACACACACATACAGACACACACACAAATAAATGCACACACACACACACACATACAGACATACACACAGTGACACACACACACACATACACACACAGACACACACACATACAGAAACACACACACATACCGACACACACATACAGACACACACATACATACAGACACACACATACAGACACTCACATACAGACACACACACTCATACAGACACACTCACACATACAGACACACTCACACATACACACATACAGACACAGACACACATACAGACACTCACACACATGCACACAAACAAACATACAGACACACACACATACAGACACACACACACATACAGACACACACACATACACACATACAGAAACACACACATACAGACACACACATACATACAGACACACACATACACATACACACATACAGACACACGCACTCATACAGATGCACTCACACATACAGGCACACTCACACATACACAGACACACACACATACAGACACAAACACACATATAGACACTCACACTGAAACAGACATACAGACACACACACATACAGACACTCACACATACAGATACACACCCACATACATACACACTCACACATACAGACGCTCACACATACAAACAAACAAACATACAGACACACACACATACAGACACTCACACATAGAGACACAAACACACACATACAGACAGACACTCACATACAGACACACTCACACATAGAGACACTCACACATACAGACACACACACATACAGACACATACACCCACACACATACAGAAACACACACATACAGACACACACATACATACAGGCACACACATACACATACACACATATAGACACACACACTCATACAGACACACTCACAAATACAGACACACTCACACATACACAGACACACACACATACAGACACAGGCACACATACAGACACTCACACACATGCACACAAACAAACATACAGACACACACACATACAGACACACACACACATACAGACACACACACACACATACAGAAACACGCACATACAGACACACACATACATACAGACACACACATACACACATACAGACACACGCACTCATACAGATGCACTCACACATACAGGCACACTCACACATACACAGACACACACACATACAGACACAAACACACATATAGACACTCACACTCAAACAGACATACAGACACACACACATACAGACACACACACATAGAGACACAGACACATACAGACACACACATACAGACACTCACACATACAGACACACCACACATACAGACACTCACACATACAGACACAAACACACATATAGACACTCACACTCAAACAGACATACAGACACACACACATACAGACACACACACATAGAGACACAGACACATACAGACACACACATACAGACACTCACACATACAGACACACCACACATACAGACACTCACACATAGAGACACACACACATACAGACACACACACGCTTACAGACACTCATTCACACACAGACACACTCGCACATAGAGACACTCACACATGCAGAAAAACATACACACATACAGACACACTCACACATACAGACACATATGGACACTCGCACACATACAGACACACACATATACAGACACATACACCCATACAGACACACAAATATAAAGACATATGCACACATACACACACATACACAGGCACACAGAGACACACACACAGACACACACACACTGACAGAAACACACACACATACAGACACACACACACATATAGACACACACACACACACACAGATACACACACACATACATGCACACACACACACATACAGACACACATACACATACAGACACACACACATACAGACACACTCACACATGCAGATACACTCACACATACACACACACACACAGGCAGAAACATATACAGACACTCACACACATACACACAAACAAACATACAGACACACACATACAGACACTCACACATAGAGGCACAGACACATACAGACACACACATACAGACACTCTCACATACAGACACATCACACATTCAGACACTCACACATAGAGACACACACACACAGACACAAAAATGCTTACACACACACACTCACACACAGACACGCTCACACATAGAGACACTGACACATACAAACACACACACATACAGACACACTCACACAGACAGACACACACACATACAGACACTCACACACATACAAACACACACACTTACAGACACATACACACATACAGACTTATACGCACATACACACATACAGACACACAAACATACAGACACACACAAACATACAGACACACGCTCACATACAGACACACTCACACATACAGACACACAAACATACAGGTACACGCAAACATACAGACACACAAAAATACAGATACATGCAAACATAGACACACACATACAGGCAGAGAAAAACATACAGACACACACCCATACAGACACACAAACATGCAGACAGACACACAAACAGACACTCACACACATACAGACACACACACATACAGACAAACAAACATACAGAAACACATACATACAGACACACACACATAAAAACAGACACACATACAGACACATACGCACAAACAGACGTATACGCACATACACATACATACACACAAACATACAGACACACACAAACATACAGACACACGCTCACATACAGACACACTCACACATACAGACACACAAACATACAGATACACGCAAACATACAGACACACAAAAATACAGATACATGCAAACATAGAGACACACACATACAGACACAGACAAACATACTGACACACACCCATACAGACACACAAACATGCAGACACACACACATACAGACACTCACACACATACAGACACACACACATACAGACAAACAAACATACAGACACACACACATAAAGACACTCACACATAGCGACAGAGACACATACAGATACACGCAAACATGCAGGCACACAAAAATACAGATACACACAAACATAGAGACACACACACATACTGACACACAAACATACAGACACACACAAACATACAGACACACACCCACATACAGACACTCACACATACAAACAAACAAACATACAGACACACACACATACAGACACTCACACATAGAGACACAGACACACACATACAGACAGACACTCACACACAGACACACTCACACATAGAGACACTCACACATACAGACACACACACATACAGACACATACACCCATACAGACACACAAATATACAGATATATACACACATACAGACATGCAAACATACAGACACACACATACATACAGGCACACACACATACAGATACATTCAAACGTAGGCACACACACACACAGAGACAGGCAAACATACAGACACACACACACATAGACACACACACACACATACAGACATACACACAATGACACACACAGACACATACACACACAGACACACACACACATACAGAAACACACACACATACCGACACACACATAGAGACAAACACATACATACAGATGTACACATACAGAGACTCACATACAGACACACACACACATACAGACACACTCACACATACAGACACACTCACACATACAGACACAGACACACATACAGACACTCACACACATGCACACAAACAAACATACAGACACACACACATGCAGACACACACACACACACATACAGACACACACACATACACACATACAGAAACACACACATACAGACACACACACACATACACATACACACATGCAGACACACACACTCATAAAGACACACTCACAAATACAGACACACACACACAGACACACACACATACAGACACAGACACACATATAGACACTCACACACAAACAGACATACAGACACACACACATACAGACACTCACACATAGAGACACAGACACACACATACAGACACTCACACATACACACACACCACACATACAGACACTCACACATAGAGACACACACACATACAGACACACACACACTTACAGTCACTCATTCACGCACAGACACACTCGCACATAGAGACACTCACACATGCAGACAAACATACACACATACAGCCACACTCACACATACAGACATACAGTAACACACACATACAGACAAACAAACATACAGACACACACACATACAGACACTCACACATACAAACACACACACATACAGACACATACACACATACAGACTTATACGCACACACACACATACAGACACACAAACATACAGACACACACAAACATACAGACACACGCTCACATACAGACACACTCACACATATAGACACACAAACATACAGATACACGTAAACATACAGACACACAAAAAAACAGACACATGCAAACATAGAGACTCACACATACAGACACAGACAAACATACAGACACACACCCATACAGACACACAAACATGCAGACGCACACACATACAGACACTCACACACATACAGACACACACACACATACAGACACACACACACATACAGACACACACACATACAGACAAACAAACATACAGGCACACACACATAAAGACACTCACACATAGCGACACAGACAGATACAGATACACGCAAACATGCAGGCACACAAAAATACAGAAACACGCAAACATAGAGACACACACACATTCTGACACACACAAACATACAGACACACACCCACATACATACACACTCACACATACAGACACTCACACATACAAACAAACAAACATACAGACACACACACATACAGACACTCACACATAGAGACACAGACAGACACATACAGACACACACTCACACACAGACACTGTCACACATAGAGATACTCACACATACAGGCACCCACACATACAGACACATACACCCATACAATCATACATAGATACAGACATATTCACACATAGACACTCGCACATAGAGACACACACACATACAGACACAAACACGCTTACAGACACACACACATACAAACACTCACACATAGAGACATTCACATACAAATGCACACACATGCAGACACACTCACACAGACAGACACACACACATACAAACACTCACACACATACAGACACACACACACACACAGACACATACACACATACAGACACACAAACATACAGACATATACACACACACACAGACACACAAACATACAGACACACTCACACATACAGACACACATGCATACAGATACACGCAAACATACAGACACACAAAAATACAGATACACGCAAACATACTGACACACACATACAGGCACAGACAAACGTACAGACACACACCCATACAGACACACAAACATGCAGACACAGAAACATACAGACACAGACACACATACAGACACACACTCATACAGACACTCACACACATACAGACACACATACATACAGACAAACAAACATACACACACACACATATACAGACACTCACACATAGAGACACAGCCACACACATACAGACACACACTCACACACAGGCACAGTCACACTTGGAGACACCCATCCAAACACACAAAGATACAGACATATTCACACATACAGACACACACACATACAGACACACACATACATACAGACACACACACCCATACAGATGCACACACACATAGAGGCACACACAAACATACAGACACACACACACAATAGACACACAAACATGCAGACACACTTACACATACAGACACACACACATACAGGCACTCACACATAGAGATACACACATACAAGCACACGCACACATACAGAAACACTCGCACATACAGATACACACATACAGACACACACACATACAGACAGACACACATGCAGACACACTCACACATACAGTTACATGCAAATATAGAGACGCATACACATACAGACACACAGAAACATAGAGACACATATTCACATACAGACACACTCACACATACAGATTCCCACACATACTGATACATGCAAACATACAGACACACACAAAAATACAGTTGCACGCAAACATAGGGACACACACCCATACAGACACACACAAACAAACAGACACACACAAGCATACAGACACACACATACAGACAAACACACACATACAGACACAGACACACATACAGACACACATTCAGACATGCACACATACAGACACTCACACACATACAGACACACACACACATACAGACAAACAAACATACAGACACTCACACATAGAGAGACAGACACACACATGCATACACTCACATACAGACGCACTGACACATACAGACACACACACATACAGACACACACACATACAGGCACTCACACATACAGACACACACATATAAGCACACTCACACATACAGAAACACTCACACATACAGACACACACATACAGGCACACACACATACAGACCCACACACATGCAGACACACTCACACATACAGACACACACACATACAGACACAGCCACACACACACAGGCAAACATACACACACACATACATACACACACACACATACAGACACACACACACATACAGACACACTCACGCATACAGACACATGCACATGCATACCGACACAGACACACATACGGATACACACACACACACACAGACACTCACACACATACAGACACACATACATACAGACAAACAAACATACAGACACACACGCATACAGACACTCACGCATAGAGACACAGACAGACACATACAGACACACACTCACACACAGACACTGTCACACATAGAGATACTCACACATACAGGCACCCACACATACAGACACATACACCCATACAATCATACATAGATACAGACATATTCACACATACAGACACTCACACATAGAGACACACACACATACAGACACAAACACGCTTACAGACACACACATACAAACACTCACACATAGAGACATTCACACATACAAACACACACACATGCAGACACACTCACACAGACAGACACACACACATACAAACACTCACACACATACAGACACACACACATACAGACACATACACACATACAGACACACAAACATACAGACATATACACACACACACAGACACACAAACATACAGACACACTCACACATACAGACACACATGCATACAGATACACGCAAACACACAGACACACAAAAATACAGATACACGCAAACATACCGACACACACATACAGGCACAGACAAACGTACAGACACACACCCATACAGACACACAAACATGCAGACACAGAAACATACAGACACAGACACACATACAGACACACACTCATACAGACACTCACACACATACAGACACACATACATACAGACAAACAAACATACACACACACACATATACAGACACTCACACATAGAGACACAGCCACACACATACAGACACACACTCACACACAGGCACAGTCACACTTGGAGACACCCATCCAAACACACAAAGATACAGACATATTCACACATACAGACACACACACATACAGACACACACATACATACAGACACACACGCCCATACAGATGCACACACACATAGAGGCACACACAAACATACAGACACACACACACAATAGACACACAAACATGCAGACACACTTACACATACAGACACACACACATACAGGCACTCACACATACAGACACACACATACAAGCACACGCACACATACAGAAACACTCACACATACAGATACACACATACAGACACACACACATACAGACAGACACACATGCAGATACACTCACACATACAGATACATGCAAACATAGAGACACATACACATACAGACACACAGAAACATAGAGACACATATTCACATACAGACACACTCACACATACAGATTCCCACACATACTGATACATGCAAACATACAGACACACACAAAAATACAGTTGCACGCAAACATAGGGACACACACCCATACAGACACACAAACAAACAGACACACACAAGCATACAGACACACACATACAGACAAACACACGCATACAGACACAGACACACATACAGACACACATTCAGACACACACACATACAGACACTCACACACATACAGACACACACACACATACAGACAAACAAACATTACGACACTCACACATAGGGAGACAGACACACACATGCAGACACTCACACACAGAGAGACTCACACATACAGACACGCACACATACAGGCACATACACCCATACAGACACACAAACATACAGATATATGCACAGATACAGACACACAAACATATAAACACACACAAACATACAGACACACATTCCCATACAGAACACACACACATACAGGCATACACACATGCAGATACACGCAAACGTAGACACACACACTGATACACGCAATCATGCAGACACACACACACACATAGAGACACACACTAACGCACAGACACACACAAACATACAGACACACACACACATACAGACACACACACACACACAGACACACACACATACAGACACAAACACAGACAAACACCCAGACATATAGACACACACACATACAAATGCACACACATACAGACACACACACACAGACACACACACATACTGACACGCACACACAGACACACATAGAGACACACACACAGAGACACGCACACACACATACACACACACACATACAGAAACACATACACATACATACACACACACATACAGACACACACGCACACACAAAGAGACACACATACACATACAGACACCCCCACACATACAGACACACAAATACAGACACACACATACAGACTTACACACTCAAACATACACACTCACACATACAGACACACTCACACATACACACAAATACAGACACATACAGACACACACATACAGACACTCACACATACAGACATATCACACATACAGACACTCACACATAGGGCCACACACACATACAGACACATAGGGCCACACACACATACAGACACATACATGTTTACAGAGACACACCCACACATACATACTCACACACATACAGACACTCACACACATACAAACACACGCACATGCAGACACAGACACACATACAGACACTCATAAACATACACACAAACAAAGATACAGACACACACACATACAGACGCTCACACATAGAGACACAGACACATACAGACACACACATACAGATAAACGCAAACATAGAGACACACACACATACAGACACACACAAACATACAGATACACACAAACATACAGATACACACAAACATAGAGACACACACACATACAGATACACGCAAACATAGACACACACACATACATACACATACAAACATACAGACACACACAAGCATACAGACAAACACACATACAGACACACACACATGCATACAGACACTCACACAGAGACACAGACACACACATACAGACACTCACACACAGAGACAATCACACATACAGACACGCACACATACAGACACATACCCCCATACAGACACACAAACATACAGATATATGCACAGATACAGACAGACAAACATACAGACACACACATACATGCAGACACACACACACATACAGGCACACACACATACAGATACACGCAAACATAGACACACACACACAGATACACGCAAACATACAGACACACACACACATACAGACACACATTAACGTACAGACACACACAAACATACAGACACACACACACATACAGATACACACACACATACAGACACAAACACAGACACACACACATAGACACACACACATACAAAAACACACACATACAGACACACACATGCAGACAAACACACATACTGACACACACACACAGACACACATAGAGACACACACACACACACCTACACACACAGACACACACACGCATACAGAAACACATACACATACAAACACACACACACATACAGACACACACACGCACACACACATACAGACATACACACATACAGGCATACCCACACATACAGAAACACTCCACCCAGTGACCTCTGGAATACTCTGGGACCCTGGGACTCCACCCAGTGACCTCAGGAATACTCTGGGACCCTGGGACTCCACCCAGTGAACTCAGGAATACTCTGGGACCCTGGGATTCCACCCAGTGACCTCAGGAATACTCTGGGACACTGGGACTCCACCCAGTGACCTCAGGAATACTCTGGGGCCCTGGGACTCCACACATTGACCTCAGGAATACTCTGGGACTATGGGCCTCCACCCAGTGACCCCTGGAATACTCTGGGACCCTGGGACTCCACCCAGTGACCCCTGGAATACTCTGGGACCCTGGGACTCCACCCAGTGACCGCAGGAATACTCTGTGACCCTAGGACTCCACTCAGTTACACCAGGAATACTCTTGGTCCCTGGGACTCCACCCAGTGACCTCAGGAATACTCTGGGACCCTGGGACTCCATCCAGTGACCCCTGAAATACTCTGGGACTCTGGGACACCACCCAGTGACCTCTGGAATACTCTGGGACCCTGGTGTTAAGTCTGTGAATGATTTAGACATGGACTAGCAGTAGTGAAAACAAAGAGATGTTTACTGGTGGAAGTCCATAACGAATCTAAACAACCGAGGCTCTCTAGCGCCTTTTATACAGGGGTGGTCACTGCCGGTACTGCAGTCTGAGACCAGTTATTCTCTTAAAGGTACATACACAACAATTCCTCCCCTTTTAGATAAACAGTACATAACATTCATTTAACAACTAAATGATAACGAATTACAATCACAATTACTGTTACTAGATACAGTGGTTAAATTTAAGCAATTATAAGTTCAGTCTTTGAGGAGGCTTCCTGATTCTGTCTGGATAACGCCTCTTTGGGGTAACAGGTTCTTCTGGCAATGTTGAGTTGGAATCAATGTCGTTGTTTGGTTCATCTGCTTCCAATATTACCGGTTCTGCGGTAGCTGCAATTGGAACGTCGATTTCATTACCAGGCGTATCAGGTCGTGGTGTGGAGTTGACGTTTTCCAGTGACTCTAGAATCTGGTCAGCATGGCGTCTTACAATGCTCTCCCCAACGTCCATGGTATACATGAGAGGTCCTTGTCGTGTACAAATCGTTCCTGGCTGCCATTTCTCAGTGCGGTAGTCCCAGGCCAAAACTGGTTGACCTATCTTTAAGCTCCTGGTCGGCCTTTCATTCATATTCTGAAACTGCCTGTTCTCCACATCTCTTCGGACGTTTGGCTTAACCAAATCCAAGTGGCATCGTAGTCTTCGATTGAAGAACATCATGGCTGGAGTTTGGTTGGTAACCGCATGTGTCGCATTCCGGTAGGCAAACAAGAAGTTGTCCACCTTATGTTGTAGGGGTATATATATCTTCATTACACATTGCCGTGATAGCCTTCTTGAATGTTTGGACAAGCCTCTCGGCCAATCCATTAGTGGCTGGATGATATGGGGCAGATGTGTAATGCTTAACACCATTGTTCTTTAAGAACCTCCGGAACTCTTCAGACACAAACTGTGGTCCATTGTCAGAGCAAATCTGTTCAGGCAGCCCATTCCTGGCGAATATGGTTCATAAAACTGTGATAGTTTTTTCCATGGTGGTTGAGGACATTTTTATTACCTCTGGCCACTTTGAATGTGCATCCACCGCAATTAAAAACATCGAGTCCATGAAGGGACCAGCAAAATCAATGTGCACCCTTTGCCATGGAGATGAGGGCCACTCCCATGGGTGCAGAGGAGCTTGTGGTGGGGCGTTTTGGACCTTCTGGAATCCTGCACAGCTCTTGGTCATCTCTTCGATTTCTCTATCGATTCCCAGCCACCACACAAACGCTCTGGCTAAGCTCTTCATTTTTACCCCACCCAGATGACCCTCATGAAGCTCATTGAGCACTCTATCCGTCAACTTAGGTGGAATTACTACTCTGGATCCACACATCAAGGTTCCTCTGCACACTGACAGCTGTTCTCTTCTTGGCGAGAATGCTGGCAGCAGTGGTTCGCCATGTGCTGGCCATCCCTTCACTGTTAAATCATAGACCCGTGATAGTGTTGGGTCATTCCGTGTTTCCTTTTCTATGTTTGCATTCGTCACAGGGAGACATTCGACTATGGTCGAGTGGAATAACTCCATTGGATCCACTGCAAGGTCTTCTTCTTCCACCGTCGGCAACGGTAGACGTGACAATCCATCAGCATTTCCATGCTGTTTAGTTCCATTGTACTCGATGTCATATTGGTGTGCCCCTAGGAAAAGGGACCATCTCTGCAGCCGTTGTGCTGTCATTATCGGTATGCCCTTCTGAGGGTTGAAAATGGAGACAAGAGGTTGATGATCGGTTAGTAGAGTAAATTTTTGACCGTGCAGGTAGTGATTGAACTTCTTCACCCCCCACACTAGGCTGAGGGCCTCTCTGTCAATCTGGGCGTAGTTACGCTCGGCAGAAGTTAACGAGCATGACGCAAAAGCTATCGGCCTCTCCAAACCATCAAGGAATTTATGTGACAGTAGCGCCCCAATGCCGTAGGGAGACACATCACACGCCAGCCTGATTGGCAGTGCTGGGTTGTAGTGAGCCAATACTTCCTTCGAAGTGATTAAGTCCTTACTCTTCTGAAAAGCACGTATACAATCATTGCTCCATTTCCATGCTACCCCCATTTGTAGCAGGGCATTCATTGGGTGCAGAACTGTCGACAAATTCGGCAAAAACTTATGATAGTAATTCACCAACCCGAGGAATGACCTCAGTTGCGACACATTTTCAGGCGCTCGGGCCTTAACAACCACTTCAATTTTGTCAGGGGACTTATGTAACCCCTCTTCATCAATCACATGGCCACAATACGATATCTGTTTCTTAAAAAATTTGCACTTGGGGCGGTTGGCTCGCAGCCCATGTTCCCGTAGTCTAGTGAGCACCTGTTCTAGGTTGTTAAGGTGTTCACTGTCATCTTCACCTGTTACAAGGATGTCGTCCAAGTAACACTGAGTCCCCGGAATCCCTTGCAGGACTTGTTCCATCGCTCTTTGCCGTATCGCCGGAGCCGATGCTACTCCGAATACCAATCGATGATACTGGTAAAGACCTTTGTGAGTGTTTATCGTGAGATACTTCCTAGAGGACTCTTCAACCTCCATCTGCAAATATGCTTGTGCTAGGTCAATTTTTGTAAAACGCTTCCCTCCAGACAGTGAGGCGAAGATGTCTTCTATCCTTGGAAGAGAATATTGTACTGTGTGAAGGACAGGGTTCACCGTCACCTTGAAATCCCCACAGATGCGAATCTTCCTTGGCTCTCCGGACTTATTGCTTAATGTTTTCTTCATGACAGGAACGATGGGTGTCACCCATTCGCTCCAGTCGACCTTAGACAACACGCCCGCCTTCTCCCGATTCTCCAGCTCTGCCTCGACGGCTGGGCGAATTGCATATGGTACCGGTCTCGCTTTGAAAAACTTGGGAACTGCATTCTCTTCTATTTTTAATGAGGCAGTTACGCCTTTAAGCGTGCCCAGTTCTTGTTGAAATACCTCTTTGGCGTTAGCTAAGATTGTTGACAATCGTCCAGGAGTGACGTCTTCATCTTTTTTACCGTCCACCGTCATTGCATGAATGGAATGCCAATCTAAGTTTATCTTCCTGATCCATTCCCGTCCCAATAACGGTGGTCCACCATTTGGCAGTATGTAGAGATACAATTTCCGTATTTTCTTGCCATTGTACTCGACAGGCACCCTTATTTTTCCTCTGGGGTATACTTTTTGCCCCGTATACATCGTCAAGACGATGGATGTCTCTCTCAAGGGTATGTGTGAAAATAGCCGCTCGTAGTCTCGTCGATTCATGACGGTTAGCGCTGATCCTGTATCCAATTCCATTTTAACTTGGGACCCTGCTATCGTGAGAGTGACCCAAATGGTTTGGTGATCCTCTTTTGCGATTACATTGTGAAGTTTGAGACAGCTTAGTCTCCTGTTTCCGGATTCACTATCGCTCATCTGGTCTTTGGAACTACTGTCCGTCATCTTTTGTACTTTCTTGTACGGTTCCTTAGTAGCCTTTTTGTTGTTGCTGGTCTTCTTCCCAGACGTACAAACTCGTGCAATGTGTCCAATCTTCCCGCATTGTCTGCATATTTTGTCTTTGGACCAGCAGTCCTTCTGGTCAAGGTTAGTTCTGCCGCAGCGATAACATTTTGCAAATCCCCGTGTCATTTCGTGGGTGCCATATTCCTGTGGTTTTTGTTGAATTTCTGCAGCTCCCCTGGCTGCTGCTTCATACAATACTGCCACGCTGAAAGCCTTATCTAGCGTCAGCTCTTTTTCTGCGAGTAACTTCTTCTGTGTTCCTTCACTCAGGAGTCCACAGACAAATTTGTCCCGTAGGGTATCTGCCAGTCCTGCTACGAACTGGCAGTGCTTTGATAGCTTGCGTAGTTCCATAAGATACTCAGCATTGCTGCGTTCTCCTGTGGAATTTAAATCTTTCTGCTATCAACAGCGGTGCAGGGTTTAAGTGCTCCTGTAGAACAGCAACAATTTTGTTAAAACTCTTCGCCTTCGGTTTGGCTGGAGTAATCAGATCCCGCAATAGGCCGTACGTTCTAGCGCCCATTAAGTTTAACAATATCGATGCCTTTTTCCTCTCCGCTATATCGTTTGCCTCGAAATATACCTCTACTCTTTCCACATACGTGATCCAGTCTGTTGTGTATGTAACCTGTTCCACCTTAAGAGAGCTTAAGCCTGTTCCACCTTAAGAGATGTACTACTTTCTCAGGCTGCTGTAGACGTAATACCGGGGGTGAACACACCGGTATATAAGCACTGTGCAGTAATCTTGTATTCAGTGTAGTCCCTACCTCCAACCAGTAAAGACCTGTTTTATTGTTACTGATTAAGTCTGAGTATTAATTACTTGAACAACTCACAGACTTAACACTGGCGACGAGTCAGGTTCTTACCCTGCGGCAGTTATTCCACGGCGGCTTCGTCCACAGACAGGACGTTGAAGAGAGGTTTCAAATCTCACCACCCCACTGGAAGCGACAGGCATTAGGACCCTGAAGCCTCCATCAGCGACTGAAAACTGGAGGACAGAAGACATCCTGCAGCTTCTTTTTCAACCTCGGTGGTGGGTAAGCCAAGCAGCGTTGGCTGCAAAGACAGGTCTGGGGGAAGTCGGAGGTAGAAGGGCCATCGATCGCAATCCCTGATAAGGGCCGCACTCGGGCTGAAAGGCGCAGCGTCGGCAGACACTGAAGGCGCGAGAGCCGCGGTGAAAAGCGCGGGCCATCGATCGCGGCGGAGATAAGGGCCGCACTCGGGGCTGAAGGGAGACGGCGTCGGGGGACGGGTGAAGACCGCCAAGCGCGGGAAAACCGCCATTTTGTGGGCGGAGGACGACGGCAAGAGCGGGAAGCTGCCATCTTTGATAACAAGTAAAAAAAAAAAAATCTGAGAAATTGCAAATCTGATAAAGTACTACAATGCCTAAACACGGGAATATTAGCAACTTTGATAGTGACATCGAAGATTGGGCCATATATGTTGAACGAGTTAAAAATTATTGTAAGGCCAATAAAATTCGTGAGGCTGATAAAGCACTAACATTATTAAATTTAATGGGTGCGAAGACATACGGGCAATTGAAACACCTGTTATCACCAGATGAACCGGCGGATAAGACGTTCGATGAGATTGTTACTGTCCTGAAAGATCATTTAAACCCCACGCCGCTGATGCTAGCGGAACGATTTAAATTTTATGACAGAAGGCAGCTACAGCATGAAAGCAATGCTGAATATTTGCTGGAATTGCGTAAATTAGCGAAATATTGCCAGTTTGGAACGGGACTGACAGATGCACTACGAGACAAATTTGTGTGTGGTTTATTTAAACAGGATACACAAAAGCGACTGCTCGAGGAGAATGAGCTGACGCTTGAGAAGGCGGTCACTATGGCAGCAGCACACGAAGCCGCAGCGAGAGGCACGGCAGTAATGCAGCTACGGTCACCGGAGCTCAGTGCACACAAATTGGGTGTGAGTTCTGGCAAATGTTATCGTTGTGGAAAGACGACGCATGATCAGAACCAGTGTTGGTTTAAAAACCAAGAATGCAGAACATCTGGTAAGCTTGGACATATAGCTAGAGTATGCAGGTCAGGGAAGAAGACCAGCAACAAGAAGTCACCGCAAGGGAAATACGCAAAGGTACACAAGGTGGCCGAACAGGAGTCCGATCCAGACGCTAGCAGTATTGAACTGGCTAGCTTAAGGGTACTCAACGTTGGTAAGGGTGCAGACCTCCAGACAATTTGGGTTACTCTTCAGATAGAAGGAGTCCAAGTAAAAATGGAATTGGACACTGGATCGGCATTGTCGGTCATGAATAAGAAAGATTACAGAAGGTTATTCCAACATATTCCCCTACAGGATACGGAGATTATATTGACAACCTACACGGGGCAGAGAGTGTACCCCATCGGGACAATAAAGGTTGCAGTGGCCAACAAGGGCGAAGGAAGTCAAATAATGGACTTATATGTGCTACCGGAGGGAGGTCCACCACTACTAGGCCGGGAGTGGTTTAGAAACATAAATATGGACTGGCATTCGCTAAAAGCCATAAAGAGTGAGAACTCGGTGCAGATAATCAGCCCAGACTCTAGAACTGATGATGGTAAGACCAACCCATGTGCAAAAGACAAAGTTTCAGCACAGAATTCCACTGAGCAACAACAACATAGTTTAACAGAGAATTCTGAGTCTGTCAAGTCTACTGATATGCACATTTTTGAGGGACACTGGGCTCAAACTCAACTCCATTTCAAACTACAACAGCAATTAGAACAAATGATTCGCCGTTTTGAGCAAGAGATGAATGAAATAAAAAAGTTCTTTGTTACAGAGTGGGAGAATCTGGAAAGGCAACAGAAGCAACTGATGGAGAAAATGGAGCAGGAGCACACCAACCATCTGCGCGAGGAGGCCGAACGAATCAAAGCTGATTCAGGTTCTGAAGGTGCGTGCCATAATCTGGTGTCAGAAGAGTTAACGGTCAGCCAACTCCTTCATATGCTGAGGGACAAGACTCTGAAATGGGAAAAACTTGAACACGAGCTGCGATCTTCAAAGGAAAAGGGTTCGGAGCTCTCAAAAGTCATTGAGATGGCTGATGTGACGACACAGACTGAAATGACTGCAACAGAGCAGCCATTGGATGCCAAAAGTACGCTGACTCACGTCAATGTAGAACAACAGACCGCTGAAACAGCTGCTCCGGTAGAGGGATTGCATAGTCCGATCAATCAATCTCCAAAGGAAGTTGAAGTATTAAAATCACAAATGAGGTCACTAGTAAACGACTTGCTGAAAGCCCAGAAAAAGCTGGATGCAGAGGTACACATGAAGAAGTCTCTTCAGGAAAGATGTCTGGATTTGGAACAAGAGCTGGCTAACGTCCAGCTGGGTATGGAGGAAATAGACGACCCTCTCACTGGTCTAGCTCAGGACGACACCGAATATTACCATGACCTGGTGGACGACACCGAATATTACGATGTCCTGTCCTGCCCAGCTTGTAACTTCGACTCCCAAAGTGCAGAAATCATGGAGGAGCACCAAAAGTCTACGGAACATCGGGAGAAGCTGGCTCTATGACGGAAACAGGAGGAAGAGAAGGAGGAACTGCGCATGCAGCTGGCAGCTGTGGCAGCTGACAATGGAGCCCAGAGAGTCTCCAAGAAGCAGAAAAGGAAAAGTAAAAACAGAAGATGACCCATCTGAACCATTATCACCTCTACCAGATCACACATGTGGTCCCTCCGAACGGAGCCAAATCAGTTCGGAAGTTCAAGCTGTTAAATCCATGAAAGGACTATTGAATGAGTAACGTGAACCGACTACACCACAGAGATTGAATCTGTGAACTGTTTTCCGCAGAGACTGAATCTGTGATATGTTACGTTAAACATGAAGTTATATATGTATATATGTTATTACGTTATGTTAAATGGGGGGATGACTATAAAGCTAAGAAGGGAGGAGTGTTGTGTATGTAACCTGTTCCACTTTAAGAGAGCTTAAGCCTGTTCCACCTTAAGAGATGTACTACTTTCTCAGGCTGCTGTAGACGTAATACCGGGGGTGAACACACCGGTATATAAGCACTGTGCAGTAATCTTGTATTCAGTGTAGTCCCTACCTCCAACCAGTAAAGACCTGTTTTATTGTTACTGATTAAGTCTGAGTATTAATTACTTGAACAACTCACAGACTTAACACAGTCCTCGAATGTATTATCAAAAGCAGTGACACAGCCAGTCTTCGGCATCTTGCAAATCTAAAATGGCGCCTCCCACGCTTTGCCTTCTTCTCCGATTTAAAAAAATGGCGCCTCCCGCGCTTTGTCTTCTTTCCCGCTGTTGTTAGCGCTGCTTTCCACGGTTTCTTGCGCGTATTCTTTTTCTTTTATTATTTTCCCGTTGTGGAGCGGACCCTCTGGGACACTTCCCGCCCTCTTCTGAGGTCCGAACGCTGCCCAGCTTCAAAACACCGGCTGCGCCCTGTATTCTCCACCCTCTCTCTCCCTCCTTGCTTCCCGACTCGCTGCCCAGCCCCGTTGAAAGGCCACCCGATCGAGCCTCAGCCCGCCGCAGCCCAGGAAGGATCAGAGCACTACCTGCCACCAGCCCGATTAGCTGGGAAACCACAGACCGAGGAACCCAGCCTGGCTCTGGAAACTATAGACCGGTTAGCCTAACATCTGTGGTTGGTAAAATGTTAGAGTCCATTATTAAGGAGACAGTAACGGGACATTTGGATAAACATAATTTAATAGGGCAAACTCAGCATGGTTTCATGAAGGGGAAGTCATGTTTAACAAATTTGCTTGAGTTTTTTGAGGAAGTAACATACAGGGTGGATAAAGGGGAACCAGTGGACGTAGTGTATTTAGACTTCCAAAAGGCATTTGACAAGGTGCCACACAAAAGATTATTGCTCAAGATAAAAAATCACGGGATTGGGGGTAATATTCTGGCGTGGGTGGAGGATTGGCTCTCTAACAGAAAGCAGAGAGTTGGGATAAATGGTTCGTTCTCAGATTGGCAACCAGTAACTAGTGGTGTTCCGCAGGGGTCAGTGCTGGGTCCCCAACTCTTTACAATCTATATTAACGATTTGGAGGAGGGGACCGAGTGTAACATATCAAAGTTTGCAGATGATACAAAGATGGGACGGAAAGTAGTGAGTGAGGAGGACATAAAAAACCTGCAAAGGGACATAGACAGGCTAAGTAAGTGGGCAGAGATTTGGCAGATGGAATACAATACTGGAAAGTGTGAGGTTATGCACTTTGGCAGGAAAAATCATAGAGCAAGTTATTATCTTAATGGCAAGAAACTGGAAAGTACTGTAGTACAAAGGGATCTGGGGGTCCTGGTGCACGAAACTCAAAAAGTTAGTATGCAGGTGCAGCAAGTGATTAAGAAGGCCAATGGAATGTTGGCTTTTATTGCTAGGGGGTTGGAATATAAAAACAGGGAGGTATTGCTGCAGTTGTACAAGGTATTGGTGAGGCCGCACCTGGAATACTGCATACAGTTTTGGTGTCCATACTTAAGAAAAGACATACTTGCTCTCGAGTCAGTACAAAGAAGGTTCACTCGGTTAATCCCGGGGATGAGGGGGTGGTCATATGAGGAGAGGTTGAGTAGATTGGGACTCTACTCATTGGAGTTCAGAAGAATGAGAGGCGATCTTATTGAAACATATAAGATTGTGAAGGGGCTTGATCGGGTGGATGCGGTGAGGATGTTCCCAATGATGGGTGAAACTAGAACTAGGGGGCATAATCTTAAAATAAGGGGCTGCTCATTCAAAACTGAGATGAGGAGAAACTTCTTCACTCAGAGGGTGGTAGGTTTGTGGAATTTGCTGCCCCAGAAAGCTGTGGAAGCTACATCATTAAATAAATTTAAAACAGAAATAGATAGTTTCCTAGAAGTAAAGGGAATAAAGGGTTACGGGGAGCGGGCAGGAAATTGGACATGAGTCTGGGTTCGGAATGGCCATGGCCCTATGGGTAGTGGAGCGGGCCCAGGGGCCGTGTAGCCTTGTTCTGCTCCTACTGTGTTCTAATTCTGTTAGATTTCAGGAGATGGTTTTATTCCTGTTCCTGGCTGGGGTGGAGATCGCCTTTACAGAAGGTAAGTACTGTAGAAAATATAGGGACAGAGTGATCTCCTGGAAGAATTTCGATCGCCTAGATGGGTCGGAGAGGAATTTCCCAGATTTTTTTCTCCCAAATTGGCCATTGGGTCTTTATCTGGTTTTTCGCCTCTCCCGGGAGATCACATGGGTTCGGGTGGATGCAGAGTGATAGAAGATTTGAGGTTAGAATCAGATCAGCCATGATCTTATTGAATGGTGGAGCAGGCTCGAGGGGCCGATTGGCCTACTCCTGCTCCTATTTCTTATGTTCTTATGTTCTAAAGTCGCTCCTGCAAAGCCTTGAACCCGATGATTGATGGTCGACGCCCGTTTCTCGAGTTTCAATGGCCTCTATTTTTTTTCTTTCTTCTGGCTCCGACCTTCAACAACGTCGTCGGAGCTGCTGCTGAGTTGCAGGTAAGGCTGTTTCTTTACTCGTCGCCAGTGTTAAGTCCGTGAATGATTTAGACACGGACTAGCAGGAGTGAAAACAAAGAGATGTTTACTGGTGGAAGTCCATAACGAATCTAAACAACTGAGGCTCTCTAGCGCCTTTTATAAAGGGGTGGTCACTGCCGGTACTGCAGTCTGAGACCAGTTATTCTCTTAAAGGTACATACACAACACCTGGGACTCCACCCAGTGACCCCAGGAATACTCTGACACCCTTGGGCTCCACCCAGTGACCCCAGGAATACTCTGGGACCCTGGGACTCTACCCAGTGACCCCAGGAATACTCTGACACCCTGGGGCTCCACCCAGTGACCCCTGGAATACTGTGGAACCCTGGGACTCCACCCAGTGACCCCAGGAATACTCTGGGACCCTGGGGCTCCACCCAGTGACCCCTGGAATACTCTGGGACCCTGGGATTCCACCCAGTGACCCCTGGAATACATCTCACACCCTGGGACTCCACCCAGTGATCTCAGGAATACTCTGGGACCCTGGGACTCCACACAGTGACCCCTGGAATACTCTGGGACCCTGGGACTCCACCCAGTGAACTCAGGAATACTCTGGGACCCTGGGACTCCACCCAGTGACCTCAGGAATACTCTGGGACCCTGGGACTCCACCCAGTGACCCCAGGAATACTCTGGGACCCTGGGACTCCACCCAGTGATCCCTGGAACACTCTGGGACCCTGGGACTCTACCCAGTGACCCCAGGAATACTCTGACACCCTGGGGCTCCACCCAGTGACCCCTGGAATACTCTGGGACCCTGGGACTCCACCCAGTGACCTCAGGAATACTCTGGGACCCTGGGACTCCACCCAGTGACCCCAGGAATACTCTGGAACCCTGGGACTCCACCCAGTGACCCCTGGAATACTCTGGGACCCTGGGACTCCACCCAGTGACCCCTGGAATACTCTGGGACACTGGGACTCCACCCAGTGAACTCAGGAATACTCTGGGACCCTGGGACTCCACCCAGTGACCACCCAGTGACACGCATACAGATATATGCACAGATACAGACAGACAAACATACAGACACACACATACATGCAGACACACACACACATACAGGCACACACACATACAGATACACGCAAACATAGACACACACACACAGATACACGCAAACATACAGACACACACACACATACAGACACACATTAACGTACAGACACACACAAACATACAGACACACACACACATACAGACACACACACACATACAGACACAAACACAGACACACACATAGACACACACACATACAAAAACACACACATACAGACACACACATGCAGACACACACACATACAGACACACATAGAGACACACACACACACCTACACACACAGACACACACACACATACAGAAACACATACACATACAAACACACACACACATACAGACACACACACATACAGACATACCCACACATACAGAAACACAAATACAGACACACACATACAGACATACACACTCAAACAGACACACTCACACATACAGACACACTCACACATACACACACACACACATACAGACACAGACAGACACTCACACACATACACACAAACAAACATACAGACACTCACACATAGAGACACAGACACATACAGACACACACATAAAGACACTCACACATACAGACACATCACACATACAGACACTCACACGTAGAGATACACACACATACAGACACATACACGCTTACAGACACACACTTACACATATACACATATAGACACACAAACATACAGACATATACACAGACACACTCACATACAGACACACTCACACATACAGACACACACACATACAATAATATAATAATAATAATTCAACTTTATTGTCATTGTACAATGCACAAGCACATGAACAACGAAATGTGATCTTGCAAGCTCCCATGAGTCCAGTACAAATAACATTAACATTAAACGTAAATAGCACCGTCCTGGGAGAAGCAAAGCCACTGCGTCTGTGCGCGCCGCCATTCCATTTCCACCATTCCTCCTGTCCGACAATCTTCAGCCCAACGCCCGGGCCTGCTTACCAGCCGCCCCTCCCGGGGCTCCTTCCGTGACCTTCCCACCAACCGCCCGTCCTCGGGGCTCCTTCCGTGACCTTCTGCACCTGGTCTTCCCTGATGGTCACCCCTCCAGGTACTAACCAGGCCTAGCTCTGCTTAGCTTCCAAGCCTTGCCAGTGACCCTGTCCCTAGTCCCAGGAACAGGGCATACACACATACAGACACTCACACATAGAGACACAGACACACAAATACAGACACACACTCACACACAGAATCACTCACACATAGAGACACTCACACATACAGACACACACACATACAGACACATACACACATACAGACACACAAACATACAGGCATATACACACATACAGGCACACAAACACACAGAAACACACATACATACAGACACACACTCCCATACAAACACACACACACATACAGGCACACACACACATACAGATACATGCAAACATAAACACACACACACACACACCAATACACACAAACATAGAGACACACACACATACAGACACACACAAACATACAGACACATATTCATATACAGGTACACTCACACATACAGATACACACACATACTGATACATTCAAATATACAGACACACACAAACATACAGATACACGCAAACATAGAGACACACACATGTACAGATACGCACAAACATAGACAAACACATATACAGACACACATACACATACGGACGCACACACACATACAGACACACACACATACAGATACACGCAAACATAGACACACACACAAACACAGATACACGCAAACATACAGACACACACACACATTCAGACAGACACACACTAACGTACAGACACACACACATACAGACACACACACATACAGACGCATCTTGAGTATTGTGTGTAGCTTTGGTCGCCTTATCTGAGGAAGGATGTTCTTGCCATGGATGGAGTGCCGTGAAGATTCACCTGGCTGAGACCTGGGATGGCAGGAATGACGTATGAGGAGAGATTGGCTCGATTGGGCATGTACTCGCTGGAGTTTAGAAGAATGAGAGGGGATCTCATCGAAACTTATAAAATTCTAACAGGACTTGACAGTATAGATGCTGGAAGGATGTTCCCGATGGTCGGGGAGTCCAGAACCAGGGGTCACAGTCTAAGGATAAGGGGTAAGCCATTTAGGACAGAGATGAGGAGGAATTTCTTCACCCAGAGAGTGGTGAACCTGTGGAATTCTCTACCAAAGAAGGCAGTAGAGGCCAATTCATTAAATATATTCAAGAAGGAGTTGGATATATTTCTTAAGGCTAAAGGGATCAAGGGATTTGGAGAAAAGGCAGGGACAGGGTACTGAATTTGTATGATCAGCCATGATCTCATTGAATGGCGGAGCAGACTCGAGGGGCCGAATGGCCTGCTCCTGCTCCTATCTTCTATGTTTCTATACAGACACACACACACACATATAGCCACACACACATACAGACACACACACACAGACACACACACATGCAGACACACACAGACAGACACACAGACACACACACACACATACACACACAGACACACATACACACATAAAGAAACACACACACATACAGACACACACACACATACAGACACACACACACACATACAGACACACACACATGCAGACACACACACACATACAGACACACACACATACAGGCACAGGCACACATACAGACACTCACACACATATGCACAAACAAACATACAGACCCTCACACATAGAGACACAGACACATACAGGCACACACATACAGACACATCACACGTACAGACACATCACATATACAGACACTCACACATAGAGACAAACACACAGACATACAGACCCACACCCGCTTACAGACACACATTCACACACAGACACACTGACACATAGAGACACAAACACATACAAACACACACACTTACAGACACACACACATACAGACACTCACACACATACAGACACACACACATACATACACACACAAACATACAGACACACAAAAGCATACAGACGCACACACATACAGACACACACAAACATACAGACACAGACAAACATACAGACACACAAACATGCAGACACAGTCACACATACAAACACTCACACATAAAGAAACGCTCACACATACAGACACACGCACACATACAGACACACTCACACATATAGACACACACACATACAGACACACTCACACACACACAGACCCTCACACATACAGACACACACACATACAGACAAACTCACACATACAGACACACACACATACAGATGCACAAACATACAGACGCACACAAACATACAGACACAGACAAACATACAGACACACAAACATGCAGACACACTCACACATACAAACACTCACACATACAGAGACTCACACATACAGACACATACAGACACACACACATAAAGACACACTCACACATACAGACACACACACACATACAGTCACACTAACACATACAGACCCTCACACATACAGACACACTCACACATACAGACAAAAATACAGATACACGCAAACATATAGACACACACATACAGCAACAGAAAAACACAGATACACGCAAACATAGAGACACACACACATACATATACACGCAGACATAGACACACACACATACAGACACATACAGACACACACATACAGACACTCACACACATACACACAAACAAACATACAGACCCTCACACATAGAGACACAGACACATACAGGCACACACATACAGACACATCACACATACAGACACTCACACATAGAGACAAACACACAGACATACAGACCCACACATGCTTACAGACACACATTCACACACAGACACACTCACACATAGAGACACAAACACATACAGACAAACACACACACATACAGACACACACACATACAGACACTCGCACACATACAGACACATACACATAAACACATACACACATACAGACTCACAAACATACAGACATATACACACATACAGACACACAAACATACAGAAACACACAAACACACACTCACATACAGACACACTCACACATACAGATACACACACATACTGATACATGCAAACATACAGACACACACAAACATAAAGATACACTCACACATACAGACAAACACACATACAGACACACTCACACACACAGACCCTCACACATACAGACACACTCACACATACAAACACACTCACACATACAGACACTCACACATACAGACACACTCACACATACCGACCCTCACACATACAGACCCTCACACATACAGACTCACTCACACATACAAACACACTCACACATACAGACAGACACACATACAGACACACAAACACATACAGACACACAAACACATACAGACACACACACATAAAAACACACACACATACAGACACACACACATACAGACACACTCACTGTGGTGTATGTGCCTTTAAGAGCCCCAGGTGTGCGTAATGCCGGTAATTGCCACTTGGGCTATATAAGCCTGTGTAATGTGTATATCCTTTAGAAACCCCCCCCCCAGACTTTGCTTAGTAAATACCTATGAACCAACTCCTGTCTTCAGTGTCTTTATCAACACACGGACACTACAGTGGCGACGAAGTGGAAACGGACTTACCAGCAATTCGGCAGCACCTCAAGGACATCGATTCCTCTGGCGTCCAGAAGACTCAAGGAAGTGAGAGAAGCTGTGGTTTCACCAGCTGGCCAAGCTGGTGGCAGGTACTGCACTAATCCTTCCTGGGCGTCAGGCTGGGGCTCCAGCGGCAGGCTCTACAGCTGAGACAGGCAGCGAAATCAGAGGCAAGCAATAACGGACTGGGGGGGAGCACTCGGGAGACGGCCGGCGCGGCAAGCAGATCAGCGTTCAGACCTCCGGCGGGAACGAGTCTCCAACAGTAAATTTTAAAAACATAAAGAGAACGGGAACCGCAGTAAACAGCGTTGCTATCGGCAGCAGCTGCGGGAAAGCGCGGGAAGTGCCATATCTTGCTACAGAAAAGAAAAAAAAAAGGGCGGGAAGCGCCATATCTTTTCTGAAATGCCTAAGTCTGGCAATATTGATGCTTTTGATAGTGAAACAGAGCCTAATTTTGGCAATATTGATGTTTTTGATAACAAGATAGAGAATTGGACCACATATGTAGAAAGAGTGGAGGTGTTTTGCACCGCAAATGGAATAGAAGATGAAAAAAAAGCTTCAGTGCTTCTGGATCTAATGGGCGCGAAGACATACAAGCTGTTACGGAACTTAATCACTCCAGCCGAACCGATGGACAAGAATTTTGAGGAGATTGTTGATACCCTACACTGCCAATTCGAGGCAGGACTGGCAGATTCTCTGCGAGACAAATTCATCTGCGATCCCCTAAGTGTAGAAACACAAAAAAAGGTATCTTCTGAAAAAGATTTAACACTGGACAAGGCTTTCAGTGCAATAGGAGCTGCAAAGATACAGCAAAGGCCACAGGACTTCGGCACCCATGAAATGACACGGGGTTTCGAGAGATGTTATCGCTGCGGCAGATCCACCCATGACCAAAGGGACTGCTGGTTCAGGAAAAAAGCGTGCAGGCGATGCGGAAAGATGGGACACATTCCACATGTGTGCCGGTCTGAAAATAAAAAATCCACTAACGGGAAAAGAATCAATAAGGAAAAGCACAGAAAGGTACAAATGATGATGGACAGTAGCTCCGAGGACCAGAAGAGCGATAGCGACTCCGGGAACAAGGGACTAAGCTCTCTCAAATTACATAATGTAATTGCCAAAGAAGATTACCAGACCATTTGGGTTACCCTCACAATAGCAGGGTCCCCAGTTAAAATGGAGCTAGATACAGGATCAGCTCTGACCGTCATAAATCGATGGGATTACGAGCGGCTATTTCCGCATATACCTTTAAAAGATACATCCATTATCTTGAAAACATATACGGGGCAGAAAGTATACCCCAAAGGAAAAATAAGGGTGCCTGGTGTATACAACGGCAAGGAAATACAGAAGTTGTATTTATACGTTCTACAAGATGGTGGTCCACCGCTATTGGGACGTGAATGGATCAGAAAAATACGTTTAGACTGGCACTCCATTCAGGCACTGACGGTGACCAGTAAGGAAAAAGATGATGATGACGTCATACCTGAACGATTGAAAGACATCTTGGCCAACGCCAAGGAAGTGTTTCAAGAGAAACTAGGAACCTTGAAAGGCATCACCGCCTCAATAAAAGTAGAAGATGCAGCAATTCCCAAGTTTTTTAAGGCAAAACCAGTGCCATACGCAATTCGTCCAGCAGTCGAGGCAGAGCTGGAGAATTTGGATAAGGCAGGCGTATTATCTAAAATAGATTGGAGCGAGTGGGCAACACCCATCGTCCCAGTCATGAAGAAAGCATTGAAGGGTGATGGATCTGAAGAACAGAGAAAAATTCGCATCTGTGGAGACTTCAAGGTGACTGTAAACCCGGTCCTTCACACGGTACAGTATCCTCTTCCGAGGATAGAAGATATTTTCGCCTCACTATCCGGAGGGAAACGTTTCACCAAAATTGACTTGGCACAGGCATATCTACAGATGGAGGTTGAAGAGGCCTCTAAAAAATATCTCACGATAAATACACACAAAGGTCTGTACTAGTACAATCGACTGGTTTTCGGAGTAGCATCCGCTCCAGCTATCTGGCAAAGAGCTATGGAGCAAGTCCTCCAAGGGATTCTGGGGACTCAATGCTACCTGGACGACATCCTTGTAACAGGGGAAAACGACAATGAGCACCTTGCCAATTTAGAGCAGGTGCTCACTAGGCTGAGAGAACGGGGCCTATGAGCAAATCGCCCCAAGTGCGAAGTTTTCCAAAATCAAATATCATATTGTGGCCACATAATAAATAAGGAAGGGTTGCATAAGTCACCTGAAAAAATTGAGGCGGTCATTAAAGCCCCAGCACCTGAAAATGTTTCACAATTAAGGTCGTTCCTGGGATTAATAAATTACTATCATAAATTTTTACGGAACTTATCAACTCTTCTACACCCTTTTAATGAACTGCTACAAACAGGAGTAATTTGGAAATGGAACGAAGACTGCAAAAATGCCTTCTGTAAATGCAAAGACTTAATCACATCCAAAGAAGTTTTGGCTCATTACAACCTATCACTGCCAATCAGACTGGCGTGCGATGCATCCCCTTACGGCATAGGAGCAGTATTATCGCATAAATTCCCCGATGGCTCGGAACAGCCGATAGCTTTTGCGTCATGCTCATTGAACTCGGCTGAGCGTAACTATGCCCAAATCGACAGGGAAGCACTCAGCCTGGTATGGGGAGTGAAGAAATTCAACCATTACCTACACGGACAAAAATTTACCTTGTTGACTCACCATCAACCCCTCGTCTCCATATTCAACCCTAAAAAGGGTGTTCCCATTATGACAGCACAAAGGCTACAGAGGTGGTCCCTTTTTCTAGGGGCACACCAATACAACATAGAATACAAAGGGTCAAAACAGCATGGGAATGCTGATGGTTTATCGCGTTGCCAATGATAGAAGAGGCACCTACAGTAGACCCAGTAGAGATGTTCCACTCTACCATAGTGGAATGTCTACCAGTAACAAATTCTGCCATTGAAAGGGAGACAAGAAATGACCCGACTCTCTCACGGGTCTACGATTTAACGGTGAAGGGATGGCCAGCACATGGCGAACCACTGTTGCCAGCATTCTCGCAAAGAAGAGAACAGCTGTCAGTGTGCCGAGGAACCTTGATGTGTGGATCCAGAGTGGTGATTCCACCCAAACTCCAGGATAAAGTGCTAAAGGAGCTTCACGAGGGGCATCTGGGTGGAGTGAAAATGAAGAACCTAGCCAGGGCGTTTGTATGGTGGCCAGGTATCGATGGAGACATCGAAGAAATGACCAAGAGCTGCCTAGGATGCCAGAAGGTCCAAAACGCTCCACCACAAGCCCCTCTATATCCATGGGAGTGGCCCTCATCTCCCTGGCAAAGGGTGCACATCGACTTTGCTGGTCCATTTATGGACTCAATATTCTTAATCGCGGTTGATGCACACTCCAAGTGGCCGGAGGTAATAAAGATGTCCTCCACCACCACGGAAAAAACCATCACAGTATTAAGGACCATATTTGCCAGGAATGGGCTGCCAGAACAGATATGTTCTGATAATGGACCGCAATTTGTGTCCGAAGAATTCAGAAAGTTCTTAAAAAACAATGGGGTAAAGCACTACACAACCGCCCCATACCATCCCACCACCAATGGATTGGCTGAAAGGTTTGTCCAGACCTTCAAGAAGGCCATAAAGGCCATGGGTAATGAAGACATAAAATTTCAGCACAAGGTGGATAAGTTCTTATTCGCATACAGGAATGCAACACATATGGTTACCAACCAAACTCCCGCCATGATGTTCTTCAATAGAAACCTAAGATGCCGGCTGGATTTGGTCAAGCCCAACATCTGAAGGGACGTGGAGAACCGACAGTTTCAAGGCATGAATAAAAGGCCAACTAGGGCCTTCCAGATAGGCCAACAGGTTTTGGCCCGGGACTACCGTACCGAGAAATGGCAGCCTGGAACTATCTGCACATGACTAGGACCACTGATGTATACCATGGACATCGGAGAAAGCTTAATAAGGCGCCGTGCTGACCAAATCATAAAGTCATCCGAAAAGGGACAACCTACACCACCACTCTATACATCTAACGATGAAGTAGAGATACCCATATCTACCTCCGATCCGGTGATACTGGAACCCGATGAACCCAACACTGGCATTCAAGCCGAATCAGCCTTGCCAGAAGAACCTACTACACCACCAGAAACTACTACACCCCCGAGGCATTATTTGGACCGAGTCAGGAAGCCTCCTGAGAGACTAACTTATAATTAATTAATTGCAGCAATGTATATTATTTTGCATATAACATGTAATTAATAATTACTTAAAATATGATGTACTGGTTAGCTAAAAGGGGAGGAATTGTGGTGTATGTGCCTTTAAGAGCCCCAGGTGTGTGTAATGCCGGTAATTGCCACTTGGGCTATATAAGCCTGTGTATTGTGTATATCCTTTAGAAACCCCCCCCCCCCAGACTTTGCTTAGTAAATACCTATGAACCAACTCCTGTCTTCAGTGTCTTTATCAACACACGGACACTACACTCACACATACAGACACACTCCCACACACAGGCACACACATACAGACACACACACATACAGACACACTCACACATACAGGCGCACACACATAAAGACATACTCACACATACAGAAACACCCACACATAGACACACACATACAGACACACACGCATACAGATACACACACACATACAGACACACAAACATACAGACACTCACACACATATACACAAACAAACATACAGACTCTTACACATAGAGACAGAAACACATACAGACACACACATACAGACACTCACACATAAAGAAACATCACGCATACAGACACTCACACATAGAGACAAACACACACATACAGACACACACATGCTTACAGACACACACTCAAACATAGAGACACTCACACATACAGACAAAAATACAGATACACCCAAACATAGAGACACACACATACAGACACAGAAAAACATACAGATACATGCAAACATTGAGACACACACACATACATATACACGCAGACATAGACACACACACATACAGACACACACACAGACACTCACACACATACACACAAACAAACATACAGACCCTCACACATAGGGACAAACACACAGACATACAGACCCACACACGCTTACAGACACACATTCACACACAAACACACTCACACATAGAGACACAAACACATACAGAAAAACACACACACATACAGACACACACACATACAGACACTCACACACATACAGACACACACACATACAGACACACTCACACATACAGATACACACACATACTGATACACACAAACATACAGACACACACAAACATAAAGACACACTCACACGTACAGACAAACACACAAAGACACACTCACACACACAAACCATCACACATACAGACACACTCACACATACAGACACACTCACACATACAGACACTCACACATACAGACACACTCACACATACAGACCCTCACACATACAGACACACTCACACATACAGACACGCACTCATACAGACACACACATACAGACACTCACACATACAGATACACGCAAACATACTGAAACACACAAACATACAGATACACGCAAACATAGAGACACACACACATAAAGACACACACAAACATACAGACACATATTCACATACAGACACACTCACACATACAGATACACACATAATGATACACACAAACATACAGACACACACAAACATAGAGACACACACACATTCAGATAGATGCAAACATAGACACACACACATAGACACACACAAACATACAGACACACACAAGCATACAGACACACACACATACAGACACACACAAACATACAGACACATATTCACATACAGACACACCCACACATACAGATACACACACATAATGAAACAGACAAACATACAGTCACACACAAACATAGAGATACATGCAAACATAGAGACACACACACATACAGATACACACAAACATAGAAACACACACATACAGACACACACAAACAGACAGACACACAATCATACAGACTCACACACATACAGACACACACAAACATACAGGCACAGACTAACATACAGACACACAAACATGCAGACACACTCACACATACAAACACTCACACATAAAGAAACACTCACATATACAGACACACTCACAAATACAGACACACTCACACACACGTACAGACTCTCACACACACAGACACACTCACACATACAGACACACTCACACATACAGACACACACACATACAGACGCACACACATACAGAAACACGCAAACATACAGACACAGACAAACATACAGACACATAAACATGCAGACAAAGTCACACATACAAACACTCACACTTACAGAGACTCACACATACACACACACATACAGACCCTCACACATAAAGACACACTCACACATACAGACACACTCACATATACAGTCACACTCACACATACAGACACACACACATACAGACACACTCACACATACAGACACGCACTCATACAGACACACACATACAGACACTCACACATACAGATACACGCAAACATACTGAAACACACAAACATACAGATACACGCAAACATAGAGACACACACACATAAAGACACACACAAACATACAGACACATATTCACATACAGACACACTCACACATACAGATACACACATAATGATACACACAAACATACAGACACACACAAACATAGAGACACACACACATACAGATAGATGCAAACATAGACACACACACATACAGACACACAAACATACAGACACACACAAGCATACAGACACACACATACAGACACACGCAAACATACAGACACATATTCACATACAGACACACCCACACATACAGATACACACACATAATGAAACAGACAAACATACAGACACACACAAACATAGAGATACATGCAAACATAGAGACACACACACATACAGATACACACAAACATAGAAACACACACATACAGACACACACAAACAGACAGACACACACAATCATACAGACTCACACACATACAGACACACACAAACATACAGGCACAGACTAACATACAGACACACAAACATGCAGACACACTCACACATACAAACACTCACACATAAAGAAACACGCACATATACAGACACACTCACAAATACAGACACACTCACACACACATACAGACTCTCACACATACAGACACACTCACACATACAGACACACTCACACATACAGACACACACACATACAGATGCACACACATACAGAAACACACAAACATACAGACACAGACAAACATACAGACACATAAACATGCAGACAAAGTCACACATACAAACACTCACACATACAGAGACTCACACATACAGACACACACACACATACAGACCCTCACACATAAAGACACACTCACACATACAGACACACTCACATATACAGTCACACTCACACATACAGACACACACACATACAGACACACTCACACATACAGACCCACACATACAGCCACACTCACACATACAGATGCAATCACACATACAGACACACACATACAGACACACAAACACATACAGACACACACACATATACAGACACACACACATACAGACACACACACATACAGACACACTCACACATACAGACACAATCCCACATACAGGCACACACATACAGACACACACACACATACAGGCACACTCACACATACAGGCCATCACACATACAGACACACTCACACAATCAGGCGCACACACATAAAGACACATACAAACATACAGACACATATTCACATACAGACACACCCACACATACAGATACACAAACATAATGATACACGCAAACATACAGACACTCACAAACATAGAGATATACACAAACATAGAGACACACACACATACAAATAGATGCAAACATAGACACACACACATACAGACACACACAAGCATACAGACACACACACACATACAGACACACACAAACATACAGACACATATTCACATACAGACACACCCACACATACAGATACACACACATAATGAAACAGACAAACATACAGACACACACAAACATAGAGATACATGCAAACATAGAGACACACACACATACAGATACACACAAACATAGACACACACACATACAGACACACACAGACAGACAGACACACACAATCATACAGACTCACACACATACAGGCACACACAAACATACAGGCACAGACTAACATACAGACACACAAACATGCAGACACACTCACACATACAAACACTCACACATAAAGAAACACTCACACATACAGACACACTCACAAATACAGACACACACACACACATACAGACTCTCACACATACAGACACACTCACACATACAGACACACTCACACATACAGACACACACACATACAGATGCACACACATAGAGAAACATGCAAACATACAGACACAGACAAACATACAGACACATAAACATGCAGACAAACTCACACATACAAACACTCACACATACAGAGACTCACACATACAGACACACACACACATACAGACCCACACACATAAAGACACACTTACACATACAGACACACTCACACATACAGTCACACTCACACATACAGACACATACAGACACACATACAGACACACTCACACATACAGACACACACACATACAGATGCACAGACATACAGAAACATGCAGACATGCAGACACAGACAAACATACAGACACATAAGCATGCAGACAAACTCACACATACAAACACTCACACATACAGAGACTCACACATACAGACACACACACACATACAGACACACACATACAGACGCACACACATACAGACGCACACACATACAGAAACACGCAAACATACAGACACAGACAAACATACAGACACATAAGCATGCAGACAAACTCACACATACAAACACTCACACATACAGAGACTCACACATACAGACACCCACACACATACAGACACACACACACATACAGACGCACACACATACAGACGCACACACATACAGAAACACGCAAACATACAGACACAGACAAACATACAGACACATAAACATGCAGACAAACTCACACATACAAACACTCACACATACAGAGACTCACACATACAGACACACACACACATACAGACCCTCACACATAAAGACACACTCACACATACAGACACACTCACATATACAGTCAGACTCACACATAGACACACACACATACAGACACACTCACACATACAGACCCACACATACAGCCACACTCACACATACAGACGCACTCACACATACAGACACACACATACAGACACACAAACACATACAGACACACACACATATACAGACACACACACATACAAACACACACACATACAGACACACTCACACATACAGACACAATCCCACATACAGGCACACACATACAGACACACACACACATACAGGCTCACTCGCACACAGGCCATCACACATACAGACACACTCACACAATCAGGCGCACACACATAAAGACACATACAAACATACAGACACATATTCACATACAGACACACCCACACATAAAGATACACACACATAATGGAACAGACAATCATACAGACACACACAAACATAGAGATACATGCAAACATAGAGACACACTCACATACAGATACACACAAACATAGACACACACACATACAGACACACACAAACAGACAGACACACACAATCATACAGACTCACACACATACAGGCACACACAAACATACAGGCACAGACTAACATACAGACACACAAACATGCAGACACACTCACACATACAAACACTCACACATACAGACACACACACATACAGACGCACACACATACAGAAACATGCAGACATGCAGACACAGACAAACATACAGACACATAAGCATGCAGACAAACTCACACATACAAACACTCACACATAGAGACTCACACATACAGACACACACACACATACAGACACACACACATACAGACGCACACACATACAGAAACACACAAACATACAGACACAGACAAACATACAGGCACAGACTAACATACAGACACACAAACATGCAGACACACTCACACATACAAACACTCACACATAAAGAAACACGCACATATACAGACACACTCACAAATACAGACACACTCACACACACATACAGACTCTCACACATACAGACACACTCACACATACAGACACACTCACACATACAGACACACACACATACAGATGCACACACATACAGAAACACACAAACATACAGACACAGACAAACATACAGACACATAAACATGCAGACAAAGTCACACATACAAACACTCACACATACAGAGACTCACACATACAGACACACACACACATACAGACCCTCACACATAAAGACACACTCACACATACAGACACACTCACATATACAGTCACACTCACACATACAGACACACACACATACAGACACACTCACACATACAGACCCACACATACAGCCACACTCACACATACAGACGCACTCACACATACAGACACACACATACAGACACACAAACACATACAGACACACACACATATACAGACACACACACATACAAACACACACACATACAGACACACTCACACATACAGACACAATCCCACATACAGGCACACACATACAGACACACACACACATACAGGCACACTCGCACACAGGCCATCACACATACAGACACACTCACACAATCAGGCGCACACACATAAAGACACATACAAACATACAGACACGTATTCACATACAGACACACCCACACATAAAGATACACACACATAATGGAACAGACAATCATACAGACACACACAAACATAGAGATACATGCAAACATAGAGACACACTCACATACAGATACACACAAACATAGACACACACACATACAGACACACACAAACAGACAGACACACACAATCATACAGACTCACACACATACAGGCACACACAAACATACAGGCACAGACTAACATACAGACACACAAACATGCAGACACACTCACACATACAAACACTCACACATACAGACACACACACATACAGACGCACACACATACAGAAACATGCAGACATGCAGACACAGACAAACATACAGACACATAAGCATGCAGACAAACTCACACATACAAACACTCACACATAGAGACTCACACATACAGACACACACACACATACAGACACACACACATACAGACGCACACACATACAGAAACACACAAACATACAGACACAGACAAACATACAGGCACAGACTAACATACAGACACACAAACATGCAGACACACTCACACATACAAACACTCACACATAAAGAAACACGCACATATACAGACACACTCACAAATACAGACACACTCACACACACATACAGACTCTCACACATACAGACACACTCACACATACAGACACACTCACACATACAGACACACACACATACAGATGCACACACATACAGAAACACACAAACATACAGACACAGACAAACATACAGACACATAAACATGCAGACAAAGTCACACATACAAACACTCACACATACAGAGACTCACACATACAGACACACACACACATACAGACCCTCACACATAAAGACACACTCACACATACAGACACACTCACATATACAGTCACACTCACACATACAGACACACACACATACAGACACACTCACACATACAGACCCACACATACAGCCACACTCACACATACAGATGCAATCACACATACAGACACACACATACAGACACACAAACACATACAGACACACACACATATACAGACACACACACATACAGACACACACACATACAGACACACTCACACATACAGACACAATCCCACATACAGGCACACACATACAGACACACACACACATACAGGCACACTCACACATACAGGCCATCACACATACAGACACACTCACACAATCAGGCGCACACACATAAAGACACATACAAACATACAGACACATATTCACATACAGACACACCCACACATACAGATACACAAACATAATGATACACGCAAACATACAGACACTCACAAACATAGAGATATACACAAACATAGAGACACACACACATACAAATAGATGCAAACATAGACACACACACATACAGACACACACAAGCATACAGACACACACACACATACAGACACACACAAACATACAGACACATATTCACATACAGACACACCCACACATACAGATACACACACATAATGAAACAGACAAACATACAGACACACACAAACATAGAGATACATGCAAACATAGAGACACACACACATACAGATACACACAAACATAGACACACACACATACAGACACACACAGACAGACAGACACACACAATCATACAGACTCACACACATACAGGCACACACAAACATACAGGCACAGACTAACATACAGACACACAAACATGCAGACACACTCACACATACAAACACTCACACATAAAGAAACACTCACACATACAGACACACTCACAAATACAGACACACACACACACATACAGACTCTCACACATACAGACACACTCACACATACAGACACACTCACACATACAGACACACACACATACAGATGCACACACATAGAGAAACATGCAAACATACAGACACAGACAAACATACAGACACATAAACATGCAGACAAACTCACACATACAAACACTCACACATACAGAGACTCACACATACAGACACACACACACATACAGACCCACACACATAAAGACACACTTACACATACAGACACACTCACACATACAGTCACACTCACACATACAGACACATACAGACACACATACAGACACACTCACACATACAGACACACACACATACAGATGCACAGACATACAGAAACATGCAGACATGCAGACACAGACAAACATACAGACACATAAGCATGCAGACAAACTCACACATACAAACACTCACACATACAGAGACTCACACATACAGACACACACACACATACAGACACACACATACAGACGCACACACATACAGACGCACACACATACAGAAACACGCAAACATACAGACACAGACAAACATACAGACACATAAGCATGCAGACAAACTCACACATACAAACACTCACACATACAGAGACTCACACATACAGACACCCACACACATACAGACACACACACACATACAGACGCACACACATACAGACGCACACACATACAGAAACACGCAAACATACAGACACAGACAAACATACAGACACATAAACATGCAGACAAACTCACACATACAAACACTCACACATACAGAGACTCACACATACAGACACACACACACATACAGACCCTCACACATAAAGACACAATCACACATACAGACACACTCACATATACAGTCAGACTCACACATAGACACACACACATACAGACACACTCACACATACAGACCCACACATACAGCCACACTCACACATACAGACGCACTCACACATACAGACACACACATACAGACACACAAACACATACAGACACACACACATATACAGACACACACACATACAAACACACACACATACAGACACACTCACACATACAGACACAATCCCACATACAGGCACACACATACAGACACACACACACATACAGGCACACTCGCACACAGGCCATCACACATACAGACACACTCACACAATCAGGCGCACACACATAAGGACACATACAAACATACAGACACATATTCACATACAGACACACCCACACATACAGATACACACACATAATGGAACAGACAAACATACAGACACACACAAACATAGAGATACATGCAAACATAGAGACACACTCACATACAGATACACACAAACATAGACACACACACATACAGACACACACAAACAGACAGACACACACAATCATACAGACTCACACACATACAGGCACACACAAACATACAGGCACAGACTAACATACAGACACACAAACATGCAGACACACTCACACATACAAACACTCACACATACAGACACACACACATACAGACGCACACACATACAGAAACATGCAGACATGCAGACACAGACAAACATACAGACACATAAGCATGCAGACAAACTCACACATACAAACACTCACACATAGAGACTCACACATACAGACACACACACACATACAGACACACACACATACAGACGCACACACATACAGAAACACACAAACATACAGACACAGACAAACATACAGACACATAAACATGCAGACAAACTCACACATACAAACACTCACACATACAGAGACTCACACATACAGACACACACACACATACAGACACACACACATGCAGACGCACACACATACAGAAACACACAAACATACAGACACAGACAAACATACAGACACATAAGCATGCAGACAAACTCACACATACAAACACTCACACATACAGAGACTCACACATACAGACACACACACACATACAGACACACACACATACAGACGCACACACATACAGAAACACGCAAACATACAGACACAGAGAGACATACAGACACATAAACATGCAGACAAACTCACACATACAAACACTCACACATACAGACACACTCACAAATACAGACACACTCACACACACATACAGACTCTCACACATACAGACACACTCACACATACAGACACACTCACACATACAGACACACACACATACAGATGCACACACATACAGAAACATGCAATCATACAGACACAGACAAACATACAGACACATAAACATGCAGACAAACTCACACATACAAACACTCACACATACAGAGACTCACACATAAAGACACACTCACACATACAGACACACTCACATATACAGTCACACTCACACATACAGACACATACAGACACACATACAGACACACTCACACATACAGACACACACACATACAGACGCACACACATACAGAAACATGCAGACATGCAGACACAGACAAACATACAGACACATAAGCATGCAGACAAACTCACACATACAAACACTCACACATAGAGACTCACACATACAGACACACACACACATACAGACACACACACATACAGACGCACACACATACAGAAACACACAAACATACAGACACAGCCAAACATACAGACACATAAACATGCAGACAAACTCACACATACAAACACTCACACATACAGAGACTCACACATACAGACACACACACACATACAGACACACACACATACAGACGCACACACAGACAGAAACACGCAAACATACAGACACAGACAAACATACAGACACATAAGCATGCAGACAAACTCACACATACAAACACTCACACATACAGAGACTCACACATACAGACACACACACACATACAGACACACACACATACAGACGCACACACATACAGAAACACGCAAACATACAGACACAGACAAACATACAGACACATAAACATGCAGACAAACTCACACATACAAACACTCACACATACAGAGACTCACACATACAGACACACACACACATACATACCCTCACACATAAAGACACACTCACACATACAGACACACTCACATATACAGTCAGACTCACACATAGACACACACACATACAGACACACTCACACATACAGACCCACACATACAGCCACACTCACACATACAGACGCACTCACACATACAGACACACACACTCAGACACACAAACACATACAGACACACACACATATACAGACACACACACATACAAACACACACACATACAGACACACTCACACATACAGACACAATCCCACATACAGGCACATACATACAGACACACACACACATACAGGCACACTCGCACATACAGGCCATCACACATACAGACACACTCACACAATCAGGCGCACACACATAAAGACACATACAAACATACAGACACATATTCACATACAGACACACCCACACATACAGATACACACACATAATGTTACACGCAAACATACAGGCACACACAAACATAGAGATACACACAAACATAGAGACACACACACATACAGATAGATGCAAACATAGACACACACACATACAGACACACACAAACATACAGACACACACACGCATACAGACACACACACATACAGACACACACAAACATACAGACACATATTCACATACAGACACACCCACACATACAGATACACACACATAATGAAACAGACAAACATACAGACACACACAAACATAGAGATACATGCAAACATAGAGACACACACACATACAGATACACACAAACATAGACACACACACATACAGACACACAAACAGACAGACACACACAATCATACAGAGTCACACACATACAGGCACACACAAACATACAGGCACAGACTAACATACAGACACACAAACATGCAGACACACTCACACATACAAACACTCACACATAAAGAAACACTCACACATACAGACACACTCACAAATACAGACACACTCACACACACATACAGACTCACACACATACAGACACACTCACACATACAGACCCACTCACACATACAGACACACACACATACAGATGCACACACATAGAGAAACATGCAAACATACAGACACAGACAAACATACAGACACATAAACATGCAGACAAACTCACACATACAAACACTCACACATACAGAGACTCACACATACAGACACACACACACATACAGACCCACACACATAAAGACACACTCACACATACAGACACACTCACATATACAGTCACACTCACACATACAGACACATACAGACACACATACAGACACACTCACACATACTGACACACACACATACAGACGCACACACATACAGAAACATGCAAACATACAGACACAGACAAACATACAGACACATAACCATGCAGACAAACTCACACATACAAACACTCACACATACAGAGACTCACACATGCAGACACACACACACATACAGACCCTCACACATAAAGACACACTCACACATACAGACACACTCACATATACAGTCACACTCACACATACAGACACACACACATACAGACACACTCACACATACAGACCCACACATACAGCCACACTCACACATACAGACACACTCACACATACAGACACACACATACAGACACACAAACACATACAGACACATACACATATACAGACACACACACATAAAGACACACACACATACAGACACACACAGATACAGACACACTCACTCATACAGACACAATCCCACATACAGGCACACACATACAGACACACACACACATACAGACACACTCACACATACAGGCCATCACACATACAGACACACTCACACATACAGGCGCACACACATACAGACACACACTCACAAACAGACACACCCACACATACTGACACACACATGCAGACACACACACACTCACATACAGACACACACACATACAGACACACAATCATACAGACACTCACACACATACACACAAACAAACATACAGACTCACACACATAGAGACAGAGACACATACAGACACACACATACAGAGACTCACACATAAAGACACATCACACACACACAGACACACTCAAACATAGAGACACTCAAAATTACAGACAAAAATACAGATACACGCAAACATAGAGACAAGCACATACAGACACAGACAAACAGAGTCACACACACATACAGACACACAAACATGCAGACACACACACACATACAGACACTCACACATACAGACACTCACACATACAGACCCTCACACATACAGACACACTCACACTTACAGACACACTCACACATACAGTCACTCACACATACAGACACAATCACACATACAGACACACACACATACAGGCACATAAACACATGCAGGCACACACACATACAGACACACCCACATACAGATACTCACACATACAGACACACTCACACATACAGACACACACAAATACAACCACACACGCATACAGACACACTCACACATACAGACACAAACACATACAGACACAAACACATACATGCGCACACACACACAGACACACTCACACATGCAGTCACACACACACAGACACACACATACAGACACACACACATACAGACACACACACATACAGACACACTCATACATACAGACACACTCACACATGGAGACACACACACATACAGACACACACACACAGACACTCACACACATACACACAAACTAACATACAGACCCGCACACATAGAGACACAGACACATACAGACACACACATACAGACACATACAGACCCTTACTCATACAGACACACTCACACACACACACACGCACATACACACATACAGACAAACACACAGACATACAGACACACACATGCTTAAAGGCACACACTGACACACAGACACACTCACACATAGAGACACGAACACATACAGATAAACACACACACATACAGACACTCACACACATACAGACATAAACACATACAGACACATACACACATACAGACACACAAACATACAGACATATACACACATACGCAAATACAGACTCACAAACATACAGACATGCATAAACATACAAACACACACTCACAAACAGACACACTCACACATACAGAAACACAATCATGCAGACACACACACAAATACAGACACTCACACACATACAGACACACACACACATACAGACAAGTAAACATACAGACACACACATACAGACACTCACACATACAGATACATGCAAACATACTGACACACACAAACATACAGATACACGCAATCATAGAGACACTCACACATACAGACCCACACACATACAGACACTCATAAGCATACAGACGCAAACACATACATACACACACAAACATACAGACACAGACAAACATTCAGACACACAAACATGCAGACACACTCACACATACACACACTCACACATTCAGACACACATACATACAGACACACTCACACATACAGACCCTCACACATACAGAGACACTCACACATACAGTCACTCACACATACAGACACACCCACACATACAGACACACACACATACAGACACACAAACACATACAGAACCTCACACATACAGGCACACTCACACATACAGACACACTCTCACACACACAGTCACTCACACATACAGACACACTCACACATACAGACACACACACATATAGACACACACACATACAGACACTCACACATACAGACACACTCACACATACAGACACACTCACACATACAGACACACACACATACAGACACACACACATACAGACACACTCACACATACAGGCACACACATACAGACACACACATACAGACACACACACATACAGGCACACACACACATACAGACACACACACATATAGATCATCACACATACACATACAATCACATACAGGTGCACACACATACATACACACTCACACATACACACACACCCACACATACACACACACACATACACACATACAGACACACACACACATACAGACACACACACACATACAGACACACTCACAAATACAGACACACACACACATACAGACACACAGACACTCACACACACATACAGAAACACACACACATACAGACACACACACATACAGACACACACACAGATACATACACACAGATACAGACACACACATACATACAGACACACACACATACAGACACTCACATACAGACACACACACTCATACAGACACACTCACACATACAGACACACTCACACATACACACACATACAGACATAGACACACATACAGACACACACACATGCACACAAACTAACATACAGACACACACACACATACAGACACACACACATACAGACACACACACATACAGAAACACACACATACATACACACACATACAGACACAGACACACATACAGACACTCACACACATGCACACAAACAAACATACAGACACACACACATACAGACACACACACACATACAGACACACACACATAGAGACACACACACATACAGAAACACACACATACAGACACACACATACATAGACACTCACACACAAACAGACATACAGACACACACTCATACCGACACTCACACACATACATACATACACACATACAGACACATACACACATACAGACACACAAACATACAGGCATATACACACATACACACAAACAAACATACAGACCCTCACACAGAGACACAGACACATACAGACACACACATACAGACACATCACACATACAGACACATCACACATACAGACACTCACACATAAAGACAAACACACAGAGATACAGACACACTCACGCTTAAAGACACACACTCACACACAGGCACACTCACACATAGAGACACAAACACACAGACAAATACACACACACATACAGACACATACACACATACAGACACACAAACATACAGACATATACACACATACACACATACAGACACACAAACATACAGACACACACAAACATACTGACACACACTCACATACAGACACACTCACACATACAGACACACACACATACAGATACACGTAAACATACAGACACACAAAAATACAGATACACGCAAACATGGAGACACACACATACAGATACAGACAAACATAGAGACACACACAGATACAGACACAAAAACATGCAGACACACACACATACAGACACTCACACAATTGCAGACACACACACACATACAGAAAAATAAACATACAGACACACACCTGGATGAGTGCAGCTCCAACAACACTCAAGAAGCTCGACACCATTCAGGATAAAGCAGCCCACTTGATTGGCACTCCATCCACCACCTTCAACATTCACTCCCTCCACCACCGGCGCACTGTGGTTGCAGTGTGTACCATCTACAAGATGCACTGCAGCAACTCGCCAAAGCTCCTTCAACAGCACCTTCCAACCCGCGACCTCTACCACTTAGAAGGACAAGGGCAGCAGACGCATGGGAACATCACCACCTACAAGTTCCCCTCCAAGCCTCATACCATCCTGACTTGGACCTGTATCGCCATTCCTTCACTGTCGCTGGGCCAAAATCCTGGAACTCCCTTCCTAACAGCATTGTGGGTGTACCTACACCATATGGACTGCAGCGGTTCAAGAAGGTGGCTCACCACCATCTTCTCAAGGCCAATTAGGGATGGGCACTAAATGCAGGCCTAGCCAGCGACACCCACATCCCATCAATGAATAAAAAAAAATAAAAGGATACAGACACTCACACATACAGATACATCCAAACATACTGAAACACACAAACATACAGATAAATGCAAACATAGAGACACACACACATACAGACACACGCAAACATACAGACACATAATCACATACAGACAGACACACTCATACAGATACACACACATACTGATACACGCAAACATACACACACACACAAACATACAGATACACGCAAACATAGAGACACACACACATACAGATAAACACAATCATAGACGCACACACATACAGACACACACATTTCGGGGGCGGCAGCGAGGCGAGGAGGAGCTCGGGAGAAAAGCCGGCACAAGCAGTGAGGCCCGACCAGTTCGGGGGCGGCAGCGAGGCGAGGAGGAGCTCGGGAGAAAAGCCGGCGCAAGCAGCGAGGCCCGACCAGTTCGGGGGCGGCAGCGAGGCGAGGAGGAGCTCGGGAGAAAAGCCAGTGCAAGCAGCGAGGCCCGACCAGTTCGGGGGCGGCAGCGAGGCGAGGAGGAGCTCGGGAGAAAAGCCGGCGCAAGCAGCGAGGCCCGACCAGTTCGGGGGCGGCAGCGAGGCGAGGAGGAGCTCGGGAGAAAAGCCGGCGCAAGCAGCGAGGCCCGACCAGTTCGGGGGCGGCAGCGAGGCGAGGAAGAGCTCGGGAGAAAAGCCGACGCAAGCAGCGAGGCCCGACCAGTTCGGGGGTGGCAGCGAGGCGAGGAGGAGCTCGGGAGAAAAGCCGGCGCAAGCAGCGAGGCCCGACCAGTTCGGGGGCGGCAGCGAGGCGAGGAGAAGCTCGGGAGAAAAGCCGGCGCAAGCAGCAAGGCCCGACCAGTTCGGGGGCGGCAGCGAGGCGAGGAGGAGCTCGGGAGAAAAGCCGGCGCAAGCAGCGAGGCCCGACCAGTTCGGGGGCGGCAGCGAGGCGAGGAGGAGCTCGGGAGAAAAGCCGGCGCAAGCAGCGAGGCCCGACCAGTTCGGGGGCGGCAGCGTTGCGAGGAGGAGCTCGGGAGAAAAGCCGGCGCAAGCAGCGAGGCCCGACCAGTTCGGGGGCGGCAGCGAGGCGAGGAGGAGCTCGGGAGAAAAGCCGGCGCAAGCAGCGAGGCCCGACCAGTTCGGGGGCGGCAGCGAGGCGAGGAGGAGCTCGGGAGAAAAGCCGGCGCAAGCAGCGAGGCCCACCAACTCAGCAGCGGGGAGAGAGGTAAAAAGTAATCAGTGTGTGATGTCACCAGGGAGCAGGTAAGTGATTGGTTGGTGAGTATTTCTCTTTTTTAAACTTTAATTCTGTAGTTTATAGTTACTAGGGTCTTTTCTGGTGTAGCAGGGACTGTGGTAGACTACACAAGCGCCTTAGAGATATCTTAAATTGGTGATAGTAAATTAATTTAAATTAATTAAAGGGTAAGTCATGCCAGGAGAGCCCAGCCTCGTGATGTGCTCCTCTTGCTCCATGTGGGAATTCAGGGACACTGCCCCTGATGACCACATGTGCAGGAAATGCATCCATCTGCAGCTACTAGCAGACCGCATTGAGGCGCTGGAGATGCGGGTGGATGGGTTGTGGAGCATTCACGATGCTGAGAGGGTCGTGGATAGCACATTTAGTGAGTTGGTCACACCACAGGGAAGGGCTGCACAGGATGATAGGAAATGGGTGACCACCTGGCGGGGCAATAGAAGCAGGCAGGTAGTGCAGGAGACCCCTGTGACCATTCCCCTCTCAAACAAGTATACCGCTTTGGATACTGTTGAGGGGGATGACTCACCAGGGGAAGGCAGCAGCAGCCAACTTCCTGGCACTGGGGGTGCTCCTGCTGCCCAGGAAGGGGGGAAAAAGAGTGGGAGAGCAATAGTGATAGGGGATTCTATAGTAAGGGGAACAGATAGGCGTTTCTGTGGCCGTAGACGTGAATCCAGGATGGTTTGTTGCCTCCCTGGTGCCAGGGTCAAGGATATCACTGAGCGGCTGCAGGGCATTCTGGAGGGGGAGGGTGAACAGCCAGAGGTTGTGGTCCACATTGGTACCAACGACATAGGTAAAAAGAGGGATGAGGTCCTGCAGCAAGAATTTAGGGAGCTAGGTGAAGGATTAAAGAGCAGGACCTCAAAGGTTGTAATCTCTGGATTACTCCCGGTGCCACGTGCTAGTGGGTATAGGAATAGGAAGATAGAACAGATGAATGCATGGCTAAAGGGATGGTGCAGGGGGGAGGGCTTTAGTTTCCTGGATCACTGGGTCTGCTTCTGGGAAAGGTGGGACTTGTACAAGTCGGACGGTTTACACCTGAACCAGAGGGGAACCAATATCCTTGCGGGGAGGTTTGCTAGCACTGCTGGGGGGGGTTTAAACTAACTTGGCAGGGGGATGGGGTACAGAGTGGAGCTATAGTAGGGGGTGATTTACAGCCAAATGCAGAGGAAAAAACAAGTCAGCTGGGAAGGCAGAGCAAATATGTGAAGGCAAAAGGGAATATGGCAGGGCTGGAAGGCATATATTTTAATGCAAGGAGTCTTACAAATAAGGTGGATGAACTGAAGTTGTTGTTGAACACATGGGAGTACGATATTGTTGCTATCACGGAGACATGGTTGAGGGAGGGTCAGGACTGGCAGCTCAATATTCCGGGGTATAGAATCTTCAGGCGAGACAGAAGGGGGTGTAAAAGGGGAGGGGGTGTTGCAATATTAATTAAGGAGTCAATTACTGCTGTAAGGAGGGACGACATATTAGCGGGTTCCTCTAATGAGGCCATATGGGTAGAACTTAAAAACAAAAAGGGGGCAAGCACTTTGCTGGGAGTGTACTATAGGCCCCCAAACAGTCAGGGGGAGATAGAGGAACAGATATGTAGGCAAATCTCAGAGAAGTGCGAAAATAATAGGGTAATAATAGTGGGGGATTTCAACTTCCCCAATATAAATTGGGATAGTCAGAGTGTGAAAGGCTTAGAGGGTGCAGAATTCTTAAAGTGCATCCAGGAGAGCTTTTTGAGCCAACATGTAGAAAGTCCTACAAGAGAGGGGGCGGTACTGGACCTAATTCTGGGGAATGTAGCCGGGCAAGTGGTGGAAGTATCAGTAGCAGAGCATTTTGGCGACAGTGACCACAATTCAGTGAGATTTAAGGTGGTCATGGAAAAAGACAAAGACGGCCCGGAAATAAGAGTTCTAAATTGGGGGAAGGCCGATTTTAATATGATAAGGCAGGATCTGGCCAAAGTGGACTGGGAGCAGCTACTTATAGGAAAATCCACATCAAAACAGTGGGAGACTTTCAGAAGGGAAATAGAGAGAGTACAACGCCAACATATTCCTGTAAAGGTCAAGGGTGGGACCAACAAGCAAAGGGAACCTTGGATGACAAGGGATATACAAAAATGCATTAGAAATAAAAGGGGGGCTTTTGGCAGTTACAAAAGACTAAAGATGGAAGAAGCCCTAGAGGAGTATAAAAAGTGCAGGGGCATACTTAAAAAAGAAATTAGGAGGGCGAGGAGGGGCCATGAAATAACACTGGTGAGCAAAATAAAGGAAAATCCTAAGATGTTTTATAAGTATATTAAGGGCAAGAGGATAACCAGGGAAAGGGTAGGGCCCATTAGGGACCAAAGTGGCAATCTGTGTGTAGCGCCAGATGATGTAGGTGGGGTTTTAAATGAATTTTTTGCATCTGTGTTCACTATGGAGAAAGACGATGCAGACATAGAAATCGGGCAAGGGGACTGTGACATACTTGAACATATTAGCATCGAGAGGGAGGAGGTGCTAGCGGTTTTAGCAGGCCAAAAAGTGGATAAATCCCCAGGCCCGGACGAGATGTATCCCAGGCTGCTGTGGGAGGCAAAGGAGGAGATTGCAGGGGCTCTGACACAAATTTTCAGAACCTCTCTGGCCACAGGGGATGTACCAGAGGACTGGAGAACAGCTAATGTAGTACCATTATACAAGAAGGGTAGCAGGGATAAACCAGGGAATTACAGGCCAGTGAGCCTAACATCTGTGGTAGGGAAATTATTGGAAAAAATTCAGAGGGACAAAATTAGTCTACACTTGGAGAGGCAAGGATTAATCGGGGATAGTCAGCATGGCTTTGTCAAGGGTAAATCATGTCTGACAAATCTGATTGAATTTTTCGAGGGGGTGACTAGGGGGGTGGATGAGGGAAATGCTGTGGATGTGGTTTACATGGTCTTCAGTAAAGCTTTTGACAAAGTCCCGCATAGGAGACTGGTCAAGAAGGTAAGAGCCCATGGGATCCAGGGTGCCTTGGCGCGTTGGATCCTAAACTGGCTGAGTGGCAGGAGGCAGAGGGTGATGGTCGAAGGTTGCTTTTGTGACTGGAAGCCTGTGTCCAGTGGGGTACCTCAGGGATCGGTGCTGGGTCCCTTGTTGTTTGTGATCTACATAAATGATTTGGATGAGAATGTGAAAGGTATGATCAGTAAGTTCGCGGATGACACGAAAATTGGTGGGGTGGTAAATTGCGAGGAGGAATGCCTCAGGCTACAGGACGATATAAACGGGTTGGTCAGATGGGCGGAAAAGTGGCAAATGGAATTTAACCCTGAAAAGTGTGAGGTGATGCATTTTGGATGGACAAATAAGGCAAGGGAATACACAATGAGTGGTAGGACCCTAGGAAGTACAGAGGGTCAGAGGGACCTTGGTGTACATGTACATAGATCCCTGAAGGCAGCGGAACAGGTAGATAAGGTGGTTAAAAAGGCATATGGGATACTTGCCTTCATTAGCCGAGGCATAGAATATAAGAGCAGGGAGGTTATGATGGAGCTGTACAAAACGCTGGTGAGGCCACAGCTGGAGTACTGTGTGCAGTTCTGGTCGCCTCACTATAGGAAGGATGTGATTGCCTTGGAGAGGGTGCAGAGAAGATTCACCAGGATGTTACCTGGGATGGAGCGCCTCAGCTATGAAGAAATACTAAATAGGCTGGGGTTGTTTTCCTTGGAGCAAAGAAGGCTGAGGGGGGACCTGATTGAGGTGTACAAAATGATGAGGGGCATAGATAGGGTAGACAAAGAGGAACTTTTCCCCTTAGTAGGGGGGTCAATAACAAGGGGGCATAGATTCAGGGTAAGGGGCAGGAGATTTAGAGGGGAATTGAGGAGGAACTTTTTCACCCAGAGGGTGGTTGGAATGTGGAACTCAATGCCTAAAAGGGTGGTAGAGGCAGGAACCCTCACAACATTCAAGAAGCATTTGGATGAGCACTTGAAATGCCATTGCATACAAGGCTTTGGACCAAATGCTGGAAAATGGGATTAGACTGGACAGGGATGGATGGGCGGCGCAGACACGATGGGCCAAAGGGCCTCGTTCTGTGCTGTAAAACTCTATGACTCTATGACTTTATGACTCTATACATACAGACACACACAAGCATACAGACACAAACACATACAGACACACACAAACATACAGACACAGACAAATATACAGACACACAAACATGCAGACACACTCACACATGCAAACACTCACACATACAGACACACACACACATACAGACTCACTCACACATACAGACCCTCACACAAACAGACACACTCACACATACAGACACACTCACACATACAGAAACACACACATACAGACACACTCACACATACAGACCCTCACACATACAGACACACTCACACATACAGACACACTCACACATACAGTCACACTCACACATACAGTCACACACACACAGACACTCACACACATACACACAAACAAACATACAGACCTCAAACATAGAGACACAGACACATACAGACCCACACATACAGACACATCACACATACATACACATCACACATACAGACACACTCACACATACAGACACACAAACATACAGACACACTCACACATACAGACACACACACATACAGACACATACACATATACAGACACACGCATACACATACAGACACACACACACAGACGCACTCACACATATCGACCCTCACACATACAGACACAAAAACATATAGGCGCACACAGATATAGGCACACTCACACATATAGACACACCCACACATACAGACACACACATTCAGACACACACAAATACAGACACACACACATACAGACACACTCACACATACAGACCCTCACACTTACAGACACACACACAAATACAGACACTCACACACATACAGACACACACACACATACAGAAAAGTAAACATACAGACACACACATACAGACACTCACACATACAGATACATGCAAACATACTGAGACACAAACATACAGATACACGCAATCATAGAGACACTCACACATACAGTCCCTCACACATACAGACACACAAACACACAGACACACACACATACAGACACTCACACATACAGACACACTCACACATACAGACACACTCACACATACAGTCACACTCACACATACAGTCACACACACACAGACACTCACACACATACACACAAACAAACATACAGACCTCAAACATAGAGACACAGACACATACAGACCCACACATACAGACACATCACACATACATACACATCACACATACAGACACACTCACACATACAGACACACAAACATACAGACACACTCACACATACAGACACACACACATACAGACACATACACATATACAGACACACGCATACACATACAGACACACACACACAGACGCACTCACACATATCGACCCTCACACATACAGACACAAAAACATATAGGCGCACACAGATATAGGCACACTCACACAAAAAGACACACCCACACATACAGACACACACATTCAGACACACACAAATACAGACACACACACATACAGACACACTCACACATACAGACACTCACACTTACAGACACACACACAAATACAGACACTCACACACATACAGACACACACACACATACAGAAAAGTAAACATACAGACACACACATACAGACACTCACACATACAGATACATGCAAACATACTGAGACACAAACATACAGATACACGCAATCATAGAGACACTCACACATACAGTCCCTCACACATACAGACACACAAACACATACAGACACACACACATACAGACACTCACACATACAGACACACTCACACATACAGACACACACACATACAGACACACACACATACAGACACACTCACACATATTGACACACTCACACCTACAGGCACACACATACAGACACACACATACAGATACACACACCTACAGACACACACACATATGCAGACACACTCACACATATAGACCATCACACATACACACACAAACACATACAGGCACACACACATACATACGCACTCACACATACACAGACACCCACACATACAGACACACACATAGACACACACACACACACATAGACACACACACACACACACATACACACACACAGACACACACACACATACAGACACGCACACACATACAGACACACTCACAAATACAGACACACACACACATACAGACACACACATGCAGACACACAGACACTCACACACACATACAGAAACACACATACATACAGACACACACATACAGACACTCACATACAGACACACACACTCATACAGACACACTCACACATACAGACATACTCACACATACACATACAGACACAGACACACATACAGACACACACACATGCACACAAACTAACATACAGACACACACACATACAGACACACAGACACACATACAGACACACACACATACAGACATATACACACATACACACAAACAAACATGCAGACCCTCACACATAGAGACACAGACACATACAGACACATCACACATACAGACACATCACACATACAGACACTCACACATAAAGACAAACACACAGACATACAGACACACTCATGCTTAAAGACACACACACACACACACAGGCACACTCACACATAGAGACACAAACACACGGACAAACACACACACACATACAGACACACACACATACAGATGCTCACACACATACAGACACACACACATACAGACACATACACACATACAGACACACACAAACATACAGACATATACACACATACACACATACAGACACACAAACATACAGACACACACAAACATACTGACACACACTCACATACAGACACACTCATACAGACACACACACACATACAGATACACGCAAACATACTGACACACACATACAGACACAGACAAACATAGAGACACACACAGATACAGACACAAAAACATGCAGACACACGCACATACAGACACTCACACAATTGCAGACACACACACACACATACAGAAAAATAAACATACAGACACACACCTGGATAAGTGCAGCTCCAACAACACTCAAGAAGCTCGACACCATTCAGGATAAAGCAGCCCGCTTGATTGGCACTCCATCCACCACCTTCAACATTCACTCCCTCCACCACCGGTGCACTGTGGCTGCAGTGTGTACCATCTACAAGATGCACTGCAGCAACTCGCCAAAGCTCCTTCAACAGCACCTTCCAAACCCGCGACCACTACCACTTAGAAGGACAAGGGCAGCAGACGCATGGGAACATCACCACCTACAAGTTCCCCTCCAAGCCACACACCATCCTGACTTGGACCTGTATCGCCGATCCTTCACTGTCGCTGGGCTGAAATCCTGGAACTCCCTTCCTAACAGCATTGTGGGTGTACCTACACCATATGGACTGCAGCGGTTCAAGAAGGCGGCTCACCACCATCTTCTCAAGGCCAATTAGGGATGGGCACTAAATGCAGGTCTAGCCAGCGACGCCCACATCCCATCAATGAATAAAAAAAATAATAATAATACAGACACTCACACATACAGATACATCCAAACACACTGAAACACACAAACATACAGATAAATGCAAACATAGAGACACACACACATACAGACACATGCAAACATACAGACACATATTCACATACAGACAGACTCACACATACAGATACACACACATACTGATACACGCAAACATACAGACACACACAAACATACAGATACACGCAAACATAGAGACACACACACATAGAGATACACACAATCATAGACACATACACATACAGACACAGACAAACATACAGACACACACAAGCATACAGACAGAAACACATACAGACACACACAAACATACAGACACAGACAAATATACAGACACACAAACATGCAGACACACTCACACATGCAAACACTCACACATACAGACACACACACACATACAGACTCACTCACACATACAGACCCTCACACAAACAGACACACTCACACATACAGACACACTCACACATGCAGAAACACACACATACAGACACACTCAAACATACAGACCCTCACACATACAGACACACTCACACATACAGTCACACACACACACAGACAAACATACAGACCTCAAACATAGAGACACAGACACATACAGACCCACACATACAGACACATCACACATACAGACACATCACACATACAGACACACTCACACTTACAGACACACACGCATACAGACACACTCACACATAAAGACACACTCACACATACAGACACATACAGATATACAGACACACACATACACATACAGACACACACACACATACAGACACACTCACACATATAAACCCTCAAACATACAGACACAAACACATACAGGCGCACACACATATAGACACACTCACACATACAGACACACCCACACATACACACTCACACATACAGACCCTCACACATACAGACACACTCACAAACACACACACACACACACATACAGAAACACACACACATACAGACACACACACACAGACACTCACACACATACATACAAACAAATGTACAGACCTCACACAGAGACACAGACACATACAGATACACACATACAGACACATCACACATACAAACACTCACACATAGAAACAAACACACAGACATACAGACACACACACGGTTAAAGACATACAGTCACACACAGACACACTCACACATAGAGACACAAACACACACACATACAGACACACACACATACAGACACTCACACACATACAGACACACACACATACAGACACATACACACATACAGACACACAAGCATACAGACATATACACACATAGACATATAAACATACAGACACACACACATACAGACACACAAACATGCAGACGCACACACATACAGACGCTCACACACATACAGACACACACACACATACAGACAAATAAATATACAGACACTCACACATACAGATACATGCAAACATACGGACGCAGACAAACATACACACAAGCATAGAGACACACACACATACAGACACACACAAACATACAGACACATATTCACATACAGACAATCTCACACATACAGATACACACACATACTGATACGCGCAAACATACAGATACACACAAATATACAGATACACGAAAACATAGAGACACACACACATAGAGATACACGCAATCATAGACACACACACACAAATATACAGACACACACAAGCATACAGACGCAAACACATACAGACACACACACACATACAGACACACACAAACATGCAGACACACTCACACATACAGACACTCACACATACAGACACACACATACAGACCCTCACACATAAAGACACACTCACACATACAGACACACTCACACATACAGACACACTCACACATACAGACACACTCACACAGACAGACACACACACATACAGACACACTCACACATTCAGACCCTCACACATACAGACACACTCACACATACAGACACACTCACACATACAGTCACTCACACATACAGACACACTCACACATACAGACACACACACATACAGACACACAAACACACACAGACACACACACATACAGACACACACACACGCAGACACAATCACACATGCAGACACACTCACACATATAGTCACTCACACATACAGACACACTCACACATACAGACACACACACATACAGACACACAAACACATACAGACACACTCGCCCATACAGTCACTCAACATACAGACACACTCACACATACAAACATACACACATATACAGACACTCAAACATACAGACACACAAACATACAGACACACACACATACAGACACACTCACACATACAGACACACTCACACATACAGACACACTCACACATACAGGCACACACATACAGACACACACACATACAGACACACACACATACAGACACACACACACATATAGACACGCTCACACATACAGATCCTCACACCTACAGACACAGACACATACAGGCACACCCACACATACAGACACACACAAATACAGACACACACACATACAGACACACTCACACATACAGACCCTCACACATACAGACACACTCACAAACACACACACATACAGACACACACACATACAGACACACGCACACATACAGACACACTCACACATAGACACACTCACACATACATTCCCTCACACATACAGACACAAACACATACAGGCGCACACACAGACACACCCACACATACAGACACACACATACAGACACTCACACACATACAGACACACACACATACAGACACATACACACATACAGACACACAAGCATACAGACATATACACACATAGACATATAAACATACAGACACACACACATACAGACACACAAACATGCAGACGCACACACATACAGACGCTCACACACATACAGACACACACACACATACAGACAAATAAATATACAGACACTCACACATACAGATACATGCAAACATACGGACGCAGACAAACATACACACAAGCATAGAGACACACACACATACAGACGCTCACACACATACAGACACACACACACATACAGACAAATAAATATACAGACACTCACACATACAGATACATGCAAACATACGGACGCAGACAAACATACACACAAGCATAGAGACACACACACATACAGACACACACAAACATACAGACACATATTCACATACAGACAATCTCACACATACAGATACACACACATACTGATACGCGCAAACATACAGATACACACAAATATACAGATACACGAAAACATAGAGACACACACACATAGAGATACACGCAATCATAGACACACACACAAACAGACACACACAAATATACAGACACACACAAGCATACAGACGCAAACACATACAGACACACACACACATACAGACACACACAAACATGCAGACACACTCACACATACAGACACTCACACATACAGACACACACATACAGACCCTCACACATAAAGACACACTCACACATACAGACACACTCACACATACAGACACACTCACACATACAGACACACTCACACATTCAGACCCTCACACATACAGACACACTCACACATACAGACACACTCACACATACAGTCACTCACACATACAGACACACTCACACATACAGACACACACACATACAGACACACAAACACACACAGACACACACACATACAGACACACACACACGCAGACACAATCACACATGCAGACACACTCACACATTCAGACCCTCACACATACAGACACACTCACACATACAGACACACTCACACATACAGTCACTCACACATACAGACACACTCACACATACAGACACACACACATACAGACACACAAACACACACAGACACACACACATACAGACACACACACACGCAGACACAATCACACATGCAGACACACTCACACATATAGTCACTCACACATACAGACACACTCACACATACAGACACACACACATACAGACACACAAACACATACAGACACACTCGCCCATACAGTCTCTCAACATACAGACACACTCACACATACAAACATACACACATATACAGACACTTAAACATACAGACACACAAACATACAGACACACTCACACATACAGACACACTCACACATACAGGCACACACATACAGACACACACACATACAGACACACACACACATATAGACACGCTCACACATACAGATCCTCACACCTACAGACACAGACACATACAGGCACACCCACACATACAGACACACACAAATACAGACACACACACATACAGACACACTCACACATACAGACCCTCACACATACAGACACACTCACAAACACACACACATACAGACACACACACACACAGACACACGCACACATACAGACACACTCACACATAGACACACTCACACATACATTCCCTCACACATACAGACATAAACACATACAGGCGCACACACAGACACACCCACACATACAGACACACACATACAGACACACACCGATACAGACACACACACATACAGACACACTCACACATACAGACCCTCACACATACAGACACACTCACAAACACACACACATACAGACACACACACACACAGACACACGCACACATACAGACACACTCACACATAGACACACTCACACATACATTCCCTCACACATACAGACACAAACACATACAGGCGCACACACAGACACACCCACACATACAGACACACACATACAGACACACACCAATACAGACACACACACATACAGACACACACACATACAGACACTCACACACATACAGACACACACACATACAGACACATACACACATACAGACACACAAGCATACAGACATATACACACATAGACATATAAACATACAGACACACACACATACAGACACACAAACATGCAGACGCACACACATACAGACGCTCACACACATACAGACACACACACACATACAGACAAATAAATATACAGACACTCACACATACAGATACATGCAAACATACGGACGCAGACAAACATACACACAAGCATAGAGACACACACACATACAGACACACACAAACATACAGACACATATTCACATACAGACAATCTCACACATACAGATACACACACATACTGATACGCGCAAACATACAGATACACACAAATATACAGATACACGAAAACATAGAGACACACACACATAGAGATACACGCAATCATAGACACACACACAAACAGACACACACAAATATACAGACACACACAAGCATACAGACGCAAACACATACAGACACACACACACATACAGACACACACAAACATGCAGACACACTCACACATACAGACACTCACACATACAGACACACACATACAGACCCTCACACATAAAGACACACTCACACATACAGACACACTCACACATACAGACACACTCACACATACAGACACACTCACACAGACAGACACACACACATACAGACACACTCACACATTCAGACCCTCACACATACAGACACACTCACACATACAGACACACTCACACATACAGTCACTCACACATACAGACACACTCACACATACAGACACACACACATACAGACACACAAACACACACAGACACACACACATACAGACACACACACACGCAGACACAATCACACATGCAGACACACTCACACATATAGTCACTCACACATACAGACACACTCACACATACAGACACACACACATACAGACACACAAACACATACAGACACACTCGCCCATACAGTCTCTCAACATACAGACACACTCACACATACAAACATACACACATATACAGACACTTAAACATACAGACACACAAACATACAGACACACTCACACATACAGACACACTCACACATACAGGCACACACATACAGACACACACACATACAGACACACACACACATATAGACACGCTCACACATACAGATCCTCACACCTACAGACACAGACACATACAGGCACACCCACACATACAGACACACACAAATACAGACACACACACATACAGACACACTCACACATACAGACCCTCACACATACAGACACACTCACAAACACACACACATACAGACACACACACACACAGACACATGCACACATACAGACACACTCACACATAGACACACTCACACATACATTCCCTCACACATACAGACATAAACACATACAGGCGCACACACAGACACACCCACACATACAGACACACACATACAGACACACACCAATACAGACACACACACATACAGACACACACACATACAGACACTCACACACATACAGACACACACACATACAGACACATACACACATACAGACACACAATCATACAGACATATACACACATAGACATATAAACATACAGACACACACACATACAGACACACAAACATGCAGACGCACACACATACAGACGCTCACACACATACAGACACACACACACATACAGACAAATAAATATACAGACACTCACACATACAGATACATGCAAACATACGGACGCAGACAAACATACACACAAGCATAGAGACACACACACATACAGACACACACAAACATACAGACACATATTCACATACAGACAATCTCACACATACAGATACACACACATACTGATACGCGCAAACATACAGATACACACAAATATACAGATACACGAAAACATAGAGACACACACACATAGAGATACACGCAATCATAGACACACACACAAACAGTCACACACAAATATACAGACACACACAAGCATACAGACGCAAACACATACAGACACACACACACATACAGACACACACAAACATGCAGACACACTCACACATACAGACACTCACACATACAGACACACACATACAGACCCTCACACATAAAGACACACTCACACATACAGACACACTCACACATACAGACACACTCACACATACAGACACACTCACACAGACAGACACACACACATACAGACACACTCACACATTCAGACACTCACACATACAGACACACTCACACATACAGACACACTCACACATACAGTCACTCACACATACAGACACACTCACACATACAGACACACACACATACAGACACACAAACACACACAGACACACACACATACAGACACACACACACGCAGACACAATCACACATGCAGACACACTCACACATATAGTCACTCACACATACAGACACACTCACACATACAGACACACACACATACAGACACACAAACACATACAGACACACTCGCCCATACAGTCACTCAACATACAGACACACTCACACATACAAACATACACACATATACAGACACTCAAACATACAGACACACAAACATACAGACACACACACATACAGACACACAAACACATACAGACACACTCGCCCATACAGTCACTCAACATACAGACACACTCACACATACAAACATACACACATATACAGACACTCAAACATACAGACACACAAACATACAGACACACACACATACAGACACACTCACACATACAGACACACTCACACATACAGGCACACACATACAGACACACACACATACAGACACACACACACATATAGACACGCTCACACATACAGATCCTCACACCTACAGACACAGACACATACAGGCACACCCACACATACAGACACACACAAATACAGACACACACACATACAGACACACTCACACATACAGATCCTCACACATACAGACACACTCACAAAAACACACACATACAGACACACACACACACACAGACACACGCACACATACAGACACACTCACACATAGACACACTCACACATACATTCCCTCACACATACAGACACAAACACATACAGGCGCACACACAGACACACCCACACATACAGACACACACATACAGACACACACCAATACAGACACACACACATACAGACACACACACATTCAGACACTCACACACATTCAGACACACACACATACAGACACATACACACACAGACACACAAGCATACAGACATATACACACATAGACATATAAACATACAGACACACACACATACAGACACACAAACATGCAGACGCACACACATACAGACACTCACACACATACAGACACACACACACACACACACACACATACAGACACACACACACACATACAGACACACACACACAGACACACACACGTACATACAAACAAACATACAGACCTCACACATAGAGACACATACACATACAGACACACACATACAGACACATCACACATACAGACACATCACACATACAGACACTCACACATCGAGACAAACACACAGACATGCAGACACACACACGCTTAAAGACATACAGTCACACACAGACCCACTCACACATAGAGACACAAACACCCACACATACAGACACACACACATACAGACACTCACACACATACAGACACACACACATACAGACACATACACTCATTTAGACACACAAGCATACAGACATATACACACATACAGACATACAAACATACAGACACACACACATACAGACACACAAACATGCAGATGCACACAAATACAGACACTCACACACATACTGACACACACACACATACAGAAAAATAAATATACAGACACTCACACATACAGATACATGCAAACATACGGACACAGACAAACATACATGCAAGCATAGAGACACACACACATGCAGACACATACAAACATACAGACACATAGTCACATACAGACACATACAGATACACACATACTGATACACGCAAACATACAGATACACACAAATATACAGATACACGCAAACATAGAGACACACACACATACAGATACACACAATCATAGACACACACACAAACAGACACACACAAATATACAGACACATACAAGCATACAGACGCAAACACATACAGACAAACACACACATACAGACACCGAGAAACATACAGACACACAAACATGCAGACACACTCACACATACAAACACTCACACATACAGACACTCACACATACAGACACACACATACAGACACACACATACAGACCCTCACACATAAAGACACACTCACACATACAGACACACTCACACATACAGACACACTCACACAGACAGACACACACACATACATACACACTCACACATACAGACCCTCACACATACAGACACAATCACACATACAGACACACTCACACATACAGACACACTCACACAGACAGACACACACACATACATACACACTCACACATACAGACCCTCACACATACAGACACAATCACACATACAGACACACTCACACATACAGTCACGCACACAAACAGACACACTCACACATACAGACACACTCACACATGCAGAAACACACACATACAGACACACTCAAACATACAGACCCTCACACATACAGACACACTCACACATACAGTCACACACACACACAGACAAACATACAGACCTCAAACATAGAGACACAGACACATACAGACCCACACATACAGACACATCACACATACAGACACATCACACATACAGACACACTCACACTTACAGACACACACGCATACAGACACACTCACACATAAAGACACACTCACACATACAGACACATACAGATATACAGACACACACATACACATACAGACACACACACACATACAGACACACTCACACATATAAACCCTCAAACATACAGACACAAACACATACAGGCGCACACACATATAGACACACTCACACATACAGACACACCCACACATACACACTCACACATACAGACCCTCACACATACAGACACACTCACAAACACACACACACACACACATACAGAAACACACACACATACAGACACACACACACAGACACTCACACACATACATACAAACAAACGTACAGACCTCACACAGAGACACAGACACATACAGATACACACATACAGACACATCACACATACAGACACATCACACATACAAACACTCACACATAGAAACAAACACACAGACATACAGACACACACACGGTTAAAGACATACAGTCACACACAGACACACTCACACATAGAGACACAAACACACACACATACAGACACACACACATACAGACACTCACACACATACAGACACACACACATACAGACACATACACACATACAGACACACAAGCATACAGACATATACACACATAGACATATAAACATACAGACACACACACATACAGACACACAAACATGCAGACGCACACACATACAGACGCTCACACACATACAGACACACACACACATACAGACAAATAAATATACAGACACTCACACATACAGATACATGCAAACATACGGACGCAGACAAACATACACACAAGCATAGAGACACACACACATACAGACACACACAAACATACAGACACATATTCACATACAGACAATCTCACACATACAGATACACACACATACTGATACGCGCAAACATACAGATACACACAAATATACAGATACACGAAAACATAGAGACACACACACATAGAGATACACGCAATCATAGACACACACACACAAATATACAGACACACACAAGCATACAGACGCAAACACATACAGACACACACACACATACAGACACACACAAACATGCAGACACACTCACACATACAGACACTCACACATACAGACACACACATACAGACCCTCACACATAAAGACACACTCACACATACAGACACACTCACACATACAGACACACTCACACATACAGACACACTCACACAGACAGACACACACACATACAGACACACTCACACATTCAGACCCTCACACATACAGACACACTCACACATACAGACACACTCACACATACAGTCACTCACACATACAGACACACTCACACATACAGACACACACACATACAGACACACAAACACACACAGACACACACACATACAGACACACACACACGCAGACACAATCACACATGCAGACACACTCACACATATAGTCACTCACACATACAGACACACTCACACATACAGACACACACACATACAGACACACAAACACATACAGACACACTCGCCCATACAGTCACTCAACATACAGACACACTCACACATACAAACATACACACATATACAGACACTCAAACATACAGACACACAAACATACAGACACACACACATACAGACACACTCACACATACAGACACACTCACACATACAGACACACTCACACATACAGGCACACACATACAGACACACACACATACAGACACACACACATACAGACACACACACACATATAGACACGCTCACACATACAGATCCTCACACCTACAGACACAGACACATACAGGCACACCCACACATACAGACACACACAAATACAGACACACACACATACAGACACACTCACACATACAGACCCTCACACATACAGACACACTCACAAACACACACACATACAGACACACACACACACAGACACACGCACACATACAGACACACTCACACATAGACACACTCACACATACATTCCCTCACACATACAGACACAAACACATACAGGCGCACACACAGACACACCCACACATACAGACACACACATACAGACACACACCAATACAGACACACACACATACAGACACACACACATACAGACACTCACACACATACAGACACACACACATACAGACACATACACACATACAGACACACAAGCATACAGACATATACACACATAGACATATAAACATACAGACACACACACATACAGACACACAAACATGCAGACGCACACACATACAGACGCTCACACACATACAGACACACACACACATACAGACAAATAAATATACAGACACTCACACATACAGATACATGCAAACATACGGACGCAGACAAACATACACACAAGCATAGAGACACACACACATACAGACACACACAAACATACAGACACATATTCACATACAGACAATCTCACACATACAGATACACACACATACTGATACGCGCAAACATACAGATACACACAAATATACAGATACACGAAAACATAGAGACACACACACATAGAGATACACGCAATCATAGACACACACACAAACAGACACACACAAATATACAGACACACACAAGCATACAGACGCAAACACATACAGACACACACACACATACAGACACACACAAACATGCAGACACACTCACACATACAGACACTCACACATACAGACACACACATACAGACCCTCACACATAAAGACACACTCACACATACAGACACACTCACACATACAGACACACTCACACATACAGACACACTCACACAGACAGACACACACACATACAGACACACTCACACATTCAGACCCTCACACATACAGACACACTCACACATACAGACACACTTACACATACAGTCACTCACACATACAGACACACTCACACATACAGACACACACACATACAGACACACAAACACACACAGACACACACACATACAGACACACACACACGCAGACACAATCACACATGCAGACACACTCACACATATAGTCACTCACACATACAGACACACTCACACATACAGACACACACACATACAGACACACAAACACATACAGACACACTCGCCCATACAGTCTCTCAACATACAGACACACTCACACATACAAACATACACACATATACAGACACTTAAACATACAGACACACAAACATACAGACACACTCACACATACAGACACACTCACACATACAGGCACACACATACAGACACACACACATACAGACACACACACACATATAGACACGCTCACACATACAGATCCTCACACCTACAGACACAGACACATACAGGCACACCCACACATACAGACACACACAAATACAGACACACACACATACAGACACACTCACACATACAGACCCTCACACATACAGACACACTCACAAACACACACACATACAGACACACACACACACAGACACACGCACACATACAGACACACTCACACATAGACACACTCACACATACATTCCCTCACACATACAGACATAAACACATACAGGCGCACACACAGACACACCCACACATACAGACACACACATACAGACACACACCAATACAGACACACACACATACAGACACACTCACACATACAGACCCTCACACATACAGACACACTCACAAACACACACACATACAGACACACACACACACAGACACACGCACACATACAGACACACTCACACATAGACACACTCACACATACATTCCCTCACACATACAGACACAAACACATACAGGCGCACACACAGACACACCCACACATACAGACACACACATACAGACACACACCAATACAGACACACACACATACAGACACACACACATACAGACACTCACACACATACAGACACACACACATACAGACACATACACACATACAGACACACAAGCATACAGACATATACACACATAGACATATAAACATACAGACACACACACATACAGACACACAAACATGCAGACGCACACACATACAGACGCTCACACACATACAGACACACACACACATACAGACAAATAAATATACAGACACTCACACATACAGATACATGCAAACATACGGACGCAGACAAACATACACACAAGCATAGAGACACACACACATACAGACACACACAAACATACAGACACATATTCACATACAGACAATCTCACACATACAGATACACACACATACTGATACGCGCAAACATACAGATACACACAAATATACAGATACACGAAAACATAGAGACACACACACATAGAGATACACGCAATCATAGACACACACACAAACAGACACACACAAATATACAGACACACACAAGCATACAGACGCAAACACATACAGACACACACACACATACAGACACACACAAACATGCAGACACACTCACACATACAGACACTCACACATACAGACACACACATACAGACCCTCACACATAAAGACACACTCACACATACAGACACACTCACACATACAGACACACTCACACATACAGACACACTCACACAGACAGACACACACACATACAGACACACTCACACATTCAGACCCTCACACATACAGACACACTCACACATACAGACACACTCACACATACAGTCACTCACACATACAGACACACTCACACATACAGACACACACACATACAGACACACAAACACACACAGACACACACACATACAGACACACACACACACAGACACAATCACACATGCAGACACACTCACACATATAGTCACTCACACATACAGACACACTCACACATACAGACACACACACATACAGACACACAAACACATACAGACACACTCGCCCATACAGTCTCTCAACATACAGACACACTCACACATACAAACATACACACATATACAGACACTTAAACATACAGACACACAAACATACAGACACACTCACACATACAGACACACTCACACATACAGGCACACACATACAGACACACACACATACAGACACACACACACATATAGACACGCTCACACATACAGATCCTCACACCTACAGACACAGACACATACAGGCACACCCACACATACAGACACACACAAATACAGACACACACACATACAGACACACTCACACATACAGACCCTCACACATACAGACACACTCACAAACACACACACATACAGACACACACACACACAGACACACGCACACATACAGACACACTCACACATAGACACACTCACACATACATTCCCTCACACATACAGACATAAACACATACAGGCGCACACACAGACACACCCACACATACAGACACACACATACAGACACACACCAATACAGACACACACACATACAGACACACACACATACAGACACTCACACACATACAGACACACACACATACAGACACATACACACATACAGACACACAATCATACAGACATATACACACATAGACATATAAACATACAGACACACACACATACAGACACACAAACATGCAGACGCACACACATACAGACGCTCACACACATACAGACACACACACACATACAGACAAATAAATATACAGACACTCACACATACAGATACATGCAAACATACGGACGCAGACAAACATACACACAAGCATAGAGACACACACACATACAGACACACACAAACATACAGACACATATTCACATACAGACAATCTCACACATACAGATACACACACATACTGATACGCGCAAACATACAGATACACACAAATATACAGATACACGAAAACATAGAGACACACACACATAGAGATACACGCAATCATAGACACACACACAAACAGTCACACACAAATATACAGACACACACAAGCATACAGACGCAAACACATACAGACACACACACACATACAGACACACACAAACATGCAGACACACTCACACATACAGACACTCACACATACAGACACACACATACAGACCCTCACACATAAAGACACACTCACACATACAGACACACTCACACATACAGACACACTCACACATACAGACACACTCACACAGACAGACACACACACATACAGACACACTCACACATTCAGACACTCACACATACAGACACACTCACACATACAGACACACTCACACATACAGTCACTCACACATACAGACACACTCACACATACAGACACACACACATACAGACACACAAACACACACAGACACACACACATACAGACACACACACACGCAGACACAATCACACATGCAGACACACTCACACATATAGTCACTCACACATACAGACACACTCACACATACAGACACACACACATACAGACACACAAACACATACAGACACACTCGCCCATACAGTCACTCAACATACAGACACACTCACACATACAAACATACACACATATACAGACACTCAAACATACAGACACACAAACATACAGACACACACACATACAGACACACAAACACATACAGACACACTCGCCCATACAGTCACTCAACATACAGACACACTCACACATACAAACATACACACATATACAGACACTCAAACATACAGACACACAAACATACAGACACACACACATACAGACACACTCACACATACAGACACACTCACACATACAGGCACACACATACAGACACACACACATACAGACACACACACACATATAGACACGCTCACACATACAGATCCTCACACCTACAGACACAGACACATACAGGCACACCCACACATACAGACACACACAAATACAGACACACACACATACAGACACACTCACACATACAGATCCTCACACATACAGACACACTCACAAACACACACACATACAGACACACACACACACACAGACACACGCACACATACAGACACACTCACACATAGACACACTCACACATACATTCCCTCACACATACAGACACAAACACATACAGGCGCACACACAGACACACCCACACATACAGACACACACATACAGACACACACCAATACAGACACACACACATACAGACACACACACATTCAGACACTCACACACATTCAGACACACACACATACAGACACATACACACACAGACACACAAGCATACAGACATATACACACATAGACATATAAACATACAGACACACACACATACAGACACACAAACATGCAGACGCACACACATACAGACACTCACACACATACAGACACACACACACACACACACACACATACAGACACACACACACATACAGACACACACACACAGACACACACACGTACATACAAACAAACATACAGACCTCACACATAGAGACACATACACATACAGACACACACATACAGACACATCACACATACAGACACATCACACATACAGACACTCACACATCGAGACAAACACACAGACATGCAGACACACACACGCTTAAAGACATACAGTCACACACAGACCCACTCACACATAGAGACACAAACACCCACACATACAGACACACACACATACAGACACTCACACACATACAGACACACACACATACAGACACATACACTCATTTAGACACACAAGCATACAGACATATACACACATACAGACATACAAACATACAGACACACACACATACAGACACACAAACATGCAGATGCACACAAATACAGACACTCACACACATACTGACACACACACACATACAGAAAAATAAATATACAGACACTCACACATACAGATACATGCAAACATACGGACACAGACAAACATACATGCAAGCATAGAGACACACACACATGCAGACACACACAAACATACAGACACATAGTCACATACAGACACATACAGATACACACATACTGATACACGCAAACATACAGATACACACAAATATACAGATACACGCTAACATAGAGACACACACACATACAGATACACACAATCATAGACACACACACAAACAGACACACACAAATATACAGACACACACAAGCATACAGACGCAAACACATACAGACAAACACACACATACAGACACCGAGAAACATACAGACACACAAACATGCAGACACACTCACACATACAAACACTCACACATACAGACACTCACACATACAGACACACACATACAGACACACACATACAGACCCTCACACATAAAGACACACTCACACATACAGACACACTCACACATACAGACACACTCACACAGACAGACACACACACATACATACACACTCACACATACAGACCCTCACACATACAGACACAATCACACATACAGACACACTCACACATACAGACACACTCACACAGACAGACACACACACATACATACACACTCACACATACAGACCCTCACACATACAGACACAATCACACATACAGACACACTCACACATACAGTCACTCACACATACAGACACACACACATACAGACACACAAACACATACAGACACACACACAAAGAGACACACAAACACATACAGACACACACACATACAGACACACACACATGCAGACACACTCACACATGCAGACACACTCACACATACAGTCACTCACACATACAGACACACTCACACAGACAGAGACACACACATACAGACACACAAACACATACAGACACACACACATACAGACACACACACATGCAGACACTCAAATATACAGACACACACATACAGACACACTCACCCTTACAGTCACTCAACATACAGACACACTCACACATACAAACACACATACAGACACACAAACACATAAAGACACATACAAAAACAGACACACATATACAGACACTCACACATACAGACACACACACATACAGGCACACTCACACATACAGACACACTCTCACATACAGACACACACGCACATATAGACACACTCACACATACAGATCCTCACACCTACAGACACACACAGGCGCACACGCATACAGACACACTCACACATACAGACACACCCACACATTCAGACACACACATGCAGACACACACACATACATACACACTCACACATAGAGACACACTCACACATAGACACACACACACATACACACTCACATACACACAGACACTCAAACACATACACACAAACAAACATACAGACCCTCACACCTAGTGGCACAGACACATACAGACACACACATACAGACAGATCACACATACAGAAACTCACACATAGAGACAAACACACAGACATACAGACACACACGCTTAAAGACAAATACTCACACATAGACACACTCACACATAGAGACACAAACACATACAGACAAACACTCATACACATACAGACACACACACACACATACAGACACATACACACATACAGACACACAAACATACAGACATATACACACATACACACATACAGACAGAGACAAACATAGAGACACACACATACAGGCACACATACAGGCACACAAACATGCAGACACACATACACATACAGACACTCACACACATACAGACATATAAACATATAGACACACACACATACAGAAAGTCACACATAGAGACACAGGCACACACACACAGACGCACACATGCTTAAAGACACACACTTTCACACAGACACACTCACACATAGAGGCACTCACACATACAGACACACACATACATACAGACTCACACTCATACAGACACACCCACATGCAGACACACAAACATACAGACACACTTACACATACAGACACTCACACATACTGACAGACTCACACATACAGACACAAACACACACACGTACGTATGGACACACTCAAACATAGTGACACACAAAAATATAGACACACACTCATACAGTCACACTCACAGGTACAGACACTCTCACATAGAGACACACACACATAGAGGCGCACACACACTTACAGACACACACTCACACATAGAGACACTCACAAATACAAACACACACACATACAGACACACTCACACATACAGACACACACACATACAGACACTCACACACGTACAGCCACACACTCATACAGACACATACACACATACAGACACACAAACCTACAGACATATACACACACACAAACATACAGACACACACTTCCATACAGACACACACACACATACAGGCACACACACCTACATATATATGCAAACATAGACACACACACACACACACACACACACAGATACCCACAAACATACAGACACACACACATACAGACACTCACACACATACAGATGAACACATACTGACACACGCACTCATGCAGACACACTCACACATACAGACACACTCACACACACACACACACACATACAGGCACAGACACACATACAGACACTCAAAAACATACACACAAACAAACATACAGACACACACATACAGACACTCACACATAGATACACGGACACATACAGAAACACACATACAGACACTCACACAAAGACACACCATGCATACAGACACTCACACGTAGAGACACACACACAGAGACACTCACACATACAAACACACACACATACAGACACACTCACACACGCAGACACAAACACATACAGACATACATATACAGACACATACACACATACAGACACACTTACACATACAGACACTCACACATACTGACAGACTCACACATACAGACACAAACACACACACGTACGTATGGACACACTCAAACATAGTGACACACAAAAATATAGACACACACTCATACAGTCACACTCACAGGTACAGACACTCTCACATAGAGACACACACACATAGAGGCGCACACACACTTACAGACACACACTCACACATAGAGACACTCACAAATACAAACACACACACATACAGACACACTCACACATACAGACACACACACATACAGACACTCACACACGTACAGCCACACACTCATACAGACACATACACACATACAGACACACAAACCTACAGATATATACACACACACAAACATACAGACACACACTTCCATACAGACACACACGCACATACAGGCACACACACCTACATATATATGCAAACATAGAAACACACACACACACACACACACAGATACACACAAAGATACAGACACACACACATGCAGACACACACAAACGTACAGACACACACACACATACAGACACACATACACATACAGACACACAAACATGCAGACACACACACACATACAGACCCTCACACATACAGACCCTCACACATACAGGCACACTCAAACATACAGACACACTCACACTTACAGACACATGCACACACACAGATACAGCACACATACAGACGCAAACACATACAGGCACTGACACATACAGACATGCACACACACAGACACAACACACATACAGACACACCCACATACAGGCACTCACACATACAGACAGACTCACACATACAAACACACATACAGACATACACACATACATACACACACACATACAGACACACTCACACATACAGACCCTCACAAATACAGACACATTCACACACACAGACACACATACACACACACATACAGACACACACACACATGTAGACATACTCACACATACTGGCACAGACACACACATACAGGCACATACAGACACACACATGCATACAGACACAGACACACATACAGACACCCACATATACAGACACTCACACACATACAGACACACATACAGACACACACACTCACACATACAGACACACAAACATTCAGACACAGACATTCACACAGACACACACACACATGCAGATGAACACATACTGACACACGCACTCATGCAGACACACTCACACATACAGACACACTCACACACACACACACACACATACAGGCACAGACACACATACAGACACTCACACACATACACACAAACAAACATACAGACACACACATACAGACACTCACACATAGATACACGGACACATACAGAAACACACATACAGACACTCACACATAAAGACACATCATGCATACAGACACAAACACATACAGACATACATATACAGACACATACACACATACAGACACACACATACAGACAAACAAACATGCAGACACAGACACACATACAGACCCTCACACATACAGACCCTCACACATACAGACACACTAAAACATACAGACACACTCACACACACAGACACATGCAGACACACAGACACAACACACCTACTGACACACACACATACAGGCACTCACACATACAGACACACTCACACATACAGACACACACAAAAAGACATGCACACATACAGACACACACACGTACAGACACACACACATACAGACCCACTCACACCTACAGACCCTCACAAATACAGACACTTTCACACACACGGACACACATACACACACACACACATACAGACACACGCGCACACACAGACACACACAGACATACAGACACACACACACATGCAGACACACAAACATACAGACACACACATACATACAGACACACACTCCCATACAGACACATACACACATACAGGCACACACACATACAGATACATGCAAACATAGACACGCACACACACACACACACACAGATACATGGAAACATACAGACACACATACACATACAGACACACACTAACATACAGGCACACACAAACATACAGACACACACACACATACAGAAAGACACACACATACAGACACACACACATACACACACAGACACACACACACATACAGAAACACACACACATACAGAAACACAAACATACAGACACACACAAGCATACAGACACACACTCCCATACAGACACATACACACATTCAGGCACACACACATAGAGATACACACTAACATAGACACACACACACACATACAGATGCACGCAAACATACAGACACACACGCATGCAGACACACACTAACGTACAGGCACACAAATACATACAGACAGACACACACATACAGACATACACACACATACAGACACACACACACATATAGACACACACACACAGGCACACACACATACAGACACACACACACAGACACATACACACACACAGACACACATACACACACACATGCAGACACACACACATACATACATAGTCACACATACAGACACACTCATGTTAGATCTGTGGTTCAGTGGATAAATAATTACACGGATGCTGTAGATAAACAAATAACAGGTCTTTACTGGAGGAGGGTAATCTCTAGACTGGGGTACAGAGGCATGCGCACAGCTTATATACCGGTGTGGTCACTGCCGGTACTACAGTATACAGGAGCTGTAAAAAGTAGTTCTGACTTAAAGCACATACACTACAATTCCTCCCTTTTTAGATTAATAATACCCCCTTAATATTCAAATTGCAATTACATTTTTACATATACATTCAATAACAAAAAGTCCATTTATAGATTCAGTCTTTGGGGCGGCTTCCTGACCCTTTCGGGATAGCGCCTTTCCGGAGATTCTTGTTCTTGGTGCAGAGGCGATTCTGACCCCCTTTCATCGGGTAGTTCATCGGGTTCCACTGCTACTGAGTCTGAAGTAGATGCTACCGGTATGTCGGGTTCATCCCCAGGTACTCGAGACATGGGGTTGATGCATTCCTGTGATGCTACGATCTGATTGACGTGGCGTCTCACAATGTTCTCCCCGACATCCATTGTGTACATTAATGGCCCCTGCCTTGTACATATCATTCCGGGTTGCCACTTCTCTGTTCGATAGTCACGGGCCAAGACTGGTTGCCCTACATTGAAGCTCCTTGTCGGCTTCTCGTTGATGTGCTGGAATTGTTTGTCCTCAACATTTCTTCGCACATTTGGTCTGAGCAAGTCCAGACGAGATCTCAACCTTCGGTTAAAGAACATCATGGCCGGGGTCTGGTTGGTAACTGCATGTGTCGCATTTCGGTAGGCTAATAAGAAATTGTCCATCTTATGCTGTAGTGGAATTTCCTCATCGCACATGGCCTTTATCGCCTTCTTAAAGGTTTGTATGAACCTCTCAGCCAATCCATTGGTGGCTGGATAGTACGGGGCGGATGTGTATTCCCTTACCCCATTCCTTTTCATGAATTTTTGGAACTCGTCGGACACAAACTGTGGTCCATTACCAGAGCAGATCTGCTCTGGCAAACCGTTTCTGGCAAATATGGTCCGTAGTATTGCAATCGTTTTCTCTGTAGTGGTTGAAGCCATCTTTATCACCTCAGGCCACTTTGAATGAGCATCCACTGCTATTAAGAATATTGAGTCCATGAATGGACCAGCAAAATCAATGTGCACCCGTTGCCATGGAGAGGAGGGCCACTCCCATGGGTGTAGAGGGGCATGTGGTGGTGCATTTTGGACCTTCTGGCATCCTAAGCAGCTCTTAGTTAGGTCTTCGATTTGTTGATCAATTCCCGGCCACCACACATAAGCCCTAGCTAGGCTTTTCATTTTCACTTCCCCCAGATGACCTTCATGTAACTCATTTAGCACTCTCTCCCTTAACTTGGGTGGAATCACCACTCTGGATCCACACATCACTGTCCCCTGGCATACTGACAGCTGTTCTCTTCTGGATGAGAATGCTGGCAACAGTGAGTTGCCATGTGTTGGCCATCCCCTCACCGTCAATTCATATACCCGTGACAGCGTCGGATCATTGCGGGTCTCCTTCTCTATATCCGCGTTTGTTACTGGCAATCTTTCAATTATCGATGAATAAAATATCTCGATAGGGTCCACTGCTGGTGCTTCCTCCACAGTAGGCAGTGGCAGGCGCGATAGCCCATCAGCGTTCCCATGCTGTCTCGTGCCTTTATATTCTATTTCATATTGATTCGCCCCTAGAAACAGGGACCATCTTTGTAACCGCTGTGCAGTCATTACTGGCACACCCTTCTTAGGATTAAAGATGGAGACAAGTGGTTGGTGGTCAGCCAGCAAGGTAAACTTCTGTCCATGCAGATAGTGGTTGAATTTTTTTACTCCCCATACTAGGCTGAGGGCCTCCCTATCAATCTGGGCGTAGTTGCACTCGGCTGAGGTTAGTGACCGAGACGCAAAGGCTACTGGCCTCTCCAACCCATCTGGGAATTTGTGTGACAGCACCGCTCCAATGCCGTAGGGTGATGCATCACATGCCAAATGAATTGGTAGTGCTGGGTTGAAATGGGCCAACACCTCTTTTGACGTGATCAATTCTTTACACTTCTGGAAAGCTCATCTACGTTCGTCATCCCACTTCCATGGTACCCCTGTTTGCAGTAGGGTGTTCAGCGGGTGTAATACCATAGACAAATTTGGTAAGAACTTGTGGTAATAGATTACCAGCCCGAGGAACGACCTCAGTTGTGACGCATTTTCCAGCGCTGGAGCCTTGACTACTGCCTCAATCTTGTCAGGGGACTTATGTAACACCTCTTCATCGATGACGTGGCCGCAATACGAGATCTGTTTCTGGAAAAACTCGCACTTGTGGCGATTAGCACGTAGCCCATATTCCTTTAATCTGGCGAGCACCTTCTCCAAGTTAGCGAGGTGATCACCGTCATTTTCGCCCATGACCAAGATGTCGTCCAAATAACACTGGGTCCCTGGAATCCCTTGCAAGGCCTGATCCATCGCCCTTTGCCAGATAGCCGGAGCCGAGGCTACTCCAAACACCAGCCGGTTGTATTGATAGAGACCTTTATGGGTGTTGCTCGTAAGGTAATGTTTCGAAGCTTCTTCTACCTCCATTTGCAAGTACGCCTGGGCTAGATCAATTTTGGTGAAGCGTTTACCACCAGATAGCGAGGCGAAAATATCCTCAATTCGTGGAAGCGGATAGTGTACCGTGTGAAGGACTGGGTTCACTGTCACCTTAAAATCCCCACAGATGTGGACCTTCTTTGATTCCCCAGGCGTATTACTCAACGACCTCTTCATTACAGGAACGATGGGTGTAGCCCATTTGCTCCAGTCCACTTTAGACAGTACTCCTGAACGTTCCAACCCTTCCAGCTCTGCTTCAACCGCTGGTCTGATCGCATAAGGCACTGGTCTGGCCTTCAGAAACTTTGGGCTTGCATTATCCTCTATTTTAATTGTTGCTGTTATTCCTTTTAGTGTTCCTAGTCCCTCCTGGAACACTTCTTTTGCGTCAGTTAGCATTTTTGATATTGGCCGGGTGTGACGTCGTCATCCTTTTTGGCCTTCACCTTCAGTGCCTGTATGGAATGCCAATCTAAATGTATCTTCTGGATCCATTCACGTCCTAGCAGTGGTGGTCCTCCATTTGGCAATACATATATATCCATTTTAGGTATTTCCTGACCTTTATATGTCACTTTCACCCTTATTTTTCCTTTGGGGTAGACTTTTTGCCCTGTATACGTCTTCAAGACAATCTCTGTAGCTTTCAAGGGTATGTGTGAAAATAGCCGCTTGTAGTCTCTTTGATTTATGACTGTTAGAGCTGACCTTGTGTCCAATTCCATTTCCACTTGGACTCCGTCTATCTTGAGTGTAACCCAGATAGTCTGGTGATCCTCCATTTCGGTTACATTATGTAGTTTCAGACAACCCAGCTCCTTGCTTCCGGAGTCTGTGTCACTTTTCTGTTCATCTGAACCACTGTCCATCACCTGGTGTACCTTTTTGTACTTCTCCTGTGGAGATTTCTTACTGTTGGTTTTCTTCCCAGACCTGCAGATTCTTGCTATGTGTCCTGCTTTCCCACACTGTCTGCACACTTGGTCCTTGAACCAACAATCTTTCTGGTCATGTGTTGTTCTGCTGCAGCGATAGCACTTCCCTGTTCCATAGGTCATTTCGTTGGTGCCATATTCTTGCGGTCTCCGTTGTATCTCTGCAGCGCCCCTTGCGGCTGCTTCGTGTGATACTGCCATACTGAAAGCTTTGTCCAGCGTAAGGTCCTTTTCTGATAGAAGCCATTTCTGGGTTCCTTCACTTTGTAGCCCACACACAAACTTGTCCCTTAACGTGTCTGCTTGTCCCGCTCCAAACTGGCAGTATTTCGATAGCTTGCGCAGTTCCGTTAGGTACTCAGCATTGCTTTCATCTTTGTGTTGGTTCCTTTTATGGAACTTAAATCGTTCTGCTATCAGCAGCGGTGTGGGGTTTAAGTGGTCCTGTAGGATTTCTACTATGCTTTCAAAATTCTTGTTTACCGGCTTCTCTGGGGTTATTAGATTTCGCAGTAACCCATAAGTTTTTGCACCCATGGAATTTAACAGAACCAGTGCTTTATTAGCATCTGGCACTTCATTCACCCTGCAGTACACCTCAATACGTTCCACATATGTCGCCCAATCTTCGACTTCATTGTCGAACGTAGAGATACTGCCACTCTTTGGCATCCTTGGTTGTGCGTTAACTATCATCAATGGCACCTCCCGCGCTTCCCCTTCTTCTCCGCTGGCACAAAATGGCGTCTCCCGTGCTTTCCTTCCTTCCCGTGCTCGCCCGTCTTCTCCACTGCGGCTTCGCAAAATGGCGTACCCCGCACTCTTCCTTCTTCTCCGCAGCTCAATGGTGCCTCCCGCGCTCTCCCTGCTTCTCCGCGGCTCAATGGCGTCTCCACTTGCATCGCCCCACGGACCCTGATCAGCCCGTGATCCCTGGCTGTGCTCTGCGCATTCTTCTCTTGATATTTGTCGACGCCGCTCAGTCTAGAACCCGGCTGTTTCTTACCCTCTCTCTCTCTGGTTTGCAGTATTTTTCCTCGACGCCGCTCGGTGATCAACCCCCGGCTGTGCCCTGCTCTCTTCACCCTCTTTCTTACCCCGTCGGTGCTGCCCGGCTCTCTCTCTCTGCCGTTGGTCAGCTCCAACCACCGCTGCTCGGGAAGGGTCTGCTCTGGACCTGTCGTCGGTCTCTTACTGCTCGTTGTGGCTGGGGAACCAAGCCCGGCTCTCCACAGCCTCCCCAGCGAAGTTGGATCTCTGCCTGACTGCTGGGCGGATGCTCGCGGTCGACGCCCATGTTCCTGGACTCGACTATTTTTTTTCTTTTTATGTTGCAGGTAGATTTGCATCAACACTCGTCACCACTGTTAGATCCGTGGTTCAGTGGATAAATAATTACATGGATGCTGTACATAAACAATTAACAGGTCTTTACTGGAGGAGGGTAATCTCTAGACTGGGGTACAGAGGCAGGCGCACAGCTTATATACCGGTGTGGTCACTGCCGGTACTACAGTATACAGGAGCTGTAAAAAGTAGTTCTGACTTAAAGCACATACACTACAACTCACATATACAGACACACACACATACAGACACTCACACACATACAGACACACACACATACAGACACAAAAGCATACAGACACACACACGCATACAGTCACAGACACACATAAAGACACACACACACATACAGGCACACACACATACAGGTACACACAAACATAGACACACACACACACAGATACACGCAAACATACAGACACACACACACATTACGACACACAATAATGTACAGAATCACACAAACATACAGACACACACACACAAACAGACACATACACATATAAAGACACACACACACAGACACACACACACATAGACACACACACATACAGGCACACACACATACAGACACACACAGACACAGACATACAGACACACACACAGACACACATAGAGACACACACACACACACACGCATACAGACACACACACACATACAGACACACACACACAGAGACACACACACACAGAGACACACACACACATACAGAAAGACACACACACATACAGAAACACACACACATACAGGCACACACACACATACAGACACACACACACACACACACACACACATACAGAGACACAAACAGACACTCACACACATACACACAAACAAACATACAGACACACACACCTACAGACAATCACATATACAGACACACACATACAGACACATCATACATACAGATACTCACACATAGAGACACACGCACATCCAGACACACACACGCTTACAGACACACACTCACACACAGAGACACTCACACATACAAACACACAGACATACAGACACACTCACACATACAGCCACACACACATACAAACACTCACACACATACAGCCACACACACATACAGACATATACACACACACAACCATACAGACACACACACCCATACAGACACACACACACACACACATACAGGCACACACACATACAGATACATGCAAACATAGAAACACACACACACACAAATACACACAAACATACAGACACACTCAAACATACAGACACACAAACATGCAGACACACTCACACATACAGACACACAAACATACAGACACTCACACATACAGATACACACACACATACAGACCTTCACACATACAGACACACTCACACATACAGACACAAACACATGCAGACACACACACATACAGACACTCACACATACAGATACATGCAAACATACTGACACACACAAACATACAGATACACGCAAATATAGAGACACACTCACACATACAGACACACACAAACATACAGACACATATTCACATACAGACATGCTCACACATACAGATACACACACATACAGACACACTCACACACACAGACCCTCACACATACAGACACACTCACACATACAGATACACTCACACATACAGATACGCACATGTACAGACACACAAATACATACAAACACACACACACAGACACACACACATACAGACACACACACATACATACAGACACACACACATACAGACACACTCCCACACACTGGCACACACATACAGACACACACACATACAGACACTCACACATACAGGGACACACAAACATACTGACACACACAAACATACAGACACATATTCACATACAGACACACTCACACATACAGATACACACAAACATAAAGACACACTCACACAGACACACACACATACAGGCACACCCACACACACAGACCCTCACACATACAGACACACTTACACATACAGATACTCACACATACAGACACACAAACACATACAAACATACACACACAGACACACACATACAGACACAAACACATACAGACACACACATACAGATACACTCACACATACAGACCCTCAAACATACAGACACACACACACATACAGGCCCTCACACATACAGACACACTCACACATATAGACACACACACATACAGATACAGGCAAACATAGAGACAGACACACATACAGACACACACAAACATACAGACACATATTCACATACAGAAACACTCACACATACAGATACACACACATACTGATACACGCAAACATACAAACACAAACATAAAGACACACTCACACATACAGACAAACACACATACAGACACATTCACACACACAGACAGACACACACACATACAGACACATACAAACATACAGACACATATTCACATACAGACACACTCACACATACAGATACACACACATACAGATACACGCAAACATACTGACACACACAAACATACAGATGCACACAAACATAGAGACACACATACAGACACACACAAACATACAGACACATATTCACATACAGACACACACACATACACACACACTCACACACACAGACCCTCACACATACAGACACACACACACATACAGATACTCACACATACAGACACACAAACACATACAAACACACACACACAGACACACACATACAGACACACACACATACAGACACACATATACAGACACACTCACACATACAGACCCTCACACATACAGACACACATACACAGATACACACATACAGACACACACACACATAAAGACACACTCACACATACAGACACACTCACACATACAGACTCACACACACATACACATACAGACACAAACACATAAAGACATTCACACACATACACAAACAAACATACAGATGCTCACACATAGAGACAGAGACACATACAGACAAACACATACAGACACTCACACATACAGACACACACACACATACAGACCCTCACACATACAGACACATCGTACATACAGACACTCACACATAGAGACACACACACATCCAGACACACACACGCTTACAGACACACACTCACACACAGACACACTCACACATAGAGACACTCACACATACAAACACACACACACATACAGACGTATTCACACATACAGACACACACACATACAAACACTCACACACATACAGACATACACACATACAGACATATACACACACACAACCATACAGACACATACACCCATACAGACACACACACACATACAGGCACACACACATACAGATACATGCAAACATAGTAATACACACACACACAAATACACACAAACATACAGACACACTCACACATACAGACATACACACACATACAGACACACACATGCAGACACACACACATCCAGACACACACACATACAGACTCACACATACAGATACACACACTCATACAGACCTTTACAGACACACTCACACACAGACACACTCACACATAGAGACACTCACACATACAAACACACACACACATACAGACGCATTCACACATACAGACACACACACATACAAACACTCACACACATACAGACATACACACATACAGACATATACACACACACAACCATACAGACACATACACCCATACAGACACACACACACATACAGGCACACACACATACAGATACATGCAAACATAGTAACACACACACACACAAATACACACAAACATACAGACACACTCACACATACAGACATACACACACATACAGACACACACATGCAGACACACACACATCCAGACACACACACATACAGACTCACACATACAGATACACACACTCATACAGACCTTTACAGACACACTCACACACAGACACACTCACACATAGAGACACTCACACATACAAACACACACACACATACAGACGCATTCACACATACAGACACACACACATACAAACACTCACACACATACAGACATACACACATACAGACATATACACACACACAACCATACAGACACACACACCCATACAGACACACACACACATACAGGCACACACACATACAGATACATGCAAACATACTGACACACACAAACACACAGATACACACAAACATAGAGACACACACACATACAGACACACACAAACATACAGACACATATTCACATACAGACACGCTCACACATACAGATAAACACACATACTGATGCACACAAACATACAGATACACACAAACATAAAGACACACTCACACATACAGACAAACACACATACAGACACACTCACACACACAGACCCTCACACATACAGATGCACTCACACATACAGACACACTCACGCATACAGATACTCAAACATACAGACACACAACCACATACAAACACACACACACAGACACACACACATACAGACACACACACATACATACAGACACACACACATACAGACACACTCCCATATACTGGCACACACATACAGACACACACACATACAGACACTCACACATACAGGATAAAGCAAACATACTGACACACACAACCTTACAGATACATGCAAACATGGAGATGTACAGACACACACAAACATACAGACACATATTCACATACAGACACACTCACACATACAGATACACACACATACTGATACACGCAAACATACAGACACACACAAACATAAAGATACACTCACACAGACACACACACATACAGGCACACTCACACACACAGACCCTCACACATACAGACATACTTACACATACAGATACTCACACATACAGACACACAAACACATACAAACATACACACACATACAGACACAAACACATACAGACACACACATACAGACACACTCACACATACAGACCCTCACACATACAGACACATACACACATACAGACCCTCACACAGACAGACACACTCACTCATACAGACACACAAACATGCAGACACACACACATACAGACACTCACACATACAGATACACGCAAACATAGAGGCACACACACATACAGACACACACAAACATACAGACACATATTCACATACAAACACACTCACACATACAGATACACACACATACAGACACACAAACACATACAAACATACACACACAGACACACACATACAGACACACACACACATACAGACAAACACATACAGACACACTCACACATACAGACCCTCACACATACAGACACACACACAAATACAGACCCACACATACAGACACACTCACACATACAGACAAATACATATGCAGACACACACACATACAGACAAACACACATACAGACACACTCACACACACAGACAGACACACACACATACAGACATATACAAGCATACAGACACATATTCTCATACAGACACACTCACACATACGGATACACACACCTACAGATACACGCAAACATACTGACACACACAAACATACAGATACACACAAACACAGAGACACACATACAGACACACATACACATACAGACACATATTCACATACAGACACACACACATACACCCTCACACATACAGACACACTCACACATACAGATACTCACACATACAGACACACAAACACATACAAACACACACATACAGACACACTCACACACAGACACTCACACATACAGACCCTCACACATACAGACACACTCACACATACAGATACTCACACATACAGACACACAAACACATACAAACACACACATACAGACACTCACACATACAGACACTCACACATACAGACCCTCACACATACAGACACACTCACACTTACAGACACACTCACACATACAGTCACTCACACATACAGACACAATCACACATACAGACACACACACATACAGGCACATAAACACATGCAGGCACACACACATACAGACACACCCACATACAGATACTCACACATACAGACACACTCACACATACAGACACACACAAATACAACCACACACGCATACAGACACACTCACACATACAGACACAAACACATACAGACACAAACACATACATGCGCACGCACACACAGACACACTCACACATGCAGTCACACACACACATACAGACACACACATACAGACACACACACATACAGACACACACACATACAGACACACTCATACATACAGACACACTCACACATGGAGACACACACACATACAGACACACACACACAGACACTCACACACATACACACAAACTAACATACAGACCCGCACACATAGAGACACAGACACATACAGACACACACATACAGACACATACAGACCCTTACTCATACAGACACACTCACACACACACACACGCACATACACACATACAGACAAACACACAGACATACAGACACACACATGCTTAAAGGCACACACTGACACACAGACACACTCACACATAGAGACACGAACACATACAGATAAACACACACACATACAGACACTCACACACATACAGACATAAACACATACAGACACATACACACATACAGACACACAAACATACAGACATATACACACATACGCAAATACAGACTCACAAACATACAGACATGCATAAACATACAAACACACACTCACAAACAGACACACTCACACATACAGAAACACAATCATGCAGACACACACACAAATACAGACACTCACACACATACAGACACACACACACATACAGACAAGTAAACATACAGACACACACATACAGACACTCACACATACAGATACATGCAAACATACTGACACACACAAACATACAGATACACGCAATCATAGAGACACTCACACATACAGACCCACACACATACAGACACTCATAAGCATACAGACGCAAACACATACATACACACACAAACATACAGACACAGACAAACATTCAGACACACAAACATGCAGACACACTCACACATACACACACTCACACATTCAGACACACATACATACAGACACACTCACACATACAGACCCTCACACATACAGAGACACTCACACATACAGTCACTCACACATACAGACACACCCACACATACAGACACACACACATACAGACACACAAACACATACAGAACCTCACACATACAGGCACACTCACACATACAGACACACTCTCACACACACAGTCACTCACACATACAGACACACTCACACATACAGACACACACACATATAGACACACACACATACAGACACTCACACATACAGACACACTCACACATACAGACACACTCACACATACAGACACACACACATACAGACACACACACATACAGACACACTCACACATACAGGCACACACATACAGACACACACATACAGACACACACACATACAGGCACACACACACATACAGACACACACACATATAGATCATCACACATACACATACAATCACATACAGGTGCACACACATACATACACACTCACACATACACACACACCCACACATACACACACACACATAGACACACACACACATACACACATACAGACACACACACACATACAGACACACACACACATACAGACACACTCACAAATACAGACACACACACACATACAGACACACCGACACTCACACACACATACAGAAACACACACACATACAGACACACACACATACAGACACACACACAGATACATACACACAGATACAGACACACACATACATACAGACACACACACATACAGACACTCACATACAGACACACACACTCATACAGACACACTCACACATACAGACACACTCACACATACACACACATACAGACATAGACACACATACAGACACACACACATGCACACAAACTAACATACAGACACACACACACATACAGACACACACACATACAGACACACACACATACAGAAACACACACATACATACACACACATACAGACACAGACACACATACAGACACTCACACACATGCACACAAACAAACATACAGACACACACACATACAGACACACACACACATACAGACACACACACATAGAGACACACACACATACAGAAACACACACATACAGACACACACATACATAGACACTCACACACAAACAGACATACAGACACACACTCATACCGACACTCACACACATACATACATACACACATACAGACACATACACACATACAGACACACAAACATACAGGCATATACACACATACACACAAACAAACATACAGACCCTCACACAGAGACACAGACACATACAGACACACACATACAGACACATCACACATACAGACACATCACACATACAGACACTCACACATAAAGACAAACACACAGAGATACAGACACACTCACGCTTAAAGACACACACTCACACACAGGCACACTCACACATAGAGACACAAACACACAGACAAACACACACACACATACAGACACATACACACATACAGACACACAAACATACAGACATATACACACATACACACATACAGACACACAAACATACAGACACACACAAACATACTGACACACACTCACATACAGACACACTCACACATACAGACACACACACATACAGATACACGTAAACATACAGACACACAAAAATACAGATACACGCAAACATGGAGACACACACATACAGATACAGACAAACATAGAGACACACACAGATACAGACACAAAAACATGCAGACACACACACATACAGACACTCACACAATTGCAGACACACACACACATACAGAAAAATAAACATACAGACACACACCTGGATGAGTGCAGCTCCAACAACACTCAAGAAGCTCGACACCATTCAGGATAAAGCAGCCCACTTGATTGGCACTCCATCCACCACCTTCAACATTCACTCCCTCCACCACCGGCGCACTGTGGTTGCAGTGTGTACCATCTACAAGATGCACTGCAGCAACTCGCCAAAGCTCCTTCAACAGCACCTTCCAACCCGCGACCTCTACCACTTAGAAGGACAAGGGCAGCAGACGCATGGGAACATCACCACCTACAAGTTCCCCTCCAAGCCTCATACCATCCTGACTTGGACCTGTATCGCCATTCCTTCACTGTCGCTGGGCCAAAATCCTGGAACTCCCTTCCTAACAGCATTGTGGGTGTACCTACACCATATGGACTGCAGCGGTTCAAGAAGGTGGCTCACCACCATCTTCTCAAGGCCAATTAGGGATGGGCACTAAATGCAGGCCTAGCCAGCGACACCCACATCCCATCAATGAATAAAAAAAAATAAAAGGATACAGACACTCACACATACAGATACATCCAAACATACTGAAACACACAAACATACAGATAAATGCAAACATAGAGACACACACACATACAGACACACGCAAACATACAGACACATAATCACATACAGACAGACACACTCATACAGATACACACACATACTGATACACGCAAACATACACACACACACAAACATACAGATACACGCAAACATAGAGACACACACACATACAGATAAACACAATCATAGACACACACACATACAGACACACACATTTCGGGGGCGGCAGCGAGGCGAGGAGGAGCTCGGGAGAAAAGCCAGCACAAGCAGTGAGGCCCGACCAGTTCGGGGGCGGCAGCGAGGCGAGGAGGAGCTCGGGAGAAAAGCCAGTGCAAGCAGCGAGGCCCGACCAGTTCGGGGGCGGCAGCGAGGCGAGGAGGAGCTCGGGAGAAAAGCCGGCGCAAGCAGCGAGGCCCGACCAGTTCGGGGGCGGCAGCGAGGCGAGGAGGAGCTCGGGAGAAAAGCCGGCGCAAGCAGCGAGGCCCGACCAGTTCAGGGGCGGCAGCGAGGCGAGGAAGAGCTCGGGAGAAAAGCCGACGCAAGCAGCGAGGCCCGACCAGTTCGGGGGCGGCAGCGAGGCGAGGAGGAGCTCGGGAGAAAAGCCGGCGCAAGCAGCGAGGCCCGACCAGTTCGGGGGCGGCAGCGAGGCGAGGAGAAGCTCGGGAGAAAAGCCGGCGCAAGCAGCAAGGCCCGACCAGTTCGGGGGCGGCAGCGAGGCGAGGAGGAGCTCGGGAGAAAAGCCGGCGCAAGCAGCGAGGCCCGACCAGTTCGGGGGCGGCAGCGAGGCGAGGAGGAGCTCGGGAGAAAAGCCGGCGCAAGCAGCGAGGCCCGACCAGTTCGGGGGCGGCAGCGTTGCGAGGAGGAGCTCGGGAGAAAAGCCGGCGCAAGCAGCGAGGCCCGACCAGTTCGGGGGCGGCAGCGAGGCGAGGAGGAGCTCGGGAGAAAAGCCGGCGCAAGCAGCGAGGCCCGACCAGTTCGGGGGCGGCAGCGAGGCGAGGAGGAGCTCGGGAGAAAAGCCGTCGCAAGCAGCGAGGCCCACCAACTCAGCAGCGGGGAGAGAGGTAAAAAGTAATCAGTGTGTGATGTCACCAGGGAGCAGGTAAGTGATTGGTTGGTGAGTATTTCTCTTTTTTAAACTTTAATTCTGTAGTTTATAGTTACTAGGGTCTTTTCTGGTGTAGCAGGGACTGTGGTAGACTACACAAGCGCCTTAGAGATATCTTAAATTGGTGATAGTAAATTAATTTAAATTAATTAAAGGGTAAGTCATGCCAGGAGAGCCCAGCCTCGTGATGTGCTCCTCTTGCTCCATGTGGGAATTCAGGGACACTGCCCCTGATGACCACATGTGCAGGAAATGCATCCATCTGCAGCTACTAGCAGACCGCATTGAGGCGCTGGAGATGCGGGTGGATGGGTTGTGGAGCATTCACGATGCTGAGAGGGTCGTGGATAGCACATTTAGTGAGTTGGTCACACCACAGGGAAGGGCTGCACAGGATGATAGGAAATGGGTGACCACCTGGCGGGGCAATAGAAGCAGGCAGGTAGTGCAGGAGACCCCTGTGACCATTCCCCTCTCAAACAAGTATACCGCTTTGGATACTGTTGAGGGGGATGACTCACCAGGGGAAGGCAGCAGCAGCCAACTTCCTGGCACTGGGGGTGCTCCTGCTGCCCAGGAAGGGGGGAAAAAGAGTGGGAGAGCAATAGTGATAGGGGATTCTATAGTAAGGGGAACAGATAGGCGTTTCTGTGGCCGTAGACGTGAATCCAGGATGGTTTGTTGCCTCCCTGGTGCCAGGGTCAAGGATATCACTGAGCGGCTGCAGGGCATTCTGGAGGGGGAGGGTGAACAGCCAGAGGTTGTGGTCCACATTGGTACCAACGACATAGGTAAAAAGAGGGATGAGGTCCTGCAGCAAGAATTTAGGGAGCTAGGTGAAGGATTAAAGAGCAGGACCTCAAAGGTTGTAATCTCTGGATTACTCCCGGTGCCACGTGCTAGTGGGTATAGGAATAGGAAGATAGAACAGATGAATGCATGGCTAAAGGGATGGTGCAGGGGGGAGGGCTTTAGTTTCCTGGATCACTGGGTCTGCTTCTGGGAAAGGTGGGACTTGTACAAGTCGGACGGTTTACACCTGAACCAGAGGGGAACCAATATCCTTGCGGGGAGGTTTGCTAGCACTGCTGGGGGGGGTTTAAACTAACTTGGCAGGGGGATGGGGTACAGAGTGGAGCTATAGTAGGGGGTGATTTACAGCCAAATGCAGAGGAAAAAACAAGTCAGCTGGGAAGGCAGAGCAAATATGTGAAGGCAAAAGGGAATATGGCAGGGCTGGAAGGCATATATTTTAATGCAAGGAGTCTTACAAATAAGGTGGATGAACTGAAGTTGTTGTTGAACACATGGGAGTACGATATTGTTGCTATCACGGAGACATGGTTGAGGGAGGGTCAGGACTGGCAGCTCAATATTCCGGGGTATAGAATCTTCAGGCGAGACAGAAGGGGGTGTAAAAGGGGAGGGGGTGTTGCAATATTAATTAAGGAGTCAATTACTGCTGTAAGGAGGGACGACATATTAGCGGGTTCCTCTAATGAGGCCATATGGGTAGAACTTAAAAACAAAAAGGGGGCAAGCACTTTGCTGGGAGTGTACTATAGGCCCCCAAACAGTCAGGGGGAGATAGAGGAACAGATATGTAGGCAAATCTCAGAGAAGTGCGAAAATAATAGGGTAATAATAGTGGGGGATTTCAACTTCCCCAATATAAATTGGGATAGTCAGAGTGTGAAAGGCTTAGAGGGTGCAGAATTCTTAAAGTGCATCCAGGAGAGCTTTTTGAGCCAACATGTAGAAAGTCCTACAAGAGAGGGGGCGGTACTGGACCTAATTCTGGGGAATGTAGCCGGGCAAGTGGTGGAAGTATCAGTAGCAGAGCATTTTGGCGACAGTGACCACAATTCGGTGAGATTTAAGGTGGTCATGGAAAAAGACAAAGACGGCCCGGAAATAAGAGTTCTAAATTGGGGGAAGGCCGATTTTAATATGATAAGGCAGGATCTGGCCAAAGTGGACTGGGAGCAGCTACTTATAGGAAAATCCACATCAAAACAGTGGGAGACTTTCAGAAGGGAAATAGAGAGAGTACAACGCCAACATATTCCTGTAAAGGTCAAGGGTGGGACCAACAAGCAAAGGGAACCTTGGATGACAAGGGATATACAAAAATGCATTAGAAATAAAAGGGGGGCTTTTGGCAGTTACAAAAGACTAAAGACGGAAGAAGCCCTAGAGGAGTATAAAAAGTGCAGGGGCATACTTAAAAAAGAAATTAGGAGGGCGAGGAGGGGCCATGAAATAACACTGGTGAGCAAAATAAAGGAAAATCCTAAGATGTTTTATAAGTATATTAAGGGCAAGAGGATAACCAGGGAAAGGGTAGGGCCCATTAGGGACCAAAGTGGCAATCTGTGTGTAGCGCCAGATGATGTAGGTGGGGTTTTAAATGAATTTTTTGCATCTGTGTTCACTATGGAGAAAGACGATGCAGACATAGAAATCGGGCAAGGGGACTGTGACATACTTGAACATATTAGCATTGAGAGGGAGGAGGTGCTAGCGGTTTTAGCAGGCCAAAAAGTGGATAAATCCCCAGGCCCGGACGAGATGTATCCCAGGCTGCTGTGGGAGGCAAAGGAGGAGATTGCAGGGGCTCTGACACAAATTTTCAGAACCTCTCTGGCCACAGGGGATGTACCAGAGGACTGGAGAACAGCTAATGTAGTACCATTATACAAGAAGGGTAGCAGGGATAAACCAGGGAATTACAGGCCAGTGAGCCTAACATCTGTGGTAGGGAAATTATTGGAAAAAATTCAGAGGGACAAAATTAGTCTACACTTGGAGAGGCAAGGATTAATCGGGGATAGTCAGCATGGCTTTGTCAAGGGTAAATCATGTCTGACAAATCTGATTGAATTTTTCGAGGGGGTGACTAGGGGGGTGGATGAGGGAAATGCTGTGGATGTGGTTTACATGGTCTTCAGTAAAGCTTTTGACAAAGTCCCGCATAGGAGACTGGTCAAGAAGGTAAGAGCCCATGGGATCCAGGGTGCCTTGGCGCGTTGGATCCTAAACTGGCTGAGTGGCAGGAGGCAGAGGGTGATGGTCGAAGGTTGCTTTTGTGACTGGAAGCCTGTGTCCAGTGGGGTACCTCAGGGATCGGTGCTGGGTCTCTTGTTGTTTGTGATCTACATAAATGATTTGGATGAGAATGTGAAAGGTATGATCAGTAAGTTCGCGGATGACACGAAAATTGGTGGGGTGGTAAATTGCGAGGAGGAATGCCTCAGGCTACAGGACGATATAAACGGGTTGGTCAGATGGGCGGAAAAGTGGCAAATGGAATTTAACCCTGAAAAGTGTGAGGTGATGCATTTTGGATGGACAAATAAGGCAAGGGAATACACAATGAGTGGTAGGACCCTAGGAAGTACAGAGGGTCAGAGGGACCTTGGTGTACATGTACATAGATCCCTGAAGGCAGCGGAACAGGTAGATAAGGTGGTTAAAAAGGCATATGGGATACTTGCCTTCATTAGCCGAGGCATAGAATATAAGAGCAGGGAGGTTATGATGGAGCTGTACAAAACGCTGGTGAGGCCACAGCTGGAGTACTGTGTGCAGTTCTGGTCGCCTCACTATAGGAAGGATGTGATTGCCTTGGAGAGGGTGCAGAGAAGATTCACCAGGATGTTACCTGGGATGGAGCGCCTCAGCTATGAAGAAATACTAAATAGGCTGGGGTTGTTTTCCTTGGAGCAAAGAAGGCTGAGGGGGGACCTGATTGAGGTGTACAAAATGATGAGGGGCATAGATAGGGTAGACAAAGAGGAACTTTTCCCCTTAGTAGGGGGGTCAATAACAAGGGGGCATAGATTCAGGGTAAGGGGCAGGAGATTTAGAGGGGAATTGAGGAGGAACTTTTTCACCCAGAGGGTGGTTGGAATGTGGAACTCAATGCCTAAAAGGGTGGTAGAGGCAGGAACCCTCACAACATTCAAGAAGCATTTGGATGAGCACTTGAAATGCCATTGCATACAAGGCTTTGGACCAAATGCTGGAAAATGGGATTAGACTGGACAGGGATGGATGGGCGGCGCAGACACGATGGGCCAAAGGGCCTCGTTCTGTGCTGTAAAACTCTATGACTCTATGACTTTATGACTCTATACATACAGACACACACAAGCATACAGACACAAACACATACAGACACACACAAACATACAGACACAGACAAATATACAGACACACAAACATGCAGACACACTCACACATGCAAACACTCACACATACAGACACACACACACATACAGACTCACTCACACATACAGACCCTCACACAAACAGACACACTCACACATACAGACACACTCACACATACAGAAACACACACATACAGACACACTCACACATACAGACCCTCACACATACAGACACACTCACACATACAGACACACTCACACATACAGTCACACTCACACATACAGTCACACACACACAGACACTCACACACATACACACAAACAAACATACAGACCTCAAACATAGAGACACAGACACATACAGACCCACACATACAGACACATCACACATACATACACATCACACATACAGACACACTCACACATACAGACACACAAACATACAGACACACTCACACATACAGACACACACACATACAGACACATACACATATACAGACACACGCATACACATACAGACACACACACACAGACGCACTCACACATATCGACCCTCACACATACAGACACAAAAACATATAGGCGCACACAGATATAGGCACACTCACACATATAGACACACCCACACATACAGACACACACATTCAGACACACACAAATACAGACACACACACATACAGACACACTCACACATACAGACCCTCACACTTACAGACACACACACAAATACAGACACTCACACACATACAGACACACACACACATACAGAAAAGTAAACATACAGACACACACATACAGACACTCACACATACAGATACATGCAAACATACTGAGACACAAACATACAGATACACGCAATCATAGAGACACTCACACATACAGTCCCTCACACATACAGACACACAAACACACAGACACACACACATACAGACACTCACACATACAGACACACTCACACATACAGACACACTCACACATACAGTCACACTCACACATACAGTCACACACACACAGACACTCACACACATACACACAAACAAACATACAGACCTCAAACATAGAGACACAGACACATACAGACCCACACATACAGACACATCACACATACATACACATCACACATACAGACACACTCACACATACAGACACACAAACATACAGACACACTCACACATACAGACACACACACATACAGACACATACACATATACAGACACACGCATACACATACAGACACACACACACAGACGCACTCACACATATCGACCCTCACACATACAGACACAAAAACATATAGGCGCACACAGATATAGGCACACTCACACAAAAAGACACACCCACACATACAGACACACACATTCAGACACACACAAATACAGACACACACACATACAGACACACTCACACATACAGACACTCACACTTACAGACACACACACAAATACAGACACTCACACACATACAGACACACACACACATACAGAAAAGTAAACATACAGACACACACATACAGACACTCACACATACAGATACATGCAAACATACTGAGACACAAACATACAGATACACGCAATCATAGAGACACTCACACATACAGTCCCTCACACATACAGACACACAAACACATACAGACACACACACATACAGACACTCACACATACAGACACACTCACACATACAGACACACACACATACAGACACACACACATACAGACACACTCACACATATTGACACACTCACACCTACAGGCACACACATACAGACACACACATACAGATACACACACCTACAGACACACACACATATGCAGACACACTCACACATATAGACCATCACACATACACACACAAACACATACAGGCACACACACATACATACGCACTCACACATACACAGACACCCACACATACAGACACACACATAGACACACACACACACACATAGACACACACACACACACACATACACACACACAGACACACACACACATACAGACACGCACACACATACAGACACACTCACAAATACAGACACACACACACATACAGACACACACATGCAGACACACAGACACTCACACACACATACAGAAACACACATACATACAGACACACACATACAGACACTCACATACAGACACACACACTCATACAGACACACTCACACATACAGACATACTCACACATACACATACAGACACAGACACACATACAGACACACACACATGCACACAAACTAACATACAGACACACACACATACAGACACACAGACACACATACAGACACACACACATACAGACATATACACACATACACACAAACAAACATGCAGACCCTCACACATAGAGACACAGACACATACAGACACATCACACATACAGACACATCACACATACAGACACTCACACATAAAGACAAACACACAGACATACAGACACACTCATGCTTAAAGACACACACACACACACACAGGCACACTCACACATAGAGACACAAACACACGGACAAACACACACACACATACAGACACACACACATACAGATGCTCACACACATACAGACACACACACATACAGACACATACACACATACAGACACACACAAACATACAGACATATACACGCATACACACATACAGACACACAAACATACAGACACACACAAACATACTGACACACACTCACATACAGACACACTCATACAGACACACACACACATACAGATACACGCAAACATACTGACACACACATACAGACACAGACAAACATAGAGACACACACAGATACAGACACAAAAACATGCAGACACACGCACATACAGACACTCACACAATTGCAGACACACACACACACATACAGAAAAATAAACATACAGACACACACCTGGATAAGTGCAGCTCCAACAACACTCAAGAAGCTCGACACCATTCAGGATAAAGCAGCCCGCTTGATTGGCACTCCATCCACCACCTTCAACATTCACTCCCTCCACCACCGGTGCACTGTGGCTGCAGTGTGTACCATCTACAAGATGCACTGCAGCAACTCGCCAAAGCTCCTTCAACAGCACCTTCCAAACCCGCGACCACTACCACTTAGAAGGACAAGGGCAGCAGACGCATGGGAACATCACCACCTACAAGTTCCCCTCCAAGCCACACACCATCCTGACTTGGACCTGTATCGCCGATCCTTCACTGTCGCTGGGCTGAAATCCTGGAACTCCCTTCCTAACAGCATTGTGGGTGTACCTACACCATATGGACTGCAGCGGTTCAAGAAGGCGGCTCACCACCATCTTCTCAAGGCCAATTAGGGATGGGCACTAAATGCAGGTCTAGCCAGCGACGCCCACATCCCATCAATGAATAAAAAAAATAATAATAATACAGACACTCACACATACAGATACATCCAAACACACTGAAACACACAAACATACAGATAAATGCAAACATAGAGACACACACACATACAGACACATGCAAACATACAGACACATATTCACATACAGACAGACTCACACATACAGATACACACACATACTGATACACGCAAACATACAGACACACACAAACATACAGATACACGCAAACATAGAGACACACACACATAGAGATACACACAATCATAGACACATACACATACAGACACAGACAAACATACAGACACACACAAGCATACAGACAGAAACACATACAGACACACACAAACATACAGACACAGACAAATATACAGACACACAAACATGCAGACACACTCACACATGCAAACACTCACACATACAGACACACACACACATACAGACTCACTCACACATACAGACCCTCACACAAACAGACACACTCACACATACAGACACACTCACACATGCAGAAACACACACATACAGACACACTCAAACATACAGACCCTCACACATACAGACACACTCACACATACAGTCACACACACACACAGACAAACATACAGACCTCAAACATAGAGACACAGACACATACAGACCCACACATACAGACACATCACACATACAGACACATCACACATACAGACACACTCACACTTACAGACACACACGCATACAGACACACTCACGCATAAAGACACACTCACACATACAGACACATACAGATATACAGACACACACATACACATACAGACACACACACACATACAGACACACTCACACATATAAACCCTCAAACATACAGACACAAACACATACAGGCGCACACACATATAGACACACTCACACATACAGACACACCCACACATACACACTCACACATACAGACCCTCACACATACAGACACACTCACAAACACACACACACACACACATACAGAAACACACACACATACAGACACACACACACAGACACTCACACACATACATACAAACAAACGTACAGACCTCACACAGAGACACAGACACATACAGATACACACATACAGACACATCACACATACAAACACTCACACATAGAAACAAACACACAGACATACAGACACACACACGGTTAAAGACATACAGTCACACACAGACACACTCACACATAGAGACACAAACACACACACATACAGACACACACACATACAGACACTCACACACATACAGACACACACACATACAGACACATACACACATACAGACACACAAGCATACAGACATATACACACATAGACATATAAACATACAGACACACACACATACAGACACACAAACATGCAGACGCACACACATACAGACGCTCACACACATACAGACACACACACACATACAGACAAATAAATATACAGACACTCACACATACAGATACATGCAAACATACGGACGCAGACAAACATACACACAAGCATAGAGACACACACACATACAGACACACACAAACATACAGACACATATTCACATACAGACAATCTCACACATACAGATACACACACATACTGATACGCGCAAACATACAGATACACACAAATATACAGATACACGAAAACATAGAGACACACACACATAGAGATACACGCAATCATAGACACACACACACAAATATACAGACACACACAAGCATACAGACGCAAACACATACAGACACACACACACATACAGACACACACAAACATGCAGACACACTCACACATACAGACACTCACACATACAGACACACACATACAGACCCTCACACATAAAGACACACTCACACATACAGACACACTCACACATACAGACACACTCACACATACAGACACACTCACACAGACAGACACACACACATACAGACACACTCACACATTCAGACCCTCACACATACAGACACACTCACACATACAGACACACTCACACATACAGTCACTCACACATACAGACACACTCACACATACAGACACACACACATACAGACACACAAACACACACAGACACACACACATACAGACACACACACACGCAGACACAATCACACATGCAGACACACTCACACATATAGTCACTCACACATACAGACACACTCACACATACAGACACACACACATACAGACACACAAACACATACAGACACACTCGCCCATACAGTCACTCAACATACAGACACACTCACACATACAAACATACACACATATACAGACACTCAAACATACAGACACACAAACATACAGACACACACACATACAGACACACTCACACATACAGACACACTCACACATACAGACACACTCACACATACAGGCACACACATACAGACACACACACATACAGACACACACACATACAGACACACACACACATATAGACACGCTCACACATACAGATCCTCACACCTACAGACACAGACACATACAGGCACACCCACACATACAGACACACACAAATACAGACACACACACATACAGACACACTCACACATACAGACCCTCACACATACAGACACACTCACAAACACACACACATACAGACACACACACACACAGACACACGCACACATACAGACACACTCACACATAGACACACTCACACATACATTCCCTCACACATACAGACACAAACACATACAGGCGCACACACAGACACACCCACACATACAGACACACACATACAGACACACACCAATACAGACACACACACATACAGACACACACACATACAGACACTCACACACATACAGACACACACACATACAGACACATACACACATACAGACACACAAGCATACAGACATATACACACATAGACATATAAACATACAGACACACACACATACAGACACACAAACATGCAGACGCACACACATACAGACGCTCACACACATACAGACACACACACACATACAGACAAATAAATATACAGACACTCACACATACAGATACATGCAAACATACGGACGCAGACAAACATACACACAAGCATAGAGACACACACACATACAGACACACACAAACATACAGACACATATTCACATACAGACAATCTCACACATACAGATACACACACATACTGATACGCGCAAACATACAGATACACACAAATATACAGATACACGAAAACATAGAGACACACACACATAGAGATACACGCAATCATAGACACACACACACAAATATACAGACACACACAAGCATACAGACGCAAACACATACAGACACACACACACATACAGACACACACAAACATGCAGACACACTCACACATACAGACACTCACACATACAGACACACACATACAGACCCTCAATCATAAAGACACACTCACACATACAGACACACTCACACATACAGACACACTCACACATACAGACACACTCACACAGACAGACACACACACATACAGACACACTCACACATTCAGACCCTCACACATACAGACACACTCACACATACAGACACACTCACACATACAGTCACTCACACATACAGACACACTCACACATACAGACACACACACATACAGACACACAAACACACACAGACACACACACATACAGACACACACACACGCAGACACAATCACACATGCAGACACACTCACACATATAGTCACTCACACATACAGACACACTCACACATACAGACACACACACATACAGACACACAAACACATACAGACACACTCGCCCATACAGTCTCTCAACATACAGACACACTCACACATACAAACATACACACATATACAGACACTTAAACATACAGACACACAAACATACAGACACACTCACACATACAGACACACTCACACATACAGGCACACACATACAGACACACACACATACAGACACACACACACATATAGACACGCTCACACATACAGATCCTCACACCTACAGACACAGACACATACAGGCACACCCACACATACAGACACACACAAATACAGACACACACACATACAGACACACTCACACATACAGACCCTCACACATACAGACACACTCACAAACACACACACATACAGACACACACACACACAGACACACGCACACATACAGACACACTCACACATAGACACACTCACACATACATTCCCTCACACATACAGACATAAACACATACAGGCGCACACACAGACACACCCACACATACAGACACACACATACAGACACACACCAATACAGACACACACACATACAGACACACACACATACAGACACTCACACACATACAGACACACACACATACAGACACATACACACATACAGACACACAATCATACAGACATATACACACATAGACATATAAACATACAGACACACACACATACAGACACACAAACATGCAGACGCACACACATACAGACGCTCACACACATACAGACACACACACACATACAGACACACACACATACAGACACACAAACACACACAGACACACACACATACAGACACACACACACGCAGACACAATCACACATGCAGACACACTCACACATATAGTCACTCACACATACAGACACACTCACACATACAGACACACACACATACAGACACACAAACACATACAGACACACTCGCCCATACAGTCACTCAACATACAGACACACTCACACATACAAACATACACACATATACAGACACTCAAACATACAGACACACAAACATACAGACATACACACATACAGACACACTCACACATACAGACACACTCACACATACAGACACACTCACACATACAGGCACACACATACAGACACACACACATACAGACACACACACATACAGACACACACACACATATAGACACGCTCACACATACAGATCCTCACACCTACAGACACAGACACATACAGGCACACCCACACATATAGACACACACAAATACAGACACACACACATACAGACACACTCACACATACAGACCCTCACACATACAGACACACTCACAAACACACACACATACAGACACACACACACACAGACACACGCACACATACAGACACACTCACACATAGACACACTCACACATACATTCCCTCACACATACAGACACAAACACATACAGGCGCACACACAGACACACCCACACATACAGACACACACATACAGACACACACCAATACAGACACACACACATACAGACACACACACATACATACACTCACACACATACAGACACACACACATACAGACACATACACACATACAGACACACAAGCATACAGACATATACACACATAGACATATAAACATACAGACACACACACATACAGACACACAAACATGCAGACGCACACACATACAGACGCTCACACACATACAGACACACACACACATACAGACAAATAAATATACAGACACTCACACATACAGATACATGCAAACATACGGACGCAGACAAACATACACACAAGCATAGAGACACACACACATACAGACACACACAAACATACAGACACATATTCACATACAGACAATCTCACACATACAGATACACACACATACTGATACGCGCAAACATACAGATACACACAAATATACAGATACACGAAAACATAGAGACACACACACATAGAGATACACGCAATCATAGACACACACACAAACAGACACACACAAATATACAGACACACACAAGCATACAGACGCAAACACATACAGACACACACACACATACAGACACACACAAACATGCAGACACACTCACACATACAGACACTCACACATACAGACACACACATACAGACCCTCACACATAAAGACACACTCACACATACAGACACACTCACACATACAGACACACTCACACATACAGACACACTCACACAGACAGACACACACACATACAGACACACTCACACATTCAGACCCTCACACATACAGACACACTCACACATACAGACACACTCACACATACAGTCACTCACACATACAGACACACTCACACATACAGACACACACACATACAGACACACAAACACACACAGACACACACACATACAGACACACACACACACAGACACAATCACACATGCAGACACACTCACACATATAGTCACTCACACATACAGACACACTCACACATACAGACACACACACATACAGACACACAAACACATACAGACACACTCGCCCATACAGTCTCTCAACATACAGACACACTCACACATACAAACATACACACATATACAGACACTTAAACATACAGACACACAAACATACAGACACACTCACACATACAGACACACTCACACATACAGGCACACACATACAGACACACACACATACAGACACACACACACATATAGACACGCTCACACATACAGATCCTCACACCTACAGACACAGACACATACAGGCACACCCACACATACAGACACACACAAATACAGACACACACACATACAGACACACTCACACATACAGACCCTCACACATACAGACACACTCACAAACACACACACATACAGACACACACACACACACACACACGCACACATACAGACACACTCACACATAGACACACTCACACATACATTCCCTCACACATACAGACATAAACACATACAGGCGCACACACAGACACACCCACACATACAGACACACACATACAGACACACACCAATACAGACACACACACATACAGACACACACACATACAGACACTCACACACATACAGACACACACACATACAGACACATACACACATACAGACACACAATCATACAGACATATACACACATAGACATATAAACATACAGACACACACACATACAGACACACAAACATGCAGACGCACACACATACAGACGCTCACACACATACAGACACACACACACATACAGACAAATAAATATACAGACACTCACACATACAGATACATGCAAACATACGGACGCAGACAAACATACACACAAGCATAGAGACACACACACATACAGACACACACAAACATACAGACACATATTCACATACAGACAATCTCACACATACAGATACACACACATACTGATACGCGCAAACATACAGATACACACAAATATACAGATACACGAAAACATAGAGACACACACACATAGAGATACACGCAATCATAGACACACACACAAACAGTCACACACAAATATACAGACACACACAAGCATACAGACGCAAACACATACAGACACACACACACATACAGACACACACAAACATGCAGACACACTCACACATACAGACACTCACACATACAGACACACACATACAGACCCTCACACATAAAGACACACTCACACATACAGACACACTCACACATACAGACACACTCACACATACAGACACACTCACACAGACAGACACACACACATACAGACACACTCACACATTCAGACACTCACACATACAGACACACTCACACATACAGACACACTCACACATACAGTCACTCACACATACAGACACACTCACACATACAGACACACACACATACAGACACACAAACACACACAGACACACACACATACAGACACACACACACGCAGACACAATCACACATGCAGACACACTCACACATATAGTCACTCACACATACAGACACACTCACACATACAGACACACACACATACAGACACACAAACACATACAGACACACTCGCCCATACAGTCACTCAACATACAGACACACTCACACATACAAACATACACACATATACAGACACTCAAACATACAGACACACAAACATACAGACACACACACATACAGACACACAAACACATACAGACACACTCGCCCATACAGTCACTCAACATACAGACACACTCACACATACAAACATACACACATATACAGACACTCAAACATACAGACACACAAACATACAGACACACACACATACAGACACACTCACACATACAGACACACTCACACATACAGGCACACACATACAGACACACACACATACAGACACACACACACATATAGACACGCTCACACATACAGATCCTCACACCTACAGACACAGACACATACAGGCACACCCACACATACAGACACACACAAATACAGACACACACACATACAGACACACTCACACATACAGATCCTCACACATACAGACACACTCACAAACACACACACATACAGACACACACACACACACAGACACACGCACACATACAGACACACTCACACATAGACACACTCACACATACATTCCCTCACACATACAGACACAAACACATACAGGCGCACACACAGACACACCCACACATACAGACACACACATACAGACACACACCAATACAGACACACACACATACAGACACACACACATTCAGACACTCACACACATTCAGACACACACACATACAGACACATACACACACAGACACACAAGCATACAGACATATACACACATAGACATATAAACATACAGACACACACACATACAGACACACAAACATGCAGACGCACACACATACAGACACTCACACACATACAGACACACACACACACACACACACACATACAGACACACACACACACATACAGACACACACACACAGACACACACACGTACATACAAACAAACATACAGACCTCACACATAGAGACACATACACATACAGACACACACATACAGACACATCACACATACAAACACATCACACATACAGACACTCACACATCGAGACAAACACACAGACATGCAGACACACACACGCTTAAAGACATACAGTCACACACAGACCCACTCACACATAGAGACACAAACACCCACACATACAGACACACACACATACAGACACTCACACACATACAGACACACACACATACAGACACATACACTCATTTAGACACACAAGCATACAGACATATACACACATACAGACATACAAACATACAGACACACACACATACAGACACACAAACATGCAGATGCACACAAATACAGACACTCACACACATACTGACACACACACACATACAGAAAAATAAATATACAGACACTCACACATACAGATACATGCAAACATACGGACACAGACAAACATACATGCAAGCATAGAGACACACACACATGCAGACACACACAAACATACAGACACATAGTCACATACAGACACATACAGATACACACATACTGATACACGCAAACATACAGATACACACAAATATACAGATACACGCAAACATAGAGACACACACACATACAGATACACACAATCATAGACACACACACAAACAGACACACACAAATATACAGACACACACAAGCATACAGACGCAAACACATACAGACAACCACACACATACAGACACCGAGAAACATACAGACACACAAACATGCAGACACACTCACACATACAAACACTCACACATACAGACACTCACACATACAGACACACACATACAGACACACACATACAGACCCTCACACATAAAGACACACTCACACATACAGACACACTCACACATACAGACACACTCACACAGACAGACACACACACATACATACACACTCACACATACAGACCCTCACACATACAGACACAATCACACATACAGACACACTCACACATACAGACACACTCACACAGACAGACACACACACATACATACACACTCACACATACAGACCCTCACACATACAGACACAATCACACATACAGACACACTCACACATACAGTCACGCACACAAACAGACACACTCACAAATACAGACACACTCACACATGCAGAAACACACACATACAGACACAATCAAACATACAGACCCTCACACATACAGACACACTCACACATACAGTCACACACACACACAGACAAACATACAGACCTCAAACATAGAGACACAGACACATACAGACCCACACATACAGACACATCACACGTACAGACACATCACACATACAGACACACTCACACTTACAGACACACACGCATACAGACACACTCACACATAAAGACACACTCACACATACAGACACATACAGATATACAGACGCACACATACACATACAGACACACACACACATACAGACACACTCACACATATAAACCCTCAAACATACAGACACAAACACATACAGGCGCACACACATATAGACACACTCACACATACAGACACACCCACACACACACACATACAGAAACACACACACATACAGACACACACACACAGACACTCACACACATACATACAAACAAACGTACAGACCTCACACAGAGACACAGACACATACAGATACACACATACAGACACATCACACATACAGACACATCACACATACAAACACTCACACATAGAAACAAACACACAGACATACAGACACACACACGGTTAAAGACATACAGTCACACACAGACACACTCACACATAGAGACACAAACACACACACATACAGACACACACACATACAGACACTCACACACATACAGACACACACACATACAGACACATACACACATACAGACACACAAGCATACAGACATATACACACATAGACATATAAACATACAGACACACACACATACAGACACACAAACATGCAGACGCACACACATACAGACGCTCACACACATACAGACACACACACACATACAGACAAATAAATATACAGACACTCACACATACAGATACATGCAAACATACGGACGCAGACAAACATACACACAAGCATAGAGACACACACACATACAGACACACACAAACATACAGACACATATTCACATACAGACAATCTCACACATACAGATACACACACATACTGATACGCGCAAACATACAGATACACACAAATATACAGATACACGAAAACATAGAGACACACACACATAGAGATACACGCAATCATAGACACACACACACAAATATACAGACACACACAAGCATACAGACGCAAACACATACAGACACACACACACATACAGACACACACAAACATGCAGACACACTCACACATACAGACACTCACACATACAGACACACACATACAGACCCTCACACATAAAGACACACTCACACATACAGACACACTCACACATACAGACACACTCACACATACAGACACACTCACACAGACAGACACACACACATACAGACACACTCACACATTCAGACCCTCACACATACAGACACACTCACACATACAGACACACTCACACATACAGTCACTCACACATACAGACACACTCACACATACAGACACACACACATACAGACACACAAACACACACAGACACACACACATACAGACACACACACACGCAGACACAATCACACATGCAGACACACTCACACATATAGTCACTCACACATACAGACACACTCACACATACAGACACACACACATACAGACACACAAACACATACAGACACACTCGCCCATACAGTCACTCAACATACAGACACACTCACACATACAAACATACACACATATACAGACACTCAAACATACAGACACACAAACATACAGACACACACACATACAGACACACTCACACATACAGACACACTCACACATACAGACACACTCACACATACAGGCACACACATACAGACACACACACATACAGACACACACACATACAGACACACACACACATATAGACACGCTCACACATACAGATCCTCACACCTACAGACACAGACACATACAGGCACACCCACACATACAGACACACACAAATACAGACACACACACATACAGACACACTCACACATACAGACCCTCACACATACAGACACACTCACAAACACACACACATACAGACACACACACACACAGACACACGCACACATACAGACACACTCACACATAGACACACTCACACATACATTCCCTCACACATACAGACACAAACACATACAGGCGCACACACAGACACACCCACACATACAGACACACACATACAGACACACACCAATACAGACACACACACATACAGACACACACACATACAGACACTCACACACATACAGACACACACACATACAGACACATACACACATACAGACACACAAGCATACAGACATATACACACATAGACATATAAACATACAGACACACACACATACAGACACACAAACATGCAGACGCACACACATACAGACGCTCACACACATACAGACACACACACACATACAGACAAATAAATATACAGACACTCACACATACAGATACATGCAAACATACGGACGCAGACAAACATACACACAAGCATAGAGACACACACACATACAGACACACACAAACATACAGACACATATTCACATACAGACAATCTCACACATACAGATACACACACATACTGATACGCGCAAACATACAGATACACACAAATATACAGATACACGAAAACATAGAGACACACACACATAGAGATACACGCAATCATAGACACACACACAAACAGACACACACAAATATACAGACACACACAAGCATACAGACGCAAACACATACAGACACACACACACATACAGACACACACAAACATGCAGACACACTCACACATACAGACACTCACACATACAGACACACACATACAGACCCTCACACATAAAGACACACTCACACATACAGACACACTCACACATACAGACACACTCACACATACAGACACACTCACACAGACAGACACACACACATACAGACACACTCACACATTCAGACCCTCACACATACAGACACACTCACACATACAGACACACTCACACATACAGTCACTCACACATACAGACACACTCACACATACAGACACACACACATACAGACACACAAACACACACAGACACACACACATACAGACACACACACACGCAGACACAATCACACATGCAGACACACTCACACATATAGTCACTCACACATACAGACACACTCACACATACAGACACACACACATACAGACACACAAACACATACAGACACACTCGCCCATACAGTCTCTCAACATACAGACACACTCACACATACAAACATACACACATATACAGACACTTAAACATACAGACACACAAACATACAGACACACTCACACATACAGACACACTCACACATACAGGCACACACATACAGACACACACACATACAGACACACACACACATATAGACACGCTCACACATACAGATCCTCACACCTACAGACACAGACACATACAGGCACACCCACACATACAGACACACACAAATACAGACACACACACATACAGACACACTCACACATACAGACCCTCACACATACAGACACACTCACAAACACACACACATACAGACACACACACACACAGACACACGCACACATACAGACACACTCACACATAGACACACTCACACATACATTCCCTCACACATACAGACATAAACACATACAGGCGCACACACAGACACACCCACACATACAGACACACACATACAGACACACACCAATACAGACACACACACATACAGACACACACACATACAGACACTCACACACATACAGACACACACACATACAGACACATACACACATACAGACACACAAGCATACAGACATATACACACATAGACATATAAACATACAGACACACACACATACAGACACACAAACATGCAGACGCACACACATACAGACGCGCACACACATACAGACACACACACACATACAGACAAATAAATATACAGACACTCACACATACAGATACATGCAAACATACGGACGCAGACAAACATACACACAAGCATAGAGACACACACACATACAGACACACACAAACATACAGACACATATTCACATACAGACAATCTCACACATACAGATACACACACATACTGATACGCGCAAACATACAGATACACACAAATATACAGATACACGAAAACATAGAGACACACACACATAGAGATACACGCAATCATAGACACACACACAAACAGTCACACACAAATATACAGACACACACAAGCATACAGACGCAAACACATACAGACACACACACACATACAGACACACACAAACATGCAGACACACTCACACATACAGACACTCACACATACAGACACACACATACAGACCCTCACACATAAAGACACACTCACACATACAGACACACTCACACATACAGACACACTCACACATACAGACACACTCACACAGACAGACACACACACATACAGACACACTCACACATTCAGACACTCACACATACAGACACACTCACACATACAGACACACTCACACATACAGTCACTCACACATACAGACACACTCACACATACAGACACACACACATACAGACACACAAACACACACAGACACACACACATACAGACACACACACACGCAGACACAATCACACATGCAGACACACTCACACATATAGTCACTCACACATACAGACACACTCACACATACAGACACACACACATACAGACACACAAACACATACAGACACACTCGCCCATACAGTCACTCAACATACAGACACACTCACACATACAAACATACACACATATACAGACACTCAAACATACAGACACACAAACATACAGACACACACACATACAGACACACAAACACATACAGACACACTCGCCCATACAGTCACTCAACATACAGACACACTCACACATACAAACATACACACATATACAGACACTCAAACATACAGACACACAAACATACAGACACACACACATACAGACACACTCACACATACAGACACACTCACACATACAGGCACACACATACAGACACACACACATACAGACACACACACACATATAGACACGCTCACACATACAGATCCTCACACCTACAGACACAGACACATACAGGCACACCCACACATACAGACACACACAAATACAGACACACACACATACAGACACACTCACACATACAGATCCTCACACATACAGACACACTCACAAACACACACACATACAGACACACACACACACACAGACACACGCACACATACAGACACACTCACACATAGACACACTCACACATACATTCCCTCACACATACAGACACAAACACATACAGGCGCACACACAGACACACCCACACATACAGACACACACATACAGACACACACCAATACAGACACACACACATACAGACACACACACATTCAGACACTCACACACATTCAGACACACACACATACAGACACATACACACACAGACACACAAGCATACAGACATATACACACATAGACATATAAACATACAGACACACACACATACAGACACACAAACATGCAGACACACACACATACAGACACTCACACACATACAGACACACACACACACACACACACACACATACAGACACACACACACACATACAGACACACACACACAGACACACACACGTACATACAAACAAACATACAGACCTCACACATAGAGACACATACACATACAGACACACACATACAGACACATCACACATACAGACACATCACACATACAGACACTCACACATCGAGACAAACACACAGACATGCAGACACACACACGCTTAAAGACATACAGTCACACACAGACCCACTCACACATAGAGACACAAACACCCACACATACAGACACACACACATACAGACACTCACACACATACAGACACACACACATACAGACACATACACTCATTTAGACACACAAGCATACAGACATATACACACATACAGACATACAAACATACAGACACACACACATACAGACACACAAACATGCAGATGCACACAAATACAGACACTCACACACATACTGACACACACACACATACAGAAAAATAAATATACAGACACTCACACATACAGATACATGCAAACATACGGACACAGACAAACATACATGCAAGCATAGAGACACACACACATGCAGACACACACAAACATACAGACACATAGTCACATACAGACACATACAGATACACACATACTGATACACGCAAACATACAGATACACACAAATATACAGATACACGCAAACATAGAGACACACACACATACAGATACACACAATCATAGACACACACACAAACAGACACACACAAATATACAGACACACACAAGCATACAGACGCAAACACATACAGACAAACACACACATACAGACACCGAGAAACATACAGACACACAAACATGCAGACACACTCACACATACAAACACTCACACATACAGACACTCACACATACAGACACACACATACAGACACACACATACAGACCCTCACACATAAAGACACACTCACACATACAGACACACTCACACATACAGACACACTCACACAGACAGACACACACACATACATACACACTCACACATACAGACCCTCACACATACAGACACAATCACACATACAGACACACTCACACATACAGACACACTCACACAGACAGACACACACACATACATACACACTCACACATACAGACCCTCACACATACAGACACAATCACACATACAGACACACTCACACATACAGTCACGCACACAAACAGACACACTCACACATACAGACACACTCACACATGCAGAAACACACACATACAGACACACTCACACATACAGTCACACACACACACAGACAAACATACAGACCTCAAACATAGAGACACAGACACATACAGACCCACACATACAGACACATCACACATACAGACACATCACACATACAGACACACTCACACTTACAGACACACACGCATACAGACACACTCACACATAAAGACACACTCACACATACAGACACATACAGATATACAGACACACACATACACATACAGACACACACACACATACAGACACACTCACACATATAAACCCTCAAACATACAGACACAAACACATACAGGCGCACACACATATAGACACACTCACACATACAGACACACCCACACATACACACTCACACATACAGACCCTCACACATACAGACACACTCACAAACACACACACACACACACATACAGAAACACACACACATACAGACACACACACACAGACACTCACACACATACATACAAACAAACGTACAGACCTCACACAGAGACACAGACACATACAGATACACACATACAGACACATCACACATACAGACACATCACACATACAAACACTCACACATAGAAACAAACACACAGACATACAGACACACACACGGTTAAAGACATACAGTCACACACAGACACACTCACACATAGAGACACAAACACACACACATACAGACACACACACATACAGACACTCACACACATACAGACACACACACATACAGACACATACACACATACAGACACACAAGCATACAGACATATACACACATAGACATATAAACATACAGACACACACACATACAGACACACAAACATGCAGACGCACACACATACAGACGCTCACACACATACAGACACACACACACATACAGACAAATAAATATACAGACACTCACACATACAGATACATGCAAACATACGGACGCAGACAAACATACACACAAGCATAGAGACACACACACATACAGACACACACAAACATACAGACACATATTCACATACAGACAATCTCACACATACAGATACACACACATACTGATACGCGCAAACATACAGATACACACAAATATACAGATACACGAAAACATAGAGACACACACACATAGAGATACACGCAATCATAGACACACACACACAAATATACAGACACACACAAGCATACAGACGCAAACACATACAGACACACACACACATACAGACACACACAAACATGCAGACACACTCACACATACAGACACTCACACATACAGACACACACATACAGACCCTCACACATAAAGACACACTCACACATACAGACACACTCACACATACAGACACACTCACACATACAGACACACTCACACAGACAGACACACACACATACAGACACACTCACACATTCAGACCCTCACACATACAGACACACTCACACATACAGACACACTCACACATACAGTCACTCACACATACAGACACACTCACACATACAGACACACACACATACAGACACACAAACACACACAGACACACACACATACAGACACACACACACGCAGACACAATCACACATGCAGACACACTCACACATATAGTCACTCACACATACAGACACACTCACACATACAGACACACACACATACAGACAAACATATACAGACACATACATACAGACACACACATGCAGACAATCAAACATGCAGACACACACACACACACACAGACCCGCAGACACACAGACCCAACACACATACAGACACACACACATACAGGCACTCACACATACAGACACACTCACACATACAGACACACACAAAATGACATGCACACTTACAGACACACACACATACAGACACACACACATACAGACCCTCACAAATACAGACACTTTGACACACACGGAAACTCATACACATGCACACATACAGACACACACATACATACAGACACACTCACACATACAGACACACTCACACATACAGACACACTCACACATACAGACCCACACACATACATACAGACACACGCACACATACAGACACACACACACATACAGACACATACAGACACACAAACACATACAAACACACACACACTGACACACACACATACAGACACACACACATATACAGACACATACAGACACACAGACATACAGACACTCACATACATACAGACACACACATGCAGACTCACAAACATACAGTCACACACATACATACAGACACACACTCCCATACAGACGCATACACACATACAGCCACACACACATACAGATACATGCAAACATAGACACACACACACACACACAGATACACGGAAACATACAGACACACACACTCATACAGACACATACAAATGTACAGGTACACACAAACATACAGACACACACACACACATACAGAGACACACACATACCGACACACACACACAGACACAGACACACATATAGCCACACACACACACACAGACACACACACACAGACACACATACAGACACACACACAGAGACACACACACACACATACATACACAGACACACACACACATACAGAAACACACACACATACAGAAACACACACACATACAGACACACACACACATATAGCCATGCACACACACAGACACACACACACAGACACAAATACAGACACACACATAGAGACACACACAAACACACACACATACACACACACAGACACACACACACATACAGACACACACACATACAAACACTCACACACATACAGACACACACATACAGACACGTGCACACATACAGACACACAAACATACAGACATATGCACACACACAACCATACAGACACACTCCCATACAGACACACACACATACAAGCACACACACATACAGGTACATGCAAACATAGAAACACACACACACACAAATACACAGACACACACAACCATACAGACACACACATACAGACACACAAACATGCAGACGCACTCACACATACAGACACATGCACATACAGACACTCACACATACAGACACACACACACATAACGACACACTCACACATACATGCACAGACATACAGACACACACACATACAGGCCCTCACACATACAGACATAAACACATACAGGCACACGCACATACAGACACACTCACACATACAGACACACAAACATACAGACACTCACACACATACAGACACACACACATACAGACACATACACGCATACAGACACACAAACATACAGACATAAACACACACACAACCATACAGACACACACTCCCATACAGACACACACACACATACAGACACAAACACATACAGACATACATATACAGACACATACACACATACAGACACACACATGCAGACAAACATACATGCAGACACACACACACACATACAGACCCTCACACATACAGACCCTCACACATACAGACACACTAAAACATACAGACACACTCACACACACACACATGCAGACACACAGACACAACACACATACAGACTCACACACATACAGGCACTCACACATACAGACACACTCACACATGCAGACACACACAAAATGACATGCACACATACAGACACACACACATACAGACACACACACATACAGACACACTCACACATACAAACCCTCACAAATACAGACACTTTCACACACACGGACACACATACACACACACACATACACATACACATACAGACACACTCACGCATACAGACACAAACACATACAGACATACATATACAGACACATACATACACACAGACACACACATGCAGACAAACAAACATGCAGACACACACACACACATACAGACCCTCACACATACAGTCCATCACACATACAGACACACTAAAACATACAGACACAGTCACACACACAGACACATGCAGACACACAGACACAACACACATACAGACACACACACACATACAGACACACACAAAACGACATACAGACACACACACATACAGACACACACACATACAGACACACTCACACATACAGACCCTCACAAATACAGATACTTTAACACACACGGACACACACACACACACACACATACAGACACACACACACATGCAGACACACTCACACATACAGACCCTCACAAATACAGACACTATCACACACAGGGACACACACACACACATATGGACACACTCACACATACAGACACAAACACATACAGACATACATATACAGACACATACACACATACAGACACAAACATGCAGACAAACATACATGCAGACACACACACACACATACAGACTCTCACACATACAGACCCTCACACATAAAGACACATTAAACATACAGACACACTCACACACACACACACATGCAGACACACAGACACAACACACATACAGACTCACACACATACAGGCACTCACACATACAGACACACTCATGCATACATGCACAAACAAAACGACATGCACACATACAGACACACACACATACAGACACACACACATACAGACGCACTCACACTTACAGACCCGCACAAATACAAACACTTTAACACACACGGACACACATACACACACACACACACAAATACAGACCCACTCACGCATACAGACACACACACACAGACGCGCACGGACACACTCATACACACTTGCACACACACTCTCAGACACACTCACATTCACACACACTCACATACAGACACACTCACACTCACACACACTCACACACAGACACACACACTCACACACACTCGCACACACTTGCACACACACTCACAGACACACACTCACACTCACTCACAGACACACTCACACACACATACACTCACACACACTCACTCTCACACACTGACACATACTCACAATCACACACAGACACACACACTCACAGGCACACTCACACACAGACACACTCACACTCACACTCACACACAGACACACTCACACTCTCACACAGGCACACACACACTTGCACACACACTCAGACACACTCACACTCGGACACAGTCACATACAGACACACTCACACACACTCACACTCACACACACTCACACTCACACATACTCACACACACACACTCACACTCACACACAGATGCACACACTCACAGACGCACTCACACACACACAGACACACTCACACATACACACACTCACACACACAAACACATAGACTCACACACATACAGACACACACGCATACAGACACACACACACAGACACACACACATACAGACACACACACACATACACACATACAGACACACACACAGAGACACACACACACACATACAGACAGGCACACACACATAAAGAAACACACACACATACAGGCACACACACACAGACACACACACACATACATAAAGACACATCACGCATATATACACTCACACATAGAGACACACACACATACAGACACACACACACACATACAGACACACAGACATACAGGCACTCACACACATACAGACACAAACACACATGCAGACACACAAACATAGAGACACACACATACATACAAACACACACTCCCATACAGACACATACACACATACAGGCACACACACATACAGATACACAAACATAGATATGCACACACACACACAGATACATGGAAACATACAGACACACACACTCATATAGACACACACTAACGTACAGGCACACACAAACATGCAGACACACACACACATACAGAGAGACACACATATACAGACACACACACACAGACACAGACACACATATAGCCACACACACACAGACACACACACACAGACACACATACAGACACACACACAGAGACACACACACACACACATAGACACTCACACACATACAGAAACACACACTTGTACAGAAACACACACACATACAGACACACATATATAGCCACTCACACAGACACACAGACACACATACAGACACACAAACATACAGACACACAAACATACAGATACAGACACACACTCCCATACAGACACACTCACACATACAGACACAAACACATACAGACATACATATACAGACACATACAGACATACAGACACACACATGCAGACAACCAAACATGCAGACACACACACACACATACGGACCCTCACACATACAGATCCTCACACATACAGACACACTAAAACATACAGACACACTCACACACACAGACACATGCAGACACACAGGCACAACATACATACAGACACACACACATACAGGCATTCAAACATACAGACACACTCACACATACAGACACACAGAAAACGACATACAGACACACAGACATACAGACACACACACATACAGACCCTCACAAATACAGACACTTTCACACAGACGGACATACACACACATACAGACACACTCACGCATACAGACACACACACATACAGACACACTCACACATACAGACACACAAACACATACAGACACACACACACATAGAGACACACACACATACAGACACACTCACACATACAGACCCTCACAAATACAGACACATTCACACACACGGACACACATACACATACAGACACACACACACATACAGATACACTCACGCATACAGACAAACTCACAGATACAGACACACTCACACATACAGACACACGCACACATACAGACATACACACATACAGACACATACAGACACACAGACATACAGACACAAACACAGAGACACACACACACATACACACACAGACACTCACACACATACAGAAACACACACTCATAGAGAAACACACACACATACAGTAACACACACACATATAGCCACACACACACACAGACACACACACACAGTCACACATACAGACACACAAACATACAGACATATACACACACACAACCATACAGTCACACACTCCCATACAGACACACTCACACATACAGACACAAACACATACAGACACACACATGCAGACAAACAAACATGCAGACACACACACACACACACACATACAGACCCTCACAAATTCAGACCCTCACACATACAGACACATTAAAACATACAGACACACTCACACACACAGACACATGCAGACACACAGACACAACACACATACAGACACACACACATACAGGCACTCACACATACAGACACACTCACACATACAGACACACAAAAAACGACATGCACACATACAGACACACACACATACAGGCACTCACACATACAGACACACTCACACATACAGACACACACAAAACGACATACAGACACACAGACATACAGACACACACACATACAGACACACTCACACATACAGACCCTCACAAATGCAGACACTTTCACACACACGGACACACACACACATACAGACACACACACACATACAGACACACTCACGCATACAGACACACTCACACATACAGACACACTCACACATACAGACACACAAAAAACGACATGCACACATACCGACACACACACATACAGACACACACACATACAGACACACTCACACATACAGACCCTCACAAATACAGACACTTACACACACACACACGGACACACATACACACACACACATTAAGACACACACACACATACAGTCACACTCACGCATACAGACACACACACACAGACGCACACAGACACACTCACACACACTCACACACACACTCTCAGACACACTCACACACACTCACATACAGACACACTCACACTCACACACAGACAGACACACTCACACACGCACACTCTCACACACACTCGCACACACACTCACAGACACACACTCACACACACTCACTCACAGACACACTCAAACACACTCACACTCACACACACTCACACTCACACACAGACACATACCCACAATCACACACAGGCACACAGACACAAACACTCACAGGCACACTCACACACAGACAAACACACACACTCACACTCACACACACGCACCCACAGACAGGCACACACATTTGCACACACACTCAGACACACTCACACTGACACAGTCACATACAGACACACTCACACACACTCACACTCACACACACTCACACTCACACATACTCACACACAGACAGACTCAAACTCACACACAGATGCACACACTCACAGACGCACTCACACACACTCGCACACACACTCTCAGACACACGCACACTCACACACACTCACATACAGACACACTCACTCTCACACACACTCACACACAGACACACACAAAACTACATGCACACATACAGACACACACACATACAGACACACACACATACAGACACACTCACACATACAGACCCTCACAAATACAGACACATTCACACACACGGACACACATACACATACAGACACACACACACATACAGACACACTCACGCATACAGACACACTCACGCATACAGACACACTCACAGATACAGACACACTCACACATACAGACACACACACACATACAGACACACACACATACAGACACATACAGACACACAGACATACAGACACTCACACACATACAGACACACACACACATGCAGACACACAAACATACAGATGCACACTTACATACAAACACACACTCCCATACAGACACATACACACATATAGGCACACACACACACAGATACACGGAAACATACAGACACACACACTCATATAGACACACACTAATGTACAGGCACACACAAACATACAGACACACACACACATACAGAGAGACACACATATACAGACACACACACAGACACAGACACACACACACAGACACACATACAGACACACACACAGAGACACACACACACACACATACACTCACACACATACAGAAACACACACTCATACAGAAACACATACACATACAGACACAAACACACATATAGCCACACACACACACAGACACACACACAGACACACATACAGACACACAAACATACAGACATATACACACACACAACCATACAGTCACACACTCCCATACAGACACACAAACACATACAGACATACATATACAGACACATACACACATACAGACACACACATGCAGACAAACAAACATGCAGGCACACACACACACACACATACAGACCCTCACACATACAGACCCTCACACATAAAGACACATTAAAACATACAGACACACTCACACACACAGATACATGCAGACACACAGACACAACACACATACAGACACACACACATACAGGCACTCACACATACAGACACACTCACACATACAGACACACAAAAAACGACATGCACACATACAGACACACACACATACAGACACACACACACATACAGACCCTCACAAATACAGACACTTACACACACACACACGGACACACATACACACACACACATACAGACACACTCACACATACAGTCACACTCATGCATATAGACACACACACACAGACGCAGACAGACACACTCACACACACTCGCACATACACTCTCAGACACACTCACACACACTCACATACAGACACACTCACACTCACACACACTCACACACAGACACACACACTCACACACGCACACACTCACACACACTTGCACACACACTCACAGACACACACTCACACACACTCACTCACAGACACACTCAAGCACACTCACACTCACACACACTCACACTCACACACAGACACATACACACAATCACACACAGGCACACAGACACACACACTCACAGGCACACTCACACACAGACAAACACACACACTCACACTCACACACAGACACACTCACACACACGCACCCACAGACAGGCACACACACTTGCACACACACGCAGACAGTCACATACAGACACACTCACACTCACACACACTCACACTCACACATACTCACACACAGACACACTCAAACTCACACACAGATGCACACACTCACAGATGCACTCACACACACACAGACACACTCACACATACAAACACTCACACACACAAACACATAGACACACACACATACAGACACACACGCATACAGACACACAGACACAGACACACACACATACAGACACACACACACAGACACACATACAGAGACACACACAGAGACACACACACACATACATACAGACACACACACATACAGAAACACACACACATACAGACACACACACACATACAGACACTCACACATAAAGACACATCATGCATACAGACACTCACACATAGAGACACACAAACATAAAGACACACACACGCTTACAGACACACACTCACATGCAGATGCACTCACACATAGAGACACTCACACATACAAACACACACACATACAGACACACTCACACATACAGACACAAACACATACAGACATACATATACAGACACAAACATACATACAGCCACACACATGCAGACAAACAAACATGCAGACACCCACACACACATACAGACCCTCACACATACAGACCCTCACACATACAGACACACTAAAACATACAGACACACGCACACACACACACACACACATGCAGACACACAGACACAACACACATACAGACACACACACATACAGACACTCACACACACAGACACACTCACACATACAGACACTCTCATACAAAATGACATGCACACATTCAGACACACACACATACAGACACACACACATACAGACACACTCACACATACTGACCCTCACAAATACAGACACATTCAGACACACGGACACACATACACACATACAGACACACACACACATGCAGACACACTCACGCATACAGACACACTCACACATACAGACACACTCACACATACAGACACACACACACATACAGACACACACACACATACAGACACACACACACATACAGACACACACATACATACAAACACACACTCCCATAAAGACACATACACACATACAGGCACACACACATACAGATACATGCAAACATAGACATGCACACAGACACACAGTTACACTGAAACATAAAGACACACACAAATGTACAGGCACACAGAAACATACAGACACACACACATAGAGAGACACACACATACAGACACACACACACAGACACAGACACACATATAGCCATACACACACACTGACACACACATACAGACACACACACATACAAACACTCACACATATACAGACACGCTCACATACAGACAGACAAACATACAGACATATACACACACACAACCATGCAGACACACACTCCCATTCAGGCACACACACACATAGATACACGGAAAGATACAGACACACACACTCATACAGATACACGCTAACGTACAGGCACAAACAAACATACAGACACACACACACATACAGAGAGACACACACATACAGACACACACACACAGACACAGACACACATATAGCCACACACACAGACATACACACACAGACACACATACAGAGACACACACACATACACACACAGACACACACACATATACAGAAACACACACATACAGAAACACACACACATACAGACACACACACACACATATAGTGACACACACACACAGACACACACACACAGACACACATACAGACACACAAACATACAGACATATACACACACACTACCATACAGACACACACTCCCATACAGACACGTTCACACATACAGACACACACATGCAGACAATCAAACATGCAGACACACACATACACATACAGACCCTCACACATACAGACCCTCACACATACTGACACACTAAAACATACAGACACACTCACACACACACACACATGCAGACACACAGACACAACACTCATACAGACACACACACATACAGGCACTCACACATACACACACACTCACACATACAGACTCACACAAAACAACATGCACACATACAGACACACACACACATACAGACACACACACATACAGACACACTCACACATACAGACCCTCACAAATACAGACACTTTCACACACACGGACACACATACACACACACACATACAGACACACACACACATACAGACACACTCACGCATACAGACACACACACACAGACGCACACAGACACACTCACACAAACTCACTCACACCCTCTCAGACACACGCACACTCACACACACTCACATGCAGACACACTCACTCTCACAAACACTCACACACAGACACACACAAAACTACATGCACACATACAGACATACACACATACAGACACACACACATACAGACACACTCACACATACAGACCCTCACAAATACAGACACTTTCACACACACGGACACATACACACACACACATACAGACACACACACACATACAGACACACTCACGCATACAGACACACTCACAGATACAGACACACTCACACATACAGACACACGCACACATACAGACACACACACACAGACAGACACATACAGACACACAGACATACAGACACACACATACAGACACACACACACATGCAGACACACAAACATACAGACACACACATACATACAAACACACACTCCCATACAGACACATACACACATACAGGCACACACACATACAGATACACAAACATAGACACGCACACACACACACAGATACACGGAAACATACAGACACACACACTCATATAGACACACACTAACGTACAGGCACACACAAACATACAGACACACACACACATACAGAGAGACACACACATGCAGACACACACACACAGACACAGACACACATATAGCCACACACACACACACAGACACACACACACAGACACACATACAGACACACACACAGAGACACACACACACACACATACACACACATACACTCACACACATACAGAAACATAAACTCATACAGAAACACACACACATACAGACACACACATATAGCCACACACACACACAGACACACACACACAGTCACACATACACACACACAAACATACAGACATATACACACACACAACCATACAGACACACACTCACATACAGACACACTCACACATACAGACACAAACACATACAGACATACATATACAGACACATACACACATATAGACACACACATGCAGACAAACAAACATGCAGACACACACACACACACACATACAGACCCTCATACATAAAGACCCTCACACATACAGACACATTAAAACATACAGACACACTCACACACACAGCTATATGCAGACACACAGACACAACACACATACAGACACACACACATACAGGCACTCACACATACAGACACACTCACACATACACACACACAAAAAACGACATGCACACATACAGACACACACACATACAGACACACACACATACAGACACACTCACACATACAGACCCTCACAAATACAGACACTTTCACACACATGGACACACATACACACACACACATACAGACACACACAAACATACAGACACACTCACGCATACAGACACACACACACAGACGCACTCACACACACTCACACTCACACTGTCAGAAACACTCACACTCACACACACTCACATACAGACACACTCACACTCACACACACTCACACACAGACACACACACTCACACACACACACACTCACACACACTCACAGACACACACTCACTCACAGCCACACACATTCACACTCACACACATACACACAATCACACACAGACACACACACTCACAGGCACACTCACACACAGACACACACAAAACTACATGCACACATACAGACATACACACATACAGACACACACACATACAGACACACTCACACATACAGACCCTCACAAATACAGACACTTTCACACACACGGACACATACACACACACACATACAGACACACACACACATACAGACACACTCACGCATACAGACACACTCACAGATACAGACACACTCACACATACAGACACACGCACACATACAGACACACACACACAGACAGACACATACAGACACACAGACATACAGACACACACATACAGACACACACACACATGCAGACACACAAACATACAGACACACACATACATACAAACACACACTCCCATACAGACACATACACACATACAGGCACACACACATACAGATACACAAACATAGACACGCACACACACACACAGATACACGGAAACATACAGACACACACACTCATATAGACACACACTAACGTACAGGCACACACAAACATACAGACACACACACACATACAGAGAGACACACACATACAGACACACACACACAGACACAGACACACATATAGCCACACACACACACACAGACACACACACACAGACACACATACAGACACACACACAGAGACACACACACACACACACACACATACACACACACACACTCACACACATACAGAAACATAAACTCATACAGAAACACACACACATACAGACACACACATATAGCCACACACACACACAGACACACACACACAGTCACACATACACACACACAAACATACAGACATATACACACACACAACCATACAGACACACACTCACATACAGACACACTCACACATACATACACAAACACATACAGACATACATATACAGACACATACACACATACAGACACACACATGCAGACAAACAAACATGCAGACACATACACACACACACATACAGACCCTCATACATACAGACCCTCACACATACAGACACATTAAAACATACAGACACACTCACACACACAGCTATATGCAGACACACAGACACAACACACATACAGACACACACACATACAGGCACTCACACATACAGACACACTCACACATACACACACACAAAAAACGACATGCACACATACAGACACACACACATACAGACACACACACATACAGACACACTCACACATACAGACCCTCACAAATACAGACACTTTCACACACACGGACACACATACACACACACACATACAGACACACACACACATACAGACACACTCACGCATACAGACACACACACACAGACGCACTCACACACACTCACACTCACACTGTCAGAAACACTCACACTCACACACACTCACATACAGACACACTCACACTCACACACACTCACACACACACACACTCACACACACTCACAGACACACACTCACTCACAGACACACACACTCACACTCACACACATACACACAATCACACACAGACACACACACTCACAGGCACACTCACACACAGACACACACACACACTCACACTCACACACTCACATACACACACCCACATACAGGCACACACACTTGCACACACACTCAGACACACTCACACTGTCACATACAGACACACTCACACACACTCGCACACACACTCTCAGACACACTCACACACACTCACATACAGACACACTCACACTCACACACACTCACACACAGACACACACACTCACACACACACACTCGCACACACTCGCGCACACACTCACAGACACACACTCACACACACTCACTCACAGACACACTCACACACAGACACACTCACACTCACAGACAGACACTCACACTCACAGACACACACACAGACAGTCACACTCACACACAGGCAATCTCACTCTCACACACACTCACACTCACACACACTAACATACACGCAGACACACCCTCACTCACACTCACAATCACACACAGACACACTCACACACACACACAGACATATAAACTCACAGACGCATGCACACACACATACACACTCACACATAAACACACTCACACACACACACAGAGCCACACTCACTCACAGACACACTCACACACTCACACACACTCACACTCACACACACTCACAGACAGACTCACAAACACTCATACACACACTCAGACACACACAGAGACACTCACACTCACACAGACACACAGTCACACACACTCACAGACACATTCACACACACTCACACACACACACACTCACATACAGACTCACTCACACTCACACACACTCACACACATACACACACACTCACACACTCGCACACACACTCACAGACACACACTCACACACACTCACACTCACACACAGACACATACTCACAATCACACACAGACACACAGACACACACACTCACAGGCACTCACACACAGACACACACACACACTCACACTCACACACAGACACACTCACACACTCACACTCACACACAGTCACATACAGACACACTCACACACACTCACATTCACACACACTCACACTCACACATACTCATACACAGACACACTCAAACTCACACACAGATGCACACACTCACAGATGCAATCACACACACAGGCACACTCACACATACACACACTCACACACACAAACACATAGACACACACACATACAGACACACACGCATACAGACACACACACACAGACACACACACATACAGACACACACACACAGACACACATACAGACACACGCACAGAGACACACACATACACTTACAGGCAGACACACACACATACAGAAACACACACACATAGAGACACACACACACATACAGACACTCACACATAAAGACACATCACGCATACAGACACTCACACATAGAGACACACACACATAAAGATACACACACGCTTACAGACACACACTCACACGCAGCCTCACTCACACATAGAGACACTCACACATACAAACACACACACATACAGACACACTCACACATACAGACACAAACACATACAGACAAACATATACAGACACATACATACAGACACACACATGCAGACAATCAAACATGCAGACACACACACACACACACAGACCCGCAGACACACAGACCCAACACACATACAGACACACACACATACAGGCACTCACACATACAGACACACTCACACATACAGACACACACAAAATGACATGCACACATACAGACACACACACATACAGACACACACACATACAGACCCTCACAAATACAGACACTTTGACACACACGGAAACTCATACACATGCACACATACAGACACACACATACATACAGACACACTCACACATACAGACACACTCACACATACAGACACACTCACACATACAGACCCACACACATACATACAGACACACGCACACATACAGACACACACACACATACAGACACATACAGACACACAAACACATACAAACACACACACACTGACACACACACATACAGACACACACACATACATACAGACACACACACACATACAGACACACACACATATACAGACACATACAGACACACAGACATACAGACACTCACATACATACAGACACACACATGCAGACTCACAAACATACAGTCACACACATACATACAGACACACACTCCCATACAGACGCATACACACATACAGCCACACACACATACAGATACATGCAAACATAGACACACACACACACACACAGATACACGGAAACATACAGACACACACACTCATACAGACACATACAAATGTACAGGTACACACAAACATACAGACACACACACACACATACAGAGACACACACATACCGACACACACACACAGACACAGACACACATATAGCCACACACACACACACAGACACACACACACAGACACACATACAGACACACACACAGAGACACACACACACACATACATACACAGACACACACACACATACAGAAACACACACACATACAGAAACACACACACATACAGACACACACACACATATAGCCATGCACACACACAGACACACACACACAGACACAAATACAGACACACACATAGAGACACACACAAACACACACACATACACACACACAGACACACACACACATACAGACACACACACATACAAACACTCACACACATACAGACACACACATACAGACACGTACACACATACAGACACACAAACATACAGACATATGCACACACACAACCATACAGACACACTCCCATACAGACACACACACATACAAGCACACACACATACAGGTACATGCAAACATAGAAACACACACACACACAAATACACAGACACACACAACCATACAGACACACACATACAGACACACAAACATGCAGACGCACTCACACATACAGACACATGCACATACAGACACTCACACATACAGACACACACACACATAACGACACACTCACACATACATGCACAGACATACAGACACACACACATACAGGCCCTCACACATACAGACATAAACACATACAGGCACACGCACATACAGACACACTCACACATACAGACACACAAACATACAGACACTCACACACATACAGACACACACACATACAGACACATACACGCATACAGACACACAAACATACAGACATAAACACACACACAACCATACAGACACACACTCCCATACAGACACACACACACATACAGACACAAACACATACAGACATACATATACAGACACATACACACATACAGACACACACATGCAGACAAACATACATGCAGACACACACACACACATACAGACCCTCACACATACAGACCCTCACACATACAGACACACTAAAACATACAGACACACTCACACACACACACATGCAGACACACAGACACAACACACATACAGACTCACACACATACAGGCACTCACACATACAGACACACTCACACATGCAGACACACACAAAATGACATGCACACATACAGACACACACACATACAGACACACACACATACAGACACACTCACACATACAAACCCTCACAAATACAGACACTTTCACACACACGGACACACATACACACACACACATACACATACACATACAGACACACTCACGCATACAGACACAAACACATACAGACATACATATACAGACACATACATACACACAGACACACACATGCAGACAAACAAACATGCAGACACACACACACACATACAGACCCTCACACATACAGTCCATCACACATACAGACACACTAAAACATACAGACACAGTCACACACACAGACACATGCAGACACACAGACACAACACACATACAGACACACACACATACAGGCACTCACACATACAGACACACACACACATACAGACACACACAAAACGACATACAGACACACACACATACAGACACACACACATACAGACACACTCACACATACAGACCCTCACAAATACAGATACTTTAACACACACGGACACACACACACACACACACACACACATACAGACACACACACACATGCAGACACACTCACACATACAGACCCTCACAAATACAGACACTATCACACACAGGGACACACACACACACATATGGACACACTCACACATACAGACACAAACACATACAGACATACATATACAGACACATACACACATACAGACACAAACATGCAGACAAACATACATGCAGACACACACACACACATACAGACTCTCACACATACAGACCCTCACACATAAAGACACATTAAACATACAGACACACTCACACACACACACACATGCAGACACACAGACACAACACACATACAGACTCACACACATACAGGCACTCACACATACAGACACACTCATGCATACATGCACAAACAAAACGACATGCACACATACAGACACACACACATACAGACACACACACATACAGACGCACTCACACTTACAGACCCGCACAAATACAAACACTTTAACACACACGGACACACATACACACACACACACACAAATACAGACCCACTCACGCATACAGACACACACACACAGACGCGCACGGACACACTCATACACACTTGCACACACACTCTCAGACACACTCACATTCACACACACTCACATACAGACACACTCACACTCACACACACTCACACACAGACACACACACTCACACACACTCGCACACACTTGCACACACACTCACAGACACACACTCACACTCACTCACAGACACACTCACACACACATACACTCACACACACTCACTCTCACACACTGACACATACTCACAATCACACACAGACACACACACTCACAGGCACACTCACACACAGACACACTCACACTCACACTCACACACAGACACACTCACACACACACACTCTCACACAGGCACACACACACTTGCACACACACTCAGACACACTCACACTCGGACACAGTCACATACAGACACACTCACACACACTCACACTCACACACACTCACACTCACACATACTCACACACACACACTCACACTCACACACAGATGCACACACTCACAGACGCACTCACACACACACAGACACACTCACACATACACACACTCACACACACAAACACATAGACTCACACACATACAGACACACACGCATACAGACACACACACACAGACACACACACATACAGACACACACACACATACACACATACAGGCACACACACACAGACACACACACACATACATAAAGACACATCACGCATATATACACTCACACATAGAGACACACACACATACAGACACACACACACACATACAGACATACAGGCACTCACACACATACAGACACAAACACACATGCAGACACACAAACATAGAGACACACACATACATACAAACACACACTCCCATACAGACACATACACACATACAGGCACACACACATACAGATACACAAACATAGATATGCACACACACACACAGATACATGGAAACATACAGACACACACACTCATATAGACACACACTAACGTACAGGCACACACAAACATGCAGACACACACACACATACAGAGAGACACACATATACAGACACACACACACAGACACAGACACACATATAGCCACACACACACAGACACACACACACAGACACACATACAGACACACACACAGAGACACACACACACACACATAGACACTCACACACATACAGAAACACACACTTGTACAGAAACACACACACATACAGACACACATATATAGCCACTCACACAGACACACAGACACACATACAGACACACAAACATACAGACACACAAACATACAGATACAGACACACACTCCCATACAGACACACTCACACATACAGACACAAACACATACAGACATACATATACAGACACATACAGACATACAGACACACACATGCAGACAACCAAACATGCAGACACACACACACACATACGGACCCTCACACATACAGATCCTCACACATACAGACACACTAAAACATACAGACACACTCACACACACAGACACATGCAGACACACAGGCACAACACACATACAGACACACACACATACAGGCACTCAAACATACAGACACACTCACACATACAGACACACAGAAAACGACATACAGACACACAGACATACAGACACACACACATACAGACCCTCACAAATACAGACACTTTCACACAGACGGACATACACACACATACAGACACACTCACGCATACAGACACACACACATACAGACACACTCACACATACAGACACACAAACACATACAGACACACACACACATAGAGACACACACACATACAGACACACTCACACATACAGACCCTCACAAATACAGACACATTCACACACACGGACACACATACACATACAGACACACACACACATACAGATACACTCACGCATACAGACAAACTCACAGATACAGACACACTCACACATACAGACACACGCACACATACAGACATACACACATACAGACACATACAGACACACAGACATACAGACACAAACACAGAGACACACACACACATACACACACAGACACTCACACACATACAGAAACACACACTCATAGAGAAACACACACACATACAGTAACACACACACATATAGCCACACACACACACAGACACACACACACAGTCACACATACAGACACACAAACATACAGACATATACACACACACAACCATACAGTCACACACTCCCATACAGACACACTCACACATACAGACACAAACACATACAGACACACACATGCAGACAAACAAACATGCAGACACACACACACACACACACATACAGACCCTCACAAATTCAGACCCTCACACATACAGACACATTAAAACATACAGACACACTCACACACACAGACACATGCAGACACACAGACACAACACACATACAGACACACACACATACAGGCACTCACACATACAGACACACTCACACATACAGACACACAAAAAACGACATGCACACATACAGACACACACACATACAGGCACTCACACATACAGACACACTCACACATACAGACACACACAAAACGACATACAGACACACAGACATACAGACACACACACATACAGACACACTCACACATACAGACCCTCACAAATGCAGACACTTTCACACACACGGACACACACACACATACAGACACACACACACATACAGACACACTCACGCATACAGACACACTCACACATACAGACACACTCACACATACAGACACACAAAAAACGACATGCACACATACCGACACACACACATACAGACACACACACATACAGACACACTCACACATACAGACCCTCACAAATACAGACACTTACACACACACACACGGACACACATACACACACACACATTAAGACACACACACACATACAGTCACACTCACGCATACAGACACACACACACAGACGCACACAGACACACTCACACACACTCACACACACACTCTCAGACACACTCACACACACTCACATACAGACACACTCACACTCACACACAGACAGACACACTCACACACACACACTCTCACACACACTCGCACACACACTCACAGACACACACTCACACACACTCACTCACAGACACACTCAAACACACTCACACTCACACACACTCACACTCACACACAGACACATACCCACAATCACACACAGGCACACAGACACAAACACTCACAGGCACACTCACACACAGACAAACACACACACTCACACTCACACACACGCACCCACAGACAGGCACACACATTTGCACACACACTCAGACACACTCACACTGACACAGTCACATACAGACACACTCACACACACTCACACTCACACACACTCACACTCACACATACTCACACACAGACAGACTCAAACTCACACACAGATGCACACACTCACAGACGCACTCACACACACTCGCACACACACTCTCAGACACACGCACACTCACACACACTCACATACAGACACACTCACTCTCACACACACTCACACACAGACACACACAAAACTACATGCACACATACAGACACACACACATACAGACACACACACATACAGACACACTCACACATACAGACCCTCACAAATACAGACACATTCACACACACGGACACACATACACATACAGACACACTCACACATACAGACACACTCACGCATACAGACACACTCACGCATACAGACACACTCACAGATACAGACACACTCACACATACAGACACACACACACATACAGACACACACACATACAGACACATACAGACACACAGACATACAGACACTCACACACATACAGACACACACACACATGCAGACACACAAACATACAGATGCACACTTACATACAAACACACACTCCCATACAGACACATACACACATATAGGCACACACACACACAGATACACGGAAACATACAGACACACACACTCATATAGACACACACTAACGTACAGGCACACACAAACATACAGACACACACACACATACAGAGAGACACACATATACAGACACACACACAGACACAGACACACACACACAGACACACATACAGACACACACACAGAGACACACACACACACACATACACTCACACACATACAGAAACACACACTCATACAGAAACACATACACATACAGACACAAACACACATATAGCCACACACACACACAGACACACACACAGACACACATACAGACACACAAACATACAGACATATACACACACACAACCATACAGTCACACACTCCCATACAGACACACAAACACATACAGACATACATATACAGACACATACACACATACAGACACACACATGCAGACAAACAAACATGCAGGCACACACACACACACACATACAGACCCTCACACATACAGACCCTCACACATAAAGACACATTAAAACATACAGACACACTCACACACACAGATACATGCAGACACACAGACACAACACACATACAGACACACACACATACAGGCACTCACACATACAGACACACTCACACATACAGACACACAAAAAACGACATGCACACATACAGACACACACACATACAGACACACACACACATACAGACCCTCACAAATACAGACACTTACACACACACACACGGACACACATACACACACACACATACAGACACACTCACACATACAGTCACACTCATGCATATAGACACACACACACAGACGCAGACAGACACACTCACACACACTCGCACATACACTCTCAGACACACTCACACACACTCACATACAGACACACTCACACTCACACACACTCACACACAGACACACACACTCACACACGCACACACTCACACACACTTGCACACACACTCACAGACACACACTCACACACACTCACTCACAGACACACTCAAGCACACTCACACTCACACACACTCACACTCACACACAGACACATACACACAATCACACACAGGCACACAGACACACACACTCACAGGCACACTCACACACAGACAAACACACACACTCACACTCACACACAGACACACTCACACACACGCACCCACAGACAGGCACACACACTTGCACACACACGCAGACAGTCACATACAGACACACTCACACTCACACACACTCACACTCACACATACTCACACACAGACACACTCAAACTCACACACAGATGCACACACTCACAGATGCACTCACACACACACAGACACACTCACACATACAAACACTCACACACACAAACACATAGACACACACACATACAGACACACACGCATACAGACACACAGACACAGACACACACACATACAGACACACACACACAGACACACATACAGAGACACACACAGAGACACACACACACATACATACAGACACACACACATACAGAAACACACACACATACAGACACACACACACATACAGACACTCACACATAAAGACACATCATGCATACAGACACTCACACATAGAGACACACAAACATAAAGACACACACACGCTTACAGACACACACTCACATGCAGATGCACTCACACATAGAGACACTCACACATACAAACACACACACATACAGACACACTCACACATACAGACACAAACACATACAGACATACATATACAGACACAAACATACATACAGCCACACACATGCAGACAAACAAACATGCAGACACCCACACACACATACAGACCCTCACACATACAGACCCTCACACATACAGACACACTAAAACATACAGACACACGCACACACACACACACACACATGCAGACACACAGACACAACACACATACAGACACACACACATACAGACACTCACACACACAGACACACTCACACATACAGACACTCTCATACAAAATGACATGCACACATTCAGACACACACACATACAGACACACACACATACAGACACACTCACACATACTGACCCTCACAAATACAGACACATTCAGACACACGGACACACATACACACATACAGACACACACACACATGCAGACACACTCACGCATACAGACACACTCACACATACAGACACACTCACACATACAGACACACACACACATACAGACACACACACACATACAGACACACACACACATACAGACACACACATACATACAAACACACACTCCCATAAAGACACATACACACATACAGGCACACACACATACAGATACATGCAAACATAGACATGCACACAGACACACAGTTACACTGAAACATAAAGACACACACAAATGTACAGGCACACAGAAACATACAGACACACACACATAGAGAGACACACACATACAGACACACACACACAGACACAGACACACATATAGCCATACACACACACTGACACACACATACAGACACACACACATACAAACACTCACACATATACAGACACGCTCACATACAGACAGACAAACATACAGACATATACACACACACAACCATGCAGACACACACTCCCATTCAGGCACACACACACATAGATACACGGAAAGATACAGACACACACACTCATACAGATACACGCTAACGTACAGGCACAAACAAACATACAGACACACACACACATACAGAGAGACACACACATACAGACACACACACACAGACACAGACACACATATAGCCACACACACAGACATACACACACAGACACACATACAGAGACACACACACATACACACACAGACACACACACATATACAGAAACACACACATACAGAAACACACACACATACAGACACACACACACACATATAGTGACACACACACAGACACACACACACAGACACACATACAGACACACAAACATACAGACATATACACACACACTACCATACAGACACACACTCCCATACAGACACGTTCACACATACAGACACACACATGCAGACAATCAAACATGCAGACACACACATACACATACAGACCCTCACACATACAGACCCTCACACATACTGACACACTAAAACATACAGACACACTCACACACACACACACATGCAGACACACAGACACAACACTCATACAGACACACACACATACAGGCACTCACACATACACACACACTCACACATACAGACTCACACAAAACAACATGCACACATACAGACACACACACACATACAGACACACACACATACAGACACACTCACACATACAGACCCTCACAAATACAGACACTTTCACACACACGGACACACATACACACACACACATACAGACACACACACACATACAGACACACTCACGCATACAGACACACACACACAGACGCACACAGACACACTCACACAAACTCACTCACACACTCTCAGACACACGCACACTCACACACACTCACATGCAGACACACTCACTCTCACAAACACTCACACACAGACACACACAAAACTACATGCACACATACAGACATACACACATACAGACACACACACATACAGACACACTCACACATACAGACCCTCACAAATACAGACACTTTCACACACACGGACACATACACACACACACATACAGACACACACACACATACAGACACACTCACGCATACAGACACACTCACAGATACAGACACACTCACACATACAGACACACGCACACATACAGACACACACACACAGACAGACACATACAGACACACAGACATACAGACACACACATACAGACACACACACACATGCAGACACACAAACATACAGACACACACATACATACAAACACACACTCCCATACAGACACATACACACATACAGGCACACACACATACAGATACACAAACATAGACACGCACACACACACACAGATACACGGAAACATACAGACACACACACTCATATAGACACACACTAACGTACAGGCACACACAAACATACAGACACACACACACATACAGAGAGACACACACATACAGACACACACACACAGACACAGACACACATATAGCCACACACACACACACAGACACACACACACAGACACACATACAGACACACACACAGAGACACACACACACACACACACACATACACACACACACACTCACACACATACAGAAACATAAACTCATACAGAAACACACACACATACAGACACACACATATAGCCACACACACACACAGACACACACACACAGTCACACATACACACACACAAACATACAGACATATACACACACACAACCATACAGACACACACTCACATACAGACACACTCACACATACATACACAAACACATACAGACATACATATACAGACACATACACACATACAGACACACACATGCAGACAAACAAACATGCAGACACATACACACACACACATACAGACCCTCATACATACAGACCCTCACACATACAGACACATTAAAACATACAGACACACTCACACACACAGCTATATGCAGACACACAGACACAACACACATACAGACACACACACATACAGGCACTCACACATACAGACACACTCACACATACACACACACAAAAAACGACATGCACACATACAGACACACACACATACAGACACACACACATACAGACACACTCACACATACAGACCCTCACAAATACAGACACTTTCACACACACGGACACACATACACACACACACATACAGACACACACACACATACAGACACACTCACGCATACAGACACACACACACAGACGCACTCACACACACTCACACTCACACTGTCAGAAACACTCACACTCACACACACTCACATACAGACACACTCACACTCACACACACTCACACACACACACACTCACACACACTCACAGACACACACTCACTCACAGACACACACACTCACACTCACACACATACACACAATCACACACAGACACACACACTCACAGGCACACTCACACACAGACACACACACACACTCACACTCACACACTCACATACACACACCCACATACAGGCACACACACTTGCACACACACTCAGACACACTCACACTGTCACATACAGACACACTCACACACACTCGCACACACACTCTCAGACACACTCACACACACTCACATACAGACACACTCACACTCACACACACTCACACACAGACACACACACTCACACACACACACTCGCACACACTCGCACACACACTCACAGACACACACTCACACACACTCACTCACAGACACACTCAAACACACTCACACTCACACACACTCACACATACACACACACAAACATACAGACATATACACACACACAACCATACAGACACACACTCACATACAGACACACTCACACATACAGACACAAACACATACAGACATACATATACAGACACATACACACATACAGACACACACATGCAGACAAACAAACATGCAGACACACACACACACACACATACAGACCCTCATACATACAGACCCTCACACATACAGACACATTAAAACATACAGACACACTCACACACACAGCTATATGCAGACACACAGACACAACACACATACAGACACACACACATACAGGCACTCACACATACAGACACACTCACACATACACACACACAAAAAACGACATGCACACATACAGACACACACACATACAGACACACACACATACAGACACACTCACACATACAGACCCTCACAAATACAGACACTTTCACACACACGGACACACATACACACACACACATACAGACACACACACACATACAGACACACTCACGCATACAGACACACACACAGACGCACTCACACACACTCACACTCACACTGTCAGAAACACTCACTCTCACACACACTCACATACAGACACACTCACACTCACACACACTCACACACAGACACACACACTCACACACACACACACTCACACACACTCGCACACACACTCACAGACACACACTCACTCACAGACACACACACTCACACTCACACACATACACACAATCACACACAGACACACACACTCACAGGCACACTCACACACAGACACACACACACACTCACACTCACACACTCACATACACACACCCACATACAGGCACACACACTTGCACACACACTCAGACACACTCACACTGTCACATACAGACACATTCACACACACTCGCACACACACTCTCAGACACACTCACACACACTCACATACAGACACACTCACACTCACACACACTCACACACAGACACACACACTCACACACTCACACACACTCGCACACACACTCACAGACACACACTCACACACACTCACTCACAGACACACTCAAACACACTCACACTCACACACACTCACACTCACACACAGACACATACACACAGGCACACAGACACACACACTCACAGGCACACTCACACACAGACAAACACACACACATGCACCCACATACAGGCACACACACTTGCACACACACTCAGACACACTCACACAGTCACATACAGACACACTCACACACGCTCACACTCACACATACTCACACACAGACACACTCAAACTCACACACAGATGCACACAATCACAGACGCACTCACACGCACACAGACACACTCACACATACAAACACTCACACACACAAACACATAGACACACACACATACAGACACACACGCATACAGACACAGACATACACACATACAGACACACACACACAGACACACATACAGACACACACACAGAGACACACACACACATACAGACAGACACACACACATACAGAAACACACACACATACAGACACTCACACATAAAGACACATCATGCATACAGACACTCACACATAGAGACACACAAACATACAGACACACACACGCTTACAGACACACACTCACACGCAGACGCACTCACACATAGAGACACTCACACATACAAACACACACACATACAGACACACTCACACATACAGACACAAACACATACAGACATACATATACAGACACAAACATACATACAGACACACACATGCAGACAAACAAACATGCAGACACACACACACACATACAGACCCTCACACATACAGACCCTCACACATACAAAAACACTAAAACATACAGACACACGCACACACACAGACACATGCAGACACAACACACATACAGACACACACACATACAGACACTCACACATACAGACACACGCACACACACAGACACATGCAGACACACAGACACAACACACAAACAGACACACACACATACAGACACTCACACATACAGACACACTCTCACATACAGACACACACAAAATGACATGCACACATACAGACACACACACATACAGACACACACACATACAGACACACTCACAAATACAGACCCTCACAAATACAGACACTTTCACACACACGGACACACATACACACACACACACATACAGACACACACACACATACAGACACACTCATGCATACAGACACACTCACAGATACAGACACACTCACACATACAGACACACGCACACATACAGACACACACACACAGACAGACACATACAGACACACAGACATACAGACACTCACACACATACAGACACACACACACATGCAGACACACAAACATACAGACACACACATACATACAAACACACACTCCCATACAGACACATACACACATACAGGCACACACACATACAGATACACAAACATAGACACGCACACACACACACAGATACATGGAAACATACAGACACACACACTCATATAGACACACACTAACGTACAGGCACACACAAACATACAGACACACACACACATACAGATAGACACACACATACAGACACACACACACAGACACAGACACACATATAGCCACACACACACACACAGACACACACACACAGACACACATACAGACACACACACAGAGAGAAACACACACACACACATACACACACAGACACTCACACACATACAGAAACATAAACTCATACAGAAACACACACACATACAGACACACACATATAGCCACACACACACACAGACACACACACACAGTCACACATACACACACACAAACAAACAGACATATACACACACACAACCATACAGACACACACTCACATACAGACACACTCACACATACAGACACAAACACATACAGACATACATATACAGACACATACACACATACAGACACACACATACAGACAAACAAACATGCAGACACACACACACACATACAGACCCTCATACACACAGACCCTCACACATACAGACACATTAAAACATACAGACACACTCACACACACAGCTATATGCAGACACACAGACACAACACACATACAGACACACACACATACAGGCACTCACACATACAGACACACTCACACATACACACACACAAAAAACGACATGCACACATACAGACAGACACACATACAGACACACACACATACAGACACACTCACACATACAGACCCTCACAAATACAGACACTTTCACACACACGGACACACACACACACACACACACACATACAGA
>NC_140997.1:129685396-130047886 GCF_052327205.1 Somniosus microcephalus
AGTTACACTGAAACATAAAGACACACACAAATGTACAGGCACACAGAAACATACAGACACACACACATAGAGAGACACACACATACAGACACACACACACAGACACAGACACACATATAGCCATACACACACACTGACACACACACACAGACACACATACAGACACACACACATACAAACACTCACACATATACAGACACAAACACATACAGATAGACAAACATACAGACATATACACACACACAACCATACAGACACACACTCCCATTCAGGCACACACACACATAGATACACGGAAACATACAGACACACACACTCATACAGATACACACTAACGTACAGGCACAAACAAACATACAGACACACACACACATACAGAGAGACACACACATACACACACACACACACAGACACAGACACACATATAGCCACACACACACACACAGACATACACACACAGACACACATACAGACACACACACAGAGACACACACACACACATACACACACAGATACACACACATATACAGAAGCACACACATACAGAAACACACACACATACAGACACACACACACATATAGTGACACACACAGACACACACACACAGACACACATACAGACACACAAACATACAGACATATACACACACACTACCATACAGACACACCCTCCCATACAGACACGTTCACACATACCGACACACACATGCAGACAATCAAACATGCAGACACAGACACATACAGGCACCCACACATACAAACACACTCACACATACAGACACACACAAAACGACATGCACACATACAGACACACACACATACAGACACACTCACACATACAGACCCTCACAAATACAGACACTTTCACACATGGACACACATACATACACACACACACATACAGACACACACACACACATACAGACACACTCACACATACAGACACACTCACACATACAGACACACGCACACATACAGACACACACACATACAGACACAGACATACAGACACTCACACACATACAGACACACATACACATGCAGACACACAAACATACAGACACATACATACATACAGACACATACTCCCATACAGACACATACACACATACAGGCACACACACATACAGATACATGCAAACATAGACACGCACACACACACAGATACACGGAAACATACAGACACACACACTCATACAGACACACACTACCGTACAGGCACACACAAACATGCAGACACACACACACAGAGAGACACACACATACAGACACACACACACAGACACAGACACACATATAGCCACACACACACACACACACACACACACAGACACACATACAGACACACACACAGACACACACACAGACACACACACACATACACACACAGACACACACACACACATACAGAAACACACACACATACAGAAACACACACACATACAGACACACACACACATATAGCCACACACACACACAGACACACACACACACAGACACACATACAGACACACACACACAGACACACACAAACACAGACACATACACACAGACACACACACACATACAGACACAAACACATACAAACAATCACACACATACAGGCACACACACATACAGACACATATAAACATACAGACACACAAACATACAGACATATGCACACACACAACCATACAGACACACACTCCCATACAGACACACACACACATACAGGCACACACACCTACAGATACATGCAAACATAGAAACACACACACACACAAATACACAAAACATGCAGACACACACAAACATACAGACACACACATACAGACACACAAAAATGCAGACGCACTCACACATACAGACACACACACATACAGACACTCACACATTAAGACACACACACACATACAGACACACACATACAGACACACACACAGAGACACACATACACACATACAGACAGACACACACACATACAGAAACACACACACATACAGACACACACACACATACAGACACTCACACATAAAGACACATCACGCATACAGACACTCAAACATAAAGACACACACACATACAGACACACACACGCTTACAGACACACACTCACACACTGACGCACTCACACATAGAGACACTCACACATACAAATACACACACATACAGGCACACTCACACATACAGACACAAACACATACAGACATACGTATACAGACACATACACACATACAGACACACACATGCAGACAAACAAACATGCAGACACACACACACATACAGACCCTCACACATACAGACTCTCACACATACAGACACACTAAAACATACAGACACACTCACACACACAGACACATGCAGACACACAGACACAACACACATACAGACACACACACATACAGGCACTCACACATACAGACACACTCACACATACAGACATACACAAAATGACACACACACATACAAACACACACACATACAGACACACTCACACATACAGAACCTTACAAATACAGACACTTTCACACACACGGACACACATACACACACACACACATACAGACACACTTACGCATACAGACACACTCACACATTCAGACACACTCACACTTACAGACACACACACACATACAGACACACACACACATACAGACACACACACACATGCAGACACACAGACACACACATACATACAGACACACACTCCCATACAGACACATACAAACATACAGGCACACACACATACGGATACATGCAAACATAGACACACACACACACACACACACACAGATACACGGAAACATACAGACACACACTCTCATACAGACACACACTAATGTACAGGCACACACAAACATACAAACACACACACACACATACAGAGAGACACACACATACAGACGCAGACACACATATATCCACACACACACACACAGGCACACACACAGACACACACACACAGACACACATACAGACACACACACAGACACACACATACAGACAGGCACACACACATACAGAAACACACACACATACAGACACACACACACATACAGACACTCACACATAAAGACACATCATGCATACATACACTCACACATAGAGACACACACACATACAGACACACACGCTTACAGACACACACTCACACGCAGACGCACTCACACATAGAGACACTCACACATACAAACACACACACAGGCAGACACACTCACACATACAGACCCTCACACATACAGACCCTCACACATACAGACACACTAAAACATACAGACACACTCACACTCACAGACACACAGACACAACACACATACAGACACACACACATACAGGCACTCACACATACAGACACACTCACACATACAGACACACACAAAACGACATGCACACATGCAGACACACACACATACAGACACACTCACACATACAGACCCTCACAAATACAGACATTTCAGACACACGGACACACATACACACACACACAGATACAGACACACACACATGCAGACATACTCACTCGTACAGACACACTCACACATACAGACACACTCACACATACAGACACACTCACACACACAGACACACGCACACATACAGACACACACACACATACAGACACACAGTCATACAGACACTCACACACATACAGACACACACACACATGCAGACACACAAACATACAGACACACACATACATACAGACACACACTCCCATACAGACACATACACACATACAGGCACACACACATACAGATACATGCAAACATAGACACGCGCACACACACACAGTTACACGGAATCATACAGAGACGCACACTCATACAGACACACACAAATGTACAGGCACACAGAAACATACAGACACACACACACATACGGAGAGACACACACATACAGACACACACACACAGACACAGACACACAGACACACATACAGACACACACACATACAAACACTCACACATATACAGACACACACACATACAGACACATACAGACACACAGTCATACAGACACACACACATACAGACACACACACACATGCAGACACACAAACATACAGACACACACACAGAGACACACACACATACCGACACACACACACAGACACACACACAGAGACACACACACACATACAGACAGACACACACATACAGACAGACACACACACATACAGAAACACACACACATACAGACACACACACACATACAGACACACACAGAGACACACACCCACATACAGACAGATACACACACATACAGACACACACTCACATGCAGACGCACTCACACAGAGAGACACTCACACATACAAACACACACACAGGCAGACACACTCACACATACAGACACAAACACATACAGACATACATATACAGACACATACATACATACAGACACACACATGCAGACAAACAAACATGCAGACATACACACACACATACATACCCTCACACATACAGACACACTAAAACATACAGACACACTCACACTCACAGACACATGCAGACACACAGACACAACACACATACAGACACACACACATACAGGCACTCACACATACAGACACACTCACACTCACAGACACACAGACACAACACACATACAGACACACACACATACAGGCACTCACACATACAGACACACTCACACATAGACACACACAAAACGACATGCACACATGCAGACACACACACATACAGACACACTCACACATACAGACCCTCACAAATACAGACATTTCAGACACACGGACACACATACACACACACACATATACAGACACACACATGCAGACACACTCACTCGTACAGACACACTCACACATACAGACACACTCACACATACAGACACACTCACACACAGACACACGCACACAGACAGACACACACACACACATACAGACACATACAGACACACAGTCATACAGACACTCACACACATACAGACACACACACACATGCAGACACACAAAATTACAGACACACACATACATAGAGACACACACTCCCATACAGACACATACACACATACAGGCACACACACATAAAGATACATGCAAACATAGACACGCGCGCACACACACAGTTACACGGAATCATACAGACACGCACACTCATACAGACACACACAAATGTACAGGCACACAGAAACATACAGACACACACACACATACAGAGAGACACACACATACAGACACACACACACAGACACAGACACACAGACACACATACAGACACACACACATACAAACACATACAGACACACAGTCATACAGACACACACACATACAGACACACACACACATGCAGAAACACAAACATACAGACACACACACAGGCACACACACAGAGACACACACACATACAGACACACACACACAGACACACATACAGACACACACAGAGACACACACACACATACAGACAGACACACACACATACAAAAACGCACACACATACAGACACACACACACATACAGACACTCACACATAAAGACACATCATGCATACAGACACTCACACCTAGAGACACACACACATACAGCCACACACACGCTTACAGACACACACTCACATGCAGAGGCACTCACACATAGAGACACTCACACATACAAACACACACACAGGCAGACACACTCACACATACAGACACAAACACATACATACATACATATACAGACACATACATACATACAGACACACACATGCAGACAAACAAACATGCAGACATACACACACACATACAGACCCTCACACATACAGACACACTAAAACATACAGACACACTCACACTCACAGATACATGCAGACACACAGACACAACACACATGCAGACACACACACATACAGGCACTCACACATACAGGCACACTCACACATACAGACACACACAAAACGACATGCACACATGCAGACACACACACATACAGACACACTCACACATACCGATCCTCACAAATACAGACATTTCAGACACACGGACACACATACACACACACACATACAGACACACACATATGCAGACACACTCACGCATACAGACACACTCACACATACAGACACACTCACACACACAGACACACTCACACATACAGACACACGCACACATACAGACACACACATTCAGACACACAGACATACAGACACTCACACACATACAGATACACATACACATGCAGACACACAAACATACAGACACATACATACATACAGACACACACTCCCATACAGACACATACACACATACAGGCACACACACATACAGATACATGCAAACATAGACATGCACACATACACAGATACACGGAAACATACAGACACACGCACTCATACAGACACATACTACTGTACAGGCACACACAAACATGCAGACACACACACACATACAGAGAGACACTCACATACAGACACACACACACAGACACAGACACACATATAGCCACACACACAAACACACACATACAGACACACTCACAGACACACACACACACACACACACACACACACACACACATACACACACAGACACACACACACATACAGAAACACACACACATACAGAAACACACACACATACAGACACACACACCCATATAGCCACACACACACATACAGGCACACACACATACAGATACATGCAAACATAGAAACACATACACACACAAATACACACAAACATACAGACACACACATACATACAGACACACACATACAGACACACAAATATGCAGACGCACTCACACATACAGACACACAAACACACAGACATTCACACATACAGACACACACACACATACAGACACACTCACACATACAGGCACAGACATACAGACACTTACACATACAGGCCCTTACACATACAGACACAAACGCATACAGGGGCACACACATACAGACACACACACACATACAGGCACACAAACATACAGACACTCACACACATACAGACACACACACATACAGACACACAAACATACAGACATATACACACACACAACCATAAAGACACACACTCCCATACAAACACACTCACACAAACAGACAAACACATACAGACATACATATACAGACACATACATACAGACAAACAATCATGCAGACACACATACAGACCCTCACACATACAGACCCTCACACATACAGACACACTAAAACATACAGACACTCACACACACATACACACGCAGACACACAGACACAACACACATGCAGGCACTCACACATACAAACACACTCACACATACAGACACACACAAAACGGCATGCACACATACAGACACACACACATACAGACACACACACATAAAGACACACTCACACATACAGACCCTCACAAATACAGACACTTTCACACACGGACACACATACATACACACACACACATACAGACACACACACACACATACAGACACACTCACGCATACAGACACACTCACACATACAGACACACTCACACATACAGACACACGCACACATACAGACACACACATACAGACACACAGACATACAGACACTCACACATACAGATACACATACACATGCAGACACACAAACATACAGACACATACATACATACAGACACACACTCCCATACAGACACATACACACATACAGGCACACACACATACAGATACATGCAAACATAGACACGCACACACACACAGATACACGGAAACATACAGACACACGCACTCATACAGACACATACTACTGTACAGGCACACACAAACATGCAGACACACACACACATACAGAGAGACACTCACATACAGACACACACACACAGACACAGACACACATATAGCCACACACACAGACACACACATACAGACACAGTCACAGACACACACACACACATACACACACAGACACACACACACACATACAGAAACACACACACATACAGAAACACACACACATACAGACACACACACACATATAGCCACACACACACACAGACACACACACACAGACACACATACAGACACACACACAGAGACACACACAAACACACACACATACACACACAGACACACACACACATACAGACACAAACACATACAAACAATCACACACATACGGACACACACACATACAGACACATATACACATACAGACAATCAAACATACAGACATATGCACACGCACAACCATACAGACACACACTCCCATACAGACACACAAACACATACAGGCACACACACATACAGATACATGCAAACATAGGCACGCACACACACACACACAGTTACACAGAATCATACAGACATGCACACTCATACAGACACACACAAATGTACAGGCACACAGAAACATACAGACACACACACACATACGGAGAGACACACACATACAGACACACACAGACACAGACACACAGACACACATACAGACACACACACATACAAACACTCACACATATACAGACACACACACATACAGACACATACAGACACAGTCATACAGACACACACACATACAGACACACACACACATGCAAACACACAAACATACAGACACACACATACATGCAGACATACACTCCCATACAGACACATACACACATACAGGCACACACACATACAGATACATGCAAACATAGACATGCACACACACACACAGTTACACGGAATCATACAGACACGCACACTCATACAGACACACACAAATGTACAGGCACACAGAAACATACAGACACACACACACGTACAGAGAGACACACACATACAGACACACACACACAGACACAGACACACATACAGACACACACACATACAAACACTCACACATATACAGACACACACACATACAGACACATACACACATACAGGCACACACACATACAGATACATGCAAACATAGAAACACATACACACACAAATACACACAAACATACAGACACACACAAACATACAGACACACACATACAGACACACAAATATGCAGACGCACTCACACATACAGACACACAAACACACAGACATTCACACATACAGACACACACACACATACAGACACACTCACACATACAGGCACAGACATACAGACACTTACACATACAGGCCCTTACACATACAGACACAAACGCATACAGACACACTCACAGACACACACACACACATACACACACAGACACACACACACATACAGAAACACACACACATACAGAAACACACACACATACAGACACACACACACATATAGCCACACACACACACAGACACACACACACAGACACACATACAGACACACACACAGAGACACACACAAACACACACACATACACACACAGACACACACACACATACAGACACAAACACATACAAACAATCACACACATAGGGACACACACACATACAGACACATATACACATACAGACAATCAAACATACAGACATATGCACACGCACAACCATACAGACACACACTCCCATACAGACACACACACACATACAGGCACACACACATACAGATACATAGAAACACACACACACACAAATACACACAAACATGCAGACACACACAAACATACAGACACACACATACAGACACACAAACATGCAGATGCACTCACACATACAGACACACACACATACAGACACGCACACATAAAGACACACACACACATACAGACACACATACAGACACACAAACATGCAGACACACTCACACATACAGACACACACTCATACAGACACTCACACATACAAATACACACAAACATTCAGACACACACAAACATACAAACACACACATACAGACACACAAACATGCAGACGCACTCACACATACAGACACACACATACAGACACTCACATATACAGACACACACACACGTACAGACCCTCACACATACAGACACACACACATACAGACGCACACACATGCAGACATACACACATACAGACACTCACACATACAGATACACGCAAACATACTGACACACACAAACATACAGATACACACAGACATAGAGACACACACACATACAGACACACTCAAATATACAGACACATATTCACATACAGACACACTCACACACAGACACTCACACTCACAGACACACACACAGACACACTCACACACTCACACACAGGCACACTCACTCTCACACAGACTCACACTCACACACACTCACACTCACGCAGACACAGACACACCCTCACACACACTCACAATCACACACAGACACACTCACACACACTCACACTCACACACAGACATATAGACTCACAGACACACGCACACACACACAGACACACTCACACATACACACACTCACACACACACACACAGACACACTCACATACACTCACACACACACAGAGACACTCACTCACATACACTCACACACACACAGAGACACTCACACACAGACACACTCACACACATTCACACTCACACACAGACACACAGACACACACACTCACAGGCACACTCACACACATACACATTCACACACACTCACACTCACAGACAGACACACAGACACACACACTCACAGACACAGTCACACACTCTCACAAACACACACACATACACACACAGACACACACACAGACGCACACAGTCACACTCACACACACACACTCTCAGACACACTCACACACACTCACACTCACACACACTCACAGACACACTCACATGCACAAAGACACACAGACACACACACTCACAGGCACACTCACACACAGACACACACACAGACACACACACACTCACTCACACACACTTTCACAGACACACACTCACGCACACTCATGCACAGACTCACTCACACACACTCACACTCACACACACTCACACTCACACACAGACACATACTCACAATCACACAGAGACACACACACTCACAGGCACACACACACACACTCACACTCACACACACACACACTCACACACAGGCACACACACACTTGCACACACACTCAGACACACTCACACATAGTTACATACAGACAAACTCACACACACTCACACTTACACACACTCACTCACACATACTCACACACAGACACACTCACACTCACACACAGACGCACATACTCACAGACGCTCTCACACACACACACTCACACATACACACACTCACACACACAAACACATAGACACACACACATACAGACACACACGCATACCGACATACACACACAGACACACATACAGACACACACACAGAGACACACATACACACATACAGACAGACACACACACATACAGAAACACACACACATACAGACACACACACACATACAGGCACTCACACATAAAGACACATCACGCATACAGACACTCAAACATAAAGACACACACACATACAGACACACACATGCTTACAGGCACACACTCACACACAGACGCACTCACACATAGAGACACTCACACATACAAATACACACACATACAGGCACACTCACACATACAGACACAAACACATACAGACATACGTATACAGACACATACACACATACAGACACACACATGCAGACAAACAAACATGCAGACACACACACACATACAGACCCTCACACATACAGACCCTCACACATACAGACACACTAAAACATACAGACACACTCACACACACAGACACATGCAGACACACAGACACAACACACATACAGACACTCACACATACAGACACACTCACACATACAGACACACACACATACAAACACACACACATACAGACACACTCACACATACAGAACCTTACAAATACAGACACTTTCACACACACGGACACACATACACACACACACATACAGCCACACTCACGCATACAGACACACTCACGCATACAGACACACTCACACATACAGACACACTCACACATACAGACACACGCACACATACAGACACACACATACAGACACACAGACATACAGACACTCACACATACAGATACACATACACATGCAGACACACAAACATACAGACACATACATACATACAGACACACACTCCCATACAGACACATACACACATACAGGCACACACACATACAGATACATGCAAACATAGACACGCACACACACACAGATACACGGAAACATACAGACACACGCACTCATACAGACACATACTACTGTACAGGCACACACAAACATGCAGACACACACACACATACAGAGAGACACTCACATACAGACACACACTCACAGACACAGACACACACATACAGACACAGTCACAGACACACACACACACATACACACACAGACACACACACACATACAGAAACACACACACATACAGACACACACACACATATAGCCACACACACACACAGACACACACACACAGACACACATACAGACACACACACAGAGACACACACAAACACACACACATACACACACAGACACACACACACATACAGACACAAACACATACAAACAATCACACACATACGGACACACACACATACAGACACATATACACATACAGACAATCAAACATACAGACATATGCACACGCACAACCATACAGACACACACTCCCATACAGACACACAAACACATACAGGCGCACACACATACAGATACATGCAAACATAGGCACGCACACACACACACACAGTTACACAGAATCATACAGACATGCACACTCATACAGACACACACAAATGTACAGGCACACAGAAACATACAGACACACACACACATACGGAGAGACACACACATACAGACACACACAGACACAGACACACAGACACACATACAGACACACACACATACAAACACTCACACATATACAGACACACACACATACAGACACATACAGACACAGTCATACAGACACACACACATACAGACACACACACACATGCAAACACACAAACATACAGACACACACATACATGCAGACATACACTCCCATACAGACACATACACACATACAGGCACACACACATACAGATACATGCAAACATAGACATGCACACACACACACAGTTACACGGAATCATACAGACACGCACACTCATACAGACACACACAAATGTACAGGCACACAGAAACATACAGACACACACACACGTACAGAGAGACACACACATACAGACACACACACACAGACACAGACACACATACAGACACACACACATACAAACACTCACACATATACAGACACACACACATACAGACACATACACACATACAGACAGACAAACATACAGACATATACACACACAACCATACAGACACACACACCCATACAGGCACACACACACATACAGGCACACACACATACAGATACATGCAAACATAGAAACACATACACACACAAATACACACAAACATACAGACACACACAAACATACAGACACACACATACAGACACACAAATATGCAGACGCACTCACACATACAGACACACAAACACACAGACATTCACACATACAGACACACACACACATACAGACACACTCACACATACAGGCACAGACATACAGACACTTACACATACAGGCCCTTACACATACAGACACAAACGCATACAGACACACTCACAGACACACACACACACATACACACACAGACACACACACACATACAGAAACACACACACATACAGAAACACACACACATACAGACACACACACACATATAGCCACACACACACACAGACACACACACACAGACACACATACAGACACACACACAGAGACACACACAAACACACACACATACACACACAGACACACACACACATACAGACACAAACACATACAAACAATCACACACATAGGGACACACACACATACAGACACATATACACATACAGACAATCAAACATACAGACATATGCACACGCACAACCATACAGACACACACTCCCATACAGACACACACACACATACAGGCACACACACATACAGATACATAGAAACACACACACACACAAATACACACAAACATGCAGACACACACAAACATACAGACACACACATACAGACACACAAACATGCAGATGCACTCACACATACAGACACACACACATACAGACACGCACACATAAAGACACACACACACATACAGACACACATACAGACACACAAACATGCAGACACACTCACACATACAGACACACACTCATACAGACACTCACACATACAAATACACACAAACATTCAGACACACACAAACATACAAACACACACATACAGACACACAAACATGCAGACGCACTCACACATACAGACACACACATACAGACACTCACATATACAGACACACACACACGTACAGACCCTCACACATACAGACACACACACATACAGACGCACACACATGCAGACATACACACATACAGACACTCACACATACAGATACACGCAAACATACTGACACACACAAACATACAGATACACACAGACATAGAGACACACACACATACAGACACACTCAAATATACAGACACATATTCACATACAGACACACTCACACACAGACACTCACACTCACAGACACACACACAGACACACTCACACACTCACACACAGGCACACTCACTCTCACACAGACTCACACTCACACACACTCACACTCACGCAGACACAGACACACCCTCACACACACTCACAATCACACACAGACACACTCACACACACTCACACTCACACACAGACATATAGACTCACAGACACACGCACACACACACAGACACACTCACACATACACACACTCACACACACACACACAGACACACTCACATACACTCACACACACACAGAGACACTCACTCACATACACTCACACACACACAGAGACACTCACACACAGACACACTCACACACATTCACACTCACACACAGACACACAGACACACACACTCACAGGCACACTCACACACATACACATTCACACACACTCACACTCACAGACAGACACACAGACACACACACTCACAGACACAGTCACACACACTCACAAACACACACACATACACACACAGACACACACACAGACGCACACAGTCACACTCACACACACACACTCTCAGACACACTCACACACACTCACACTCACACACACTCACAGACACACTCACATGCACAAAGACACACAGACACACACACTCACAGGCACACTCACACACAGACACACACACAGACACACACACACTCACTCACACACACTTTCACAGACACACACTCACGCACACTCATGCACAGACTCACTCACACACACTCACACTCACACACACTCACACTCACACACAGACACATACTCACAATCACACAGAGACACACACACTCACAGGCACACACACACACACTCACACTCACACACACACACACTCACACACAGGCACACACACACTTGCACACACACTCAGACACACTCACACATAGTTACATACAGACAAACTCACACACACTCACACTTACACACACTCACTCACACATACTCACACACAGACACACTCACACTCACACACAGACGCACATACTCACAGACGCTCTCACACACACACACTCACACATACACACACTCACACACACAAACACATAGACACACACACATACAGACACACACGCATACCGACATACACACACAGACACACATACAGACACACACACAGAGACACACATACACACATACAGACACACACACATACAGAAACACACACACATACAGACACACACACACATACAGGCACTCACACATAAAGACACATCACGCATACAGACACTCAAACATAAAGACACACACACATACAGACACACACATGCTTACAGGCGCACACTCACACACAGACGCACTCACACATAGAGACACTCACACATACAAATACACACACATACAGGCACACTCACACATACAGACACAAACACATACAGACATACGTATACAGACACATACACACATACAGACACACACATGCAGACAAACAAACATGCAGACACACACACACATACAGACCCTCACACATACAGACCCTCACACATACAGACACACTAAAACATACAGACACACTCACACACACAGACACATGCAGACACACAGACACAACACACATACAGACACTCACACATACAGACACACTCACACAAACAGACACACACACATACAAACACACACACATACAGACACACTCACACATACAGAACCTTACAAATACAGACACTTTCACACACACGGACACACATACACACACACACATACAGCCACACTCACGCATACAGACACACTCACACATACAGACACACTCACACATACAGACACACACACATACAAACACACACACATACAGACACACTCACACATACAGAACCTTACAAATACAGACACTTTCACACACACGGACACACATACACACACACACACACATACAGACACACTCACGCATACAGACACACTCACACATACAGACACACTCACACACACAGACACACGCACACATACAGACACACACACACATACAGACACATACAGACACACAGTCATACAGACACTCACACACATACAGACACACACACACATGCAGACACACAAACATACAGACACACACATACATACAGACACACACTCCCATACAGACACATACACACATACAGGCACACACACATACAGATACATGCAAACATAGACACGCACACACACACATAGTTACACAGAACCATACAGACATGCACACTCATACAGACACACACAAATGTACAGGCACACAGAAACATACAGACACACACACACATATGGAGAGACACACACATACAGACACACACACACAGACACAGACACACAGACACACATACAGACACACACACATACAAACACTCACACATATACAGACACACACACATACAGACACATACAGACACACACACACATACAGAGAGACACACACATACAGACACACACACACAGACACAGACACACAGACACACATACAGACACACACACATACAAACACTCACACATATACAGACACACACACATACAGACACATACACACATACAGACAGACAAACATACAGACATATACACACACAACCATACAGGCACACACACCCATACAGGCACACACACACATACAGGCACACACACATACAGATACATGCAAACATAGAAACACATACACACACAAATACACACAAACATACAGACACACACAAACATACAGACACACACATACAGACACACAAATATGCAGACGCACTCACACATACAGACACACAAACATACAGACATTCACACATACAGACACACACACACATACAGACACACTCACACATACAGGCACAGACATACAGACACTTACACATACAGGCCCTTACACATACAGACACAAACGCATACAGGGGCACACACATACAGACACACACACACATACAGGCACACAAACATACAGACACTCACACACATACAGACACACACACATACAGACACACACACACATACAGACACACAAACATACAGACATATACACACACACAACCATAAAGACACACACTCCCATACAAACACACTCACACAAACAGACACAAACACATACAGACATACATATACAGACACATACATACAGACAAACAAACATGCAGACACACACACACACATACAGACCCTCACACATACAGACCCTCACACATACAGACACACTAAAACATACAGACACTCACACACACATACACACGCAGACACACAGACACAACACACATGCAGGCACTCACACATACAAACACACTCACACATACAGACACACACAAAACGACATGCACACATACAGACACACACACATACAGACACAGACACATACAGACACACTCACACATACAGACCCTCACAAATACAGACACTTTCACACACGGACACACATACATACACACACACACATACAGACACACACACACACATACAGACACACTCACGCATACAGACACACTCACACATACAGACACACTCACACATACAGACACACACACATACAGACACACAGACATACAGACACTCACACACATACAGATACACATACACATGCAGACACACAAACATACAGACACATACATACATACAGACACACACTCCCATACAGACACATACACACATACAGGCACACACACATACAGATACATGCAAACATAGACACGCACACACACACAGATACACGGAAACATACAGACACACACACTCATACAGACACATACTACTGTACAGGCACACACAAACATGCAGACACACACACACATACAGAGAGACACTCACATACAGACACACACACACAGACACAGACACACATATAGCCACACATACAGACACACTCACAGACACACACACACACACACACATACACACACAGACACACACACACATACAGAAACACACACACATACAGAAACACACACACATACAGACACACACACAGAGACACACACACATACACACACAGACACACACACACATACAGACACAAACACATACAAACAATCACACACATACGGACACCCACACATACAGACACATATACACATACAGACAATCAAACATACAGACATATGCACACGCACAACCATACAGACACACACTCCCATACAGACACACACACACATACAGGCACACACACATACAGATACATGCAAACATAGAAACACACACACACACAAATACACACAAACATGCAGACACACACAAACATACAGACACACACATACAGACACACAAACATGCAGATACACTCACACATACAGACACACACACATACAGACACTCACACATAAAGACACACACATACAGACACACAAACATGCAGACACACTCACACATACAGACACACACTCATACAGACACTCACACATACTAATACACACAAACATTCAGACACACAAACATACAAACACACACATACAGACACACAAACATGCAGACGCACTCACACATACAGACACACACATACAGACACTCACATATACAGACACACACACACATACAGACCCTCACACATACAGGCACACACACATACAGACGCACACACATGCAGACATACACACATACAGACACTCACACATACAGATACACGCAAACATACTGACACACACAAACATACGGATACACACAGACATAGAGACACACACACATACAGACACACTCAAATATACAGACACATATTCACATACAGACACACTCACACACAGACACTCACACTCACAGACACACACACAGACACACTCACACACGCACACTCACTCTCACACAGACTCACACTCACACACACTCACACTCACGCAGACACAGACACACCCTCACACACACTCACAATCACACACAGACACACTCACACACACTCACACTCACACACAGACATATAGACTCACAGACACACGCACACACACACAGACACACTCACACATACACACACTCACACACACACACACAGACACACTCACACACAGACACACTCACACACACTCACACTCACATACACTCTCACACACAGACACACTCACACACAGACACACAGACACACACACTCACAGGCACACTCACACACACTCACACACATAAACATTCACACACACTCACACTCACAGACAGACACACAGACACACACACACACAGACACAGTCACACACACTCACAAACACACACACATACACACACAGACACACACACAGACGCACACAGTCACACTCACACACACACACTCTCAGACACACTCACACACACTCACGTACAGACACACTCACACACACTCACACTCACACACACTCACAGACACACTCACATGCACAAAGACACACAGACACATACACGCACAGGCACACTCACACACAGACACACACACTGACACACACACACTCACTCACACACACTCGCACACACTTTCACAGACACACACTCACACACACTCATGCACAGACACACTCACACACACTCACACACAGACACATACTCACAATCACACACAGACACACACACTCACAGGCACACTCACACACAGACACACACACACACTCACACTCACACACACACACACACACACACTCACACACAGGCACACACACACTTGCACACACACTCAGACACACTCACACACAGTTACATACAGACAAACTCACACACACTCACACTTACACACACTCACTCACACATACTCACACACAGACACACTCACACTCACACACAGACGCACATACTCACAGACGCTCTCACACACACACACTCACACATACACACACTCACACACACAAACACATAGACACACACACATACAGACACACACGCATACCGACATACACACACAGACACACATACAGACACACACACAGAGACACACATACACACATACAGACAGACACACACACATACAGAAACACACACACATACAGACACACACACACATACAGACACTCACACATAAAGACACATCACGCATACAGACACTCAAACATAAAGACACACACACATACAGACACACACATGCTTACAGGCACACACTCACACACAGACGCACTCACACATAGAGACACTCACACATACAAATACACACACATACAGGCACACTCACACATACAGACACAAACACATACAGACATACGTATACAGACACATACACACATACAGACACACACATGCAGACAAACAAACATGCAGACACACACACACACATACAGACCCTCACACATACAGACCCTCACACATACAGACACACTAAAACATACAGACACACTCACACACACAGACACATGCAGACACACAGACACAACACACATACAGACACACACACATACAGGCACTCACACATACAGACACACTCACACATACAGACACACACACATACAAACACACACACATACAGACACACTCACACATACAGAACCTTACAAATACAGACACTTTCACACACACGGACACACATACACACACACACATACAGACACACTCACGCATACAGACACACTCACACATACAGACACACTCACACTTACAGACACACTCACACATACAGACACACACACACATACAGACACATACAGACACACACACATACAGACACTCACACACATACAGACACACACACACAAGCAGACACACAAACACACAGACACACACATACATACAGACACACACTCCCATACAGACACATACACACATACAGGCACACACACATATGGATACATGCAAACATAGACACGCACACACACACACAGATACACGGAAACATACAGACACACACTCTCATACAGACACGCACTAATGTACAGGCACACACAAACATACAGACACACACACACATACAGAGAGACACACACATACAGACACACATATATCCACACACACACACACAGACACACAGAGACACACACACACACATACACACACAGACACACACACACATACAGAAACACACAGACATACAGAAACACACACACATACAGACACACACACACATACAGACACATACTCACACACATACAGACACAGACACATACAGACATACTCACACATACAGACACGCTCACACATAGAGACACAGACACACATAAAGGCACACACACATACAGACACTCACACACATACAGACACACATACAGACACACAAACATACAGACACACTCAAGCATACAGACACACACTCCCATACAGACACATATACACATTCAGGCACACACACATAGAGATACACGCTAACATAGACATGCACACACACACAGATGCATGCAAACATACAGACACACATGCATACAGACACACACTAACGTACAGACACACACAAACATACAGACAGACACACACATACAGACATACACACACATACAGACACACACACAGGCACACACACAGACATATAGACACGCACATACAGACACACACAAACAGACACACACACACATACAGACACACACACACAAACACACATAGACACACACAAATACAGACACGCACGCATACAGACACACACACACAGACACACACACATACAGACACACACACAGACACACATACAGACAGACACACAGAGAGACACACACACACAGACACACACACATACAGAAACACACACACATACAGACACACACACACATACAGACAGACACACACACATACAGACACACACACACACATACAGACACACACACACACACATACAGACACACACACAGACACTCACACACATACACACAAACAAACATACAGACACACACACCTACAGACACTCACACATAGAGACACAGTCACATACAGACACACACATACAGACACTCACACATACAGACACATCATACATACAGACACTCACACATAGAGACACACACACATCCAGACACACACGCTTACAGACACACACTCACACACAGACACACTCACACATAGAGACACTCACACATACAAACACACACACATACAGACATACTCACACATACACACATACAGACACACACACATACAGACACACACACCCATACAGACACACACACACATACAGGCACACACACATACAGATACATGCAAACATAGAAACACACACACATACAAATACACACAAACATACAGACACACACTCACATACAGACACACAAACATGCAGACACACTCACACATACAGGCACACACACATACAAACACTCACACATACAGAGACACACACACATACAGACCCTCACACATATAGACACACTCACACATACAGACACACACAGATGCAGACACACACACATACAGACACTCACACATACAGATACATTCAAACATACTGACACACACCAACATACAGATACACGCAAACATTGAGACACACACACATAGACACACACAAACATACAGGCACATATTCACATACAGTCACACTCACACATACAGATACACACACATACTGCTGCACGCAAACATACAGACACACACAAACATAAAGACGCACTCACACATACAGACAAACACACATACAGACACACTCACACACACAGGCCCTCACACATACAGACGCACTCACACATATAGACACACTCAGACATACAGATACTCACACATACAGACACACAAACACATACAAACATGCACACACAGACACACACACATACAGACACACACACATACATACATACAGACACACACACATACACACACACTCCTGTAGTGTATGTGCCTTTAAGAGCCCCATGTGTGCTGTAATGCCGGTAATGGCCACTCTGGCTATATAAGCCTGTATATTGTGTTATATTCGTTAGTACCCCCCCAGTCTTTGCTTAGGGATTACGAGAGGCTATTTCTGCATATACCTTTAAAAGACACATCCATTATCTTAAAAACATATACGGGGCAGAAAGTATACCCCAAAGGAAAAATAAGGGTGCCTGTTGTATACAAAGCAAGGAAATACAAAAGTTGTATTTATACATTCTACAAGATGGTGGCCCACCGCTGTTAGGACGTGAATGGATCAGGAAAATATGTTTAGACTGGCACTCCATTCAGGCATTGACCGTGACCAGTAAGAAAAAAAATGATGATGACATCATACCTGAACGATTAAAAGACATCTTGGCCAACGCCAAAGAAGTGTTTCAAGAGAAACTAGGAACCTTGAAAGGCATCACTGCCTCAATAAAAGTGGAAGATGCAGCAATTCCAAAGTTTTTTAAAGCAAGACCAGTGCCATACGCAATTCGTCCAGCAGTCGAGGCAGAGCTGGAGAATTTGGAAAATGCAGGCGTATTATCCAAAATAGATCGGAGCGAGTGGGCAACACCCATCCTTCCAGTCATGAAGAAAGCATTGAAAAATAAATCTGAAGAACAGAGAAAAATTCGCATCTGTGGAGACTTCAAGGTGATGGTAAACCCGGTCCTTCACACGGTACAGTATCCTCTTCTGAGGATAGAAGATATTTTCGCCTCACTATCCGGAGGGAAACGTTTCACCAAAATTGACTTGGCACAGGCATATCTACAGATGAAGGTTGAAGAGGCCTCTAAAAAATATCTCACGATAAATACACACAAAGGTCTGTACCAGTACAATCGACTAGTTTTTGGAGTAGCATCCGCTCCAGCTATCTGGCAAAGAGCTATGGAGCAAGTCCTCCAAGGGATTCCGGGTACTCAATGCTACCTGGATGACATCCTTGTAACAGGAGAAAACGACAATGAGCACCTTGCCAATTTGGAGCAGGTGCTCACTAGGCTGAGAGAACGGGGCCGACGAGCAAATCGCCCCAAGTGCGAATTTTTCCGAAATCAAATATCATATTGTGGCCACATAATAAATAAGGAAGGGTTGCATAAGTCACCTGAAAAAATTGAAGCGGTCATAAAAGCCCCAGCACCTGAAAATGTTTCACAATTATGGTCGTTCCTGGGATTAATAAATTACTATCATAAATTTTTACCGAACTTATCAACTCTTCTACACCCTCTTAATGAACTGCTACAAACAGGAGTAATTTGGAAATGGAACGAAGACTGTAAACGTGCCTTCCATAAATGCAAAGACTTAATCACATCCGAAGAAGTTTTGGCTCATTACAACCCATCACTGCCAATCAGACTGGTGTGCGATGCATCCCCTTATGGCATAGGAGCAGTATTATCGCATAAATTCCCTGATGGCTCGGAACAGCCGATAGCTTTGGCGTCACGCTCATTGCACTCAGCTGAGCGTAACTATGCCCAAATCGACAGGGAAGCACTCAGCCTGGTATGGGGAGTGAAGAAATTCAACCATTACCTACACGGACAAAAATTTACCTTGTTGACTGACCATCAACCCCTCATCTCCATATTCAACCCTAAAAAGGGTGTTCCCATTATGACAGCGCAAAGGCTACAGAGGTGGTCCCTTTTTCTAGGGGCACACCAATACAACGTAGAATACAAAGGATCAAAACAGCATGGGAATGCTGACGGTTTATCGTGCCTACCGTTGCCAGCGGTAGAAGAGGCACCTACAGTAGACCCAGTGGAGATGTTCCACTCTACCATAGTGGAATGTCTACCAGTAACAAATTCTGCCATTGAAAGGGAGACAAGAAATGACCCAACTCTCTCACGGGTCTACGATTTAACAGTGAAGGGATGGCCAGCACATGGCGAACCACTGTTGCCAGCATTCTCGCAAAGAAGAGAACAGCTGTCAGTGTGCCGAGGAACCTTGATGTGTGGGTCCAGAGTGGTGATTCCACCCAAACTCCAGGATAAAGTGCTAAAGGAGCTTCACGAGGGGCATCTGGGTGGGGTGAAAATGAACAACCTAGCCAGGGCGTTTGTATGGTGGCCAGGTATCGATGGAGACATCGAAGAAATGACCAAGAGCTGCCTAGGATGCCAGAAGGTCCAAAATGCTCCACCACACGCCCCTCTACATCCATGGGGGTGGCCCTCTTCTCCCTGGCAAAGGGTACACATCGACTTTGCTGGTCCATTTATGGACTCAATGTTCTTAATCGCGGTTGATGCACACTCCAAGTGGCTGGAATAATAAAGATGTCCTCCACCACCACGGAAAAAACCATCACAGTATTAAGGACCATATTTGCCAGGAATGGGCTGCCGGAACAGATCTGTTCTGATAATGGACCGCAATTTGTGTCCGAAGAATTCAGGAAGTTCTTAAAAACAATGGGGTTAAGCACTACAAGTCCGCCCCATACCATCCCGCCACCAATGGATTGGCTGAAAGGTTTGTCCAGACCTTCAAGAAGGCCATAAAGGCCATGGGTAATGAAGACATAAAACTTCAGCACAAGGTGGATAACTTCTTGTTCGCATACAGGAATGCAACACATATGGTTACCAACCAAACTCCCGCCATGATGTTCTTCAATAGAAACCTAAGATGCCGGCTGGATTTGGTCAAGCCCAACATCAGAAGGGACGTGGAGAACCGGCAGTTTCAAGGCATGAATGAAAGGCCAACTAGAACTTTCCAGATAGGTCAACAAGTTTTGGCCCGGGACTACCGTACCGAGAAATGGCAGCCTGGAACTATCTGCACGCGACTAGGACCACTGATGTATACCGTGGACATTGGAGAAAGCATAATAAGGTGCCATGCTGACCAAATCATAGAGTCATCCGAAAAGGGACAACCTACACCACAACTCTATATGCCTAACGATGAAGTAGAGATACCCATATCTACCTCCGATTTGGTGGGCGGTCGCACTTGATCTGCCGTAACGACGACGGGTGGCCGACCCCATCTCGGCGGTTGTGTTGTCGCGACGGGGCGGTCGAGGTCTAAATGCGCTGGCTTTAAGCGGTCGACCGAAATGTGGTCTGGTTTGCCACCGACATCTACTGTGAAGGTTTTGTCCCCTGCTTCCAACACGCGGAAGGGACCGGTATATGGGGCCTTGAACGGATCCCTATGTGCATCATGGTGAATAAAAACGTATTCCGCCTTGTGAAGCTCCGTGGGAACGTGTGACCTCTGCGGCCCGTGGTGCAAAGTGGGCACCGGTGCAAAACATCTGGCCACCTCTTGGTGACTAGCAAGCTGGGCAGACGTGGACCATGGCTCTGTCGATGTTGGTAGGAAGTCCCCTGGGACTTTCAGCGGCTGACCATAGACAAGCTCTGCTGATGAAGAGTGAAGGTCTTCTTTGGGGGCCGTGCGAAGGCCCAACAGGACCCACGGTAGCTTGTCTGCCCATCCAGCGTCCTGGAGGCTGGCCCTCAGGGCAGCTTTCATTGAACGGTGGAAGCGTTCGCAGAGGCCATTCGCCTGTGGGTGGTGGGCTATGGTGCGGTGTAATTTGACACCGATTCCTTGGGCCACTGCATTCCAGAGTTCGGAGGAGAACTGCGGTCCCCTGTCCGATGAAATATCTGCGGGCACTCCGAAACAGGCGATCCAGGAGGAAATGAATGCCCTGGCCACGTTCGCCGAAGTAGTGGATGACAGGGGGACCGCCTCTGGCCATCTGGTGGTGCGGTCAACCATGGTCAGGATGTGTGAAAAACCATGGGAGGGTGAGAGTGGTCCTACCAGGTCCACGTTGACATGGTCAAAACGTCGCTCCGGAACTGTGAAGGCGGCCAACAGAGCTTTGATGTGGCACTGTACCTTAGCCTTTTGGCAGACCACGCAGGTGTTGGCCCAGTCACGGACATCTTTGTGCATGCCATGCTATACGAATTTTGCTGACATCAGTTTCTGAGAGGCCTTCATTCCAGGGTGTGACAACCTATGTATGGCATCGAACACTTTGCGGTGCCAGACGACCGGCACGACAGGGCGAGGATCCTGTACGGAGACGTCACACAACAGCGTGGTACCTGCCGAATGGAACTTGACGTCGGCCAACTGGAGGCCAGTGATGGCCATTCGGTAAGCTTGGACTTCCGGGTCTGAGACTTGGTCTGCTGCCATGAGGGCGTAGTCGATGCCCAAATTAACCGTATTGACGATCGCGGGGGAGAGGCAGTCTGCCACCAGGTTGTCCTTGCCGGCCACGTGCCGTATATCCGTGGTGAATTCGGATATGTAGGTCAGTTGACGCTGCTGTCGGGCTGACCACAGTTCGGCGGTCTTGGACATTGCAAAGCTCAACGGCTTATGGTCCACAAAGGCGGTGAAAGGACGTCCTTCCAGAAGGAACAAAAAATGGCGGATGGCCAGAAAAAGGGCGAGCAACTCCCGGTCGAACGTGCTGTATGCTCTCTCGTTCTGCCGTAGTTGACGGCTGAGAATGCCAACGGCTGCCACGTCCCATTCACCCACTGCTGTTGCGTCGGTGGTGAGGGTGATGGTGGCTCCTGGCAGCGGGTGTGCCAGCATGGTGGCGTTGGCTAAGGCGCTTTTGGTGTCGGCGAACGCTCGGGCCATGTCATCTGTCCAGTCTACCGGGTTCTTGCCAGTCTTGCCCTTGAGGGCCTCGTACAGGGGCTGCATGAGTAGTGCCGCCTTAGGCACGAAACGGCGGTAAAAGTTTACCATGCCTAGGAATTCCTGCAGGGCCTTTATGTTCTGCGGGCGTGGAAAAGATGTCACCGCCTCTACCTTCGAAGGTAAAGGAGCCGCTCCCTCGGAGGTGATGCGATGCCCCAGGAAATCAATTTGGTGCAGGCCAAACTGACACTTGGCCGGGTTGATAATCAGGCCGTGTTGGCTGAGGCGTCGAAAAAAGGTGCGTAGGTGACAGGTATGTTCTTCCTTGGTAGGACTGGCAATTAGAATATCATCCAGGTAGACGAAGAGGAACTTGAGGTCCCGCAGCACGGAGTCCATCAGGCATTGGAAAGCCTGGGCTGCGTTCTTTAACCCAAACGGCATCCGTAAAAACTTGAAGAGGCCGAATGGGGTGATAACTGCGGTCTTCTGGACGTCTTGTGGATGAACTGGGACCTGGTGGTAGCCCCGGGCGAGGTCGACTTTTCAGAACACAGTGTTCCCTGCCAAATGGGCAGAGAAATCCTGGATATGGGGGATCGGGTACCGATCAGGAGTGGTGGCGTCGTTTAGCCGTCGATAGTCGCGGCATGGCCGCCATCCGCCGCCAGATTTCGGGACGATATGGAGGGGTGAAGACGAGGGACTATTCGACCGGCGAATAATCCCTAACCGTTCCATGGTTGCGAACTCCGCCTTTGCAAACATTGAGACACACACACATACAGACACACACAAACATACAGACACATATTCACATACAGACACAATCACACATACAGATACACACACATACTGATGCACGCAAACATACAGACACACACAAACATAAAGACACACTCACACATACAGACAAACACACATACAGACACACTCACACACACAGACCCTCACACATACAGATGCACTCACACATATAGACACACTCACACATAGATACTCACACATACAGACACACAAACACATACAAACACACACACACACACACACACACACATACAGACACACACACATACAGACAGACACACACACATACACACACTCACACATGTGGGCACACACATACAGACACTCACACATACAGGTACACGCAAACATACTGACACACACAAACATACAGATACATGCAAACATGGAGACACACACACACATACAGACACACACAAACATACAGACACACACAAACATACAGACACATTCACACATACAGATACACACACATACCGATACATGCAAACATACAGACACACACAAACATAAAGACACACTCACACAGACACACACACATACAGACACACTCACACACATAGACCCTCACACATACAGACACACTTACACATACAGATACTCACACATACAGACACAGAAACACATACAAACATACACACACATACAGACACACGCACATACAGACACACACATACAGACACACTCACACATACAGACACACTCACACATACAGACCCTCACACATACAGACACACACACACATAGAGACCCTCACACATACAGACACACTCACACATACAGACACACACGCATGCAGACACTCACACATACAGACACTCACACATACAGATACACGCAAACATAGAGACACACACACACATACAGAAATACACAAACATACAGACACATATTCACATACAGACACACTCACACATACAGATACACACACATACTGATACACGCAAACATACAGACACAGAAAACATCAAGACACACTCACACATACAAACACACATACAGACACGCTCACACACACAGACACACACACACACACATACAGACACATACAAACATACAGACACATATTCACATACAGACACACTCACACATACAGATACACACACATACAGATACACGCACACATACTGACACACACAAACATACAGATAAACACAAACATAGAGACACACATACAGACACACACAAACATACAGACACATATTCACATACAGACACACTCACACACACAGACCCTCACACATACAGACACACTCACACATACAGATACTCACACATAATGACACACAAACACATACAAACACACACACATACAGACACACACACGTACAGACACACACATACAGACACACTCACGCATACAGACCCTCACACATACAGACACACATACACAGATACACACATACAGACACACACACACATAAAGACACACTCACACATACAGACACGCTCACACATACAGACACACACACACATACAGACACAAACACATACAGACACTCACACACATACACAAACAAACATACAGACGCTCACACATAGAGACACAGACACATACAGACAAACACATACAGACACACACAAACATACAGACACATATTGACATACAGACACACTCACACATACAGATACACACACATACTGATGCACACAAACATACAGACACACACAAACATAAAGTCACACTCACACATACAGACAAACACACATACAGGCACACCCACACACACAGACCCTCACACATACAGACGCACTCACACATAGAGACACACTCACACATACAGGTACTCACACATACAGACACACAAACACATACAAACACACACACACACTGACACACACACATACAGACACACACACATACATACAGACACACGCACACATACAGACACACACACACATACAGACATATACAGACACACACACATACAGACACTCACACACATACAGACACACAAACATACAGATACACACATACATACAGACACACACTCCAATAAAGACACATACACACATACAGACACACACACATACAGATACATGCAAACATAGACATGCACACACACACATGCACACACACACAGGTACACGGAAACATACAGACACACACAAACATACAGATACATGCAAACATGGAGACACACACACATACAGACACACACAAACATACAGACACACACAAACATACAGACACACTCACACATACAGATACACACACATACTGATACATGCAAACATACAGACACACACAAACATAAAGACAAACTCACACATACACACACACATACAGACACACTCACACACATAGACCCCCACACATACAGACACACTTACACATAGAGATACTCACACATACAGACACACAAACACATACAAACATACACACACATACAGACACACACACATACAGACACACACATACAGACACACTCACACATACAGACCCTCACACATACAGACAAACACACACACATACAGACCCTCACACATACAGACACACTCACACATACAGACACACACACATGCAGACACTCACACATACAGACACTCACACATACAGATACACACAAACATAAAGACACACACACATACAGAAACACACAAACATACAGACACATATTCACATACAGACACACTCACACATACAGATACACACACATACTGATACACGCAAACATACAGACACAGAAAAACATCAAGACACACTCACACATACAGCCAAACACACATACAGACACGCTCACACACACAGACACACACACATACAGACACATACAGACACATATTCACATACAGACACACTCACACATACAGATACACACACATACAGATACAGGCAAACATACTGACACACACAAACATACAGATAAACACAAACATAGAGACACACATACAGACACACACAAACATACAGACACATATTCACATACAGACACACTCACACACACAGACCCTCACACATACAGACACACTCACACATACAGATACTCACACATAATGACACACAAACACATACAAACACACACAAAGGCACACACATACAGACACACACACATACAGACACACACATACAGACACACTCACACATACAAACCCTCACACATACAGACACACATACACAGATACACACATACAGACACACACACACATACAGACACAAACACATACAGACACTCACACACATACACAAACAAACATACAGACGCTCACACATAGAGACACAGACACATACAGTCAAACACATACAGACACACACAAACATACAGACACATATTGACATACAGACACACTCACACATACAGATACACACACATACTGATGCACGCAAACATACAGACACACACAAACATAAAGTCACACTCCCACATACCGACAAACACACATACAGACACACTCACACACACAGACCCTCACACATACAGACGCACTCACACATAGAGACACACTCACACATACAGGTACTGACACACACACACACACAGACACACACACAAACATACAGACACACACATACATACAGACACACACTCCCATAAAGACACACACACATACAGGCACACACACATACAGATACATGCACACATAGATATGCACACACACACAGGTACACGGAAACATACAGACACACACAAACATACAGATACATGCAAACATTCAGACACACACACATACAGACACACACAAACATACAGACACACACAAACATACAGACACACTCACACATACAGATACACACAAATACTGATACATGCAAACATACAGACACACACAAACATAAAGACACACTCACACAGAGACACACACATACAGACACACTCACACACATAGACCCTCACACATACAGACAAACTTACACATACAGATACTCACACATACAGACACACAAACACATACAAACATGCACACACATACAGACACACACACATACAGACACACACACACATACAGACACACTCACACATACAGACCCTCACACATACAGACACACACACACATACAGACCCTCACACATACAGACACACTCACACATACAGGCACACACACATGCAGACACTCACACATACAGACACTCACACATACAGACACACGCAAACATAGAGACACACACACATGCAGAAACACAAACATACAGACACATATTCACACAGACACACTCACACATACTGATACACACACATACTGATACATGCAAACATACAGAGAAAAACATCAAGACACACTCACACATACAGACAAACACACATACAGACACGCTCACACACACAGACAGACACACACACATACAGACACATACAAACATACAGACACATATTCACATACAGACACACTCACACATACAGATACACACACATACAGATACACGCAAACATACTGACACACACAAACATACAGATACACACATACATAGAGACACACATACAGACACACACAAACATACAGACACATATTCACATACAGACACACACACATACAGACACACTCACACACACAGTCCCTCACACATACAGACACACTCACACATACAGATACTCACACATAATGACACACAAACACATACAAACACACACAAAGGCACACACATACAGACACACACGCATGCAGACACTCACACATACAGACACTCACACATACAGATACACGCAAACATAGAGACACACACACACATACAGAAATACACAAACATACAGACACATATTCACATACAGACACACTCACACATACAGATACACACACATACTGATACACGCAAACATACAGACACAGAAAAACATCAAGACACACTCACACATACAAACACACATACAGACACGCTCACACACACAGACACACACACACACATACAGACACATACAAACATACAGACACATATTCACATACAGACACACTCACACATACAGATACACACACATACAGATACACGCACACATACTGACACACACAAACATACAGATAAACACAAACATAGAGACACACATACAGACACACACAAACATACAGACACATATTCACATACAGACACACTCACACACACAGACCCTCACACATACAGACACACTCACACATACAGATACTCACACATAATGACACACAAACACATACAAACACACACACATACAGACACACACACGTACAGACACACACATACAGACACACTCACGCATACAGACCCTCACACATACAGACACACATACACAGATACACACATACAGACACACACACACATAAAGACACACTCACACATACAGACACGCTCACACATACAGACACACACACACATACAGACACAAACACATACAGACACTCACACACATACACAAACAAACATACAGACGCTCACACATAGAGACACAGACACATACAGACAAACACATACAGACACACACAAACATACAGACACATATTGACATACAGACACACTCACACATACAGATACACACACATACTGATGCACACAAACATACAGACACACACAAACATAAAGTCACACTCACACATACAGACAAACACACATACAGGCACACCCACACACACAGACCCTCACACATACAGACGCACTCACACATAGAGACACACTCACACATACAGGTACTCACACATACAGACACACAAACACATACAAACACACACACACACTGACACACACACATACAGACACACACACATACATACAGACACACGCACACATACAGACACACACACACATACAGACATATACAGACACACACACATACAGACACTCACACACATACAGACACACAAACATACAGATACACACATACATACAGACACACACACACATACAGACATATACAGACACACACACATACAGACACTCACACACATACAGACACACAAACATACAGATACACACATACATACAGACACACACTCCAATAAAGACACATACACACATACAGACACACACACATACAGATACATGCAAACATAGACATGCACACACACACATGCACACACACACAGGTACACGGAAACATACAGACACACACAAACATACAGATACATGCAAACATGGAGACACACACACATACAGACACACACAAACATACAGACACACACAAACATACAGACACACTCACACATACAGATACACACACATACTGATACATGCAAACATACAGACACACACAAACATAAAGACAAACTCACACATACACACACACATACAGACACACTCACACACATAGACCCCCACACATACAGACACACTTACACATAGAGATACTCACACATACAGACACACAAACACATACAAACATACACACACATACAGACACACACACATACAGACACACACATACAGACACACTCACACATACAGACCCTCACACATACAGACAAACACACACACATACAGACCCTCACACATACAGACACACTCACACATACAGACACACACACATGCAGACACTCACACATACAGACACTCACACATACAGATACACGCAAACATAAAGACACACACACATACAGAAACACACAAACATACAGACACATATTCACATACAGACACACTCACACATACAGATACACACACATACTGATACACACAAACATACAGACACAGAAAAACATCAAGACACACTCACACATACAGCCAAACACACATACAGACACGCTCACACACACAGACACACACACATACAGACACATACAGACACATATTCACATACAGACACACTCACACATACAGATACACACACATACAGATACAGGCAAACATACTGACACACACAAACATACAGATAAACACAAACATAGAGACACACATACAGACACACACAAACATACAGACACATATTCACATACAGACACACTCACACACACAGACCCTCACACATACAGACACACTCACACATACAGATACTCACACATAATGACACACAAACACATACAAACACACACAAAGGCACACACATACAGACACACACACATACAGACACACACATACAGACACACTCACACATACAAACCCTCACACATACAGACACACATACACAGATACACACATACAGACACACACACACATACAGACACAAACACATACAGACACTCACACACATACACAAACAAACATACAGACGCTCACACATAGAGACACAGACACATACAGTCAAACACATACAGACACACACAAACATACAGACACATATTGACATACAGACACACTCACACATACAGATACACACACATACTGATGCATGCAAACATACAGACACACACAAACATAAAGTCACACTCCCACATACCGACAAACACACATACAGACACACTCACACACACAGACCCTCACACATACAGACGCACTCACACATAGAGACACACTCACACATACAGGTACTGACACACACACACACACAGACACACACACAAACATACAGACACACACATACATACAGACACACACTCCCATAAAGACACACACACATACAGGCACACACACATACAGATACATGCACACATAGATATGCACACACACACAGGTACACGGAAACATACAGACACACACAAACATACAGATACATGCAAACATTCAGACACACACACATACAGACACACACAAACATACAGACACACACAAACATACAGACACACTCACACATACAGATACACACAAATACTGATACATGCAAACATACAGACACACACAAACATAAAGACACACTCACACAGAGACACACACATACAGACACACTCACACACATAGACCCTCACACATACAGACAAACTTACACATACAGATACTCACACATACAGACACACAAACACATACAAACATGCACACACATACAGACACACACACATACAGACACACACACATACAGACACACTCACACATACAGACCCTCACACATACAGACACACACACACATACAGACCCTCACACATACAGACACACTCACACATACAGGCACACACACATGCAGACACTCACACATACAGACACTCACACATACAGACACACGCAAACATAGAGACACACACACATGCAGAAACACAAACATACAGACACATATTCACACAGACACACTCACACATACAGATACACACACATACTGATACATGCAAACATACAGAGAAAAACATCAAGACACACTCACACATACAGACAAACACACATACAGACACGCTCACACACACAGACAGACACACACACATACAGACACATACAAACATACAGACACATATTCACATACAGACACACTCACACATACAGATACACACACATACAGATACACGCAAACATACTGACACACACAAACATACAGATACACACATACATAGAGACACACATACAGACACACACAAACATACAGACACATATTCACATACAGACACACACACATACAGACACACTCACACACACAGTCCCTCACACATACAGACACACTCACACATACAGATACTCACACATAATGACACACAAACACATACAAACACACACAAAGGCACACACATACAGACACACACACATACAGACACACACATACAGACACACTCACACATACAGACCCTCACACATACAGACACACATACACAGATACACACATACAGACACACACACACATAAAGACACACTCACACATACAGACACGCTCACACATACAGACACACACACACATACAGACACAAACACATACAGGCACTCACACACATACACAAACATACATACAGACGCTCACACATAGAGACACAGACACATACAGACAAACACATACAGACACACACAAACATACAGACACATATTGACATACAGACACACTCACACATACAGATACACACACATACTGATGCACGCAAACATACAGACACACACAAACATAAAGTCACACTCACACATACAGACAAACACACATACAGACACACTCACACACACAGACCCTCACACATACAGATGCACTCACACAGAGACACACTCACACATACAGGTACTCACACATACAGACACACAAACACATACAAACACACACACACTGACACACATGCATACAGACACACACACATACATACAGACACACGCACACATAGACACACACACACATACAGACACACAAACATTCAGACATATACACACACACAACCATACAGACACACACTCCCATACAGACACACTCACACATACAGACACAAACACATACAGACATACATATACAGACACATACACACATACAGACACACACATGCAGACAACCAAACATGCAGACACACACACACACATACAGACCCTCACACATACAGACACACTAAAACATACAGACACACTCACACACAGACACATGCAGACACACAGACACAACACACATACAGACACACACACATACAGGCACTCACACATACAGACACACTCACACATACAGACACACACAAAATGACATGCACACATACAGACATACACACATACAGACGCACACACATACAGACACACTCACACATACAGACCCTCACAAATACAGACACTTTCACATACACGGACACACATACACATACAGACACACGCACACATAAAGACACACACACACATACAGACACATACAGACACACACACATACAGACACTCACACACATACAGACACACACACACATGCAGACACACACAAAATGACATGCACACATACAGACATACACACATACAGACGCACACACATACAGACACACTCACACCTACAGACACACACACATCCAGACACACACACGCTTACAGTCACATACTCACATACTCACACATAGAGACACTCACACATACAAACACACACACATACAGACACACTCACACATACAGACACACACACATACAAACACTCACACACATACAGACGCACACACATACAGACGCACACACATACAGATATACACACATACAGACGCACACACATACAGACACACTCACACATACCGACACACTCACACATACAGACACACACACAATGACATGCATACATACAGACATACACACATACAGACACACACACATACAGACACACACACATACAGACACACACATACAGACACACTCACACATACAGACCCTCACACATACAGACACACATACACAGATACACACATACAGACACACACACACATAAAGACACACTCACACATACAGACACGCTCACACATACAGACACACACACACATACAGACACAAACACATACAGGCACTCACACACATACACAAACATACATACAGACGCTCACACATAGAGACACAGACACATACAGACAAACACATACAGACACACACAAACATACAGACACATATTGACATACAGACACACTCACACATACAGATACACACACATACTGATGCACGCAAACATACAGACACACACAAACATAAAGTCACACTCACACATACAGACAAACACACATACAGACACACTCACACACACAGACCCTCACACATACAGATGCACTCACACAGAGACACACTCACACATACAGGTACTCACACATACAGACACACAAACACATACAAACACACACACACTGACACACATGCATACAGACACACACACATACATACAGACACACGCACACATAGACACACACACACATACAGACACACAAACATTCAGACATATACACACACACAACCATACAGACACACACTCCCATACAGACACACTCACACATACAGACACAAACACATACAGACATACATATACAGACACATACACACATACAGACACACACATGCAGACAACCAAACATGCAGACACACACACACACATACAGACCCTCACACATACAGACACACTAAAACATACAGACACACTCACACACAGACACATGCAGACACACAGACACAACACACATACAGACACACACACATACAGGCACTCACACATACAGACACACTCACACATACAGACACACACAAAATGACATGCACACATACAGACATACACACATACAGACGCACACACATACAGACACACTCACACATACAGACCCTCACAAATACAGACACTTTCACATACACGGACACACATACACATACAGACACACGCACACATAAAGACACACACACACATACAGACACATACAGACACACACACATACAGACACTCACACACATACAGACACACACACACATGCAGACACACACAAAATGACATGCACACATACAGACATACACACATACAGACGCACACACATACAGACACACTCACACCTACAGACACACACACATCCAGACACACACACGCTTACAGTCACATACTCACATACTCACACATAGAGACACTCACACATACAAACACACACACATACAGACACACTCACACATACAGACACACACACATACAAACACTCACACACATACAGACGCACACACATACAGACGCACACACATACAGATATACACACATACAGACGCACACACATACAGACACACTCACACATACCGACACACTCACACATACAGACACACACACAATGACATGCATACATACAGACATACACACATACAGACACACACACATACAGACACACTCACACATCCAGACACACACACGCTTACAGACACACACTCACACACACTCACACATAGAGACACTCACACATACAAACACACACACATACTGACACACTCACACATACAGACACACACACATACAAACACACACACACATACAGACACATACACACATACAGACACGCAAACATACAGACATATACACACAACAACCATACAGACACACACACCCATACAGACACACACACCCATAAAGGCACACACACATACAGATAAATGCAAACATAGAAACACACACACATACAAATACATACAAACATACAGACACACACAAACATACAGACACACAAACATGCAGACACATTCACACATACAGACACACACACATACAGACACACACACACATACAGGCCCTCACACATACAGACACACTCACACATACAGACACACACACATACAAACACTCACACACATACAGACGCGCACACATACAGATGCACACACATACAGATGTACACACATACAGATGCACGCACATACATACACACTCACACATACCGACACACTCACACATAGACACACACAAAATGACATGCATACATACAGACATACACACATACAGACACACTCACACATCCAGACACACACACGCTTACAGACACACACTCACACACACTCACACATAGAGACACTCACACATACAAACACACACACATACTGACACACTCACACATACAGACACACACACATACAAACACACACACATACAGACACATACACGCATACAGACACACAAACATACAGACATATACACACAACAACCATACAGACACACACACCCATACAGACACACACACACATAAAGGCACACACACATACAGATAAATGCGAACATAGAAACACACACACATACAAATACACACAAACATACAGACACACACAAACATACAGACACACACAGACACACAAACATGCAGACACATTCACACATACAGACACACACACATACAAACACTCACACATACAGACACACACACACATACAGGCCCTCACACATACAGACACACTCACACATACAGACACACACACATGCAGACACACACACATACAGACACTCACACATACAGATACATGCAAACATACTGACAAACACAAACATACAGATACACGCAAACATACTGACACACACAAACATACAGATACACACATACATAGAGACACACATACAGACACACACAAACATACAGACACATATTCACATACAGACACACACACATACAGACACACTCACACACACAGTCCCTCACACATACAGACACACTCACACATACAGATACTCACACATAATGACACACAAACACATACAAACACACACAAAGGCACACACATACAGACACACACACATACAGACACACACATACAGACACACTCACACATACAGACCCTCACACATACAGACACACATACACAGATACACACATACAGACACACACACACATAAAGACACACTCACACATACAGACATGCTCACACATACAGACACACACACACATACAGACACAAACACATACAGGCACTCACACACATACACAAACATACATACAGACGCTCACACATAGAGACACAGACACATACAGACAAACACATACAGACACACACAAACATACAGACACATATTGACATACAGACACACTCACACATACAGATGCACACACATACTGATGCACGCAAACATACAGACACACACAAACATAAAGTCACACTCACACATACAGACAAACACACATACAGACACACTCACACACACAGACCCTCACACATACAGATGCACTCACACAGAGACACACTCACACATACAGGTACTCACACATACAGACACACAAACACATACAAACACACACACACTGACACACATGCATACAGACACACACACATACATACAGACACACGCACACATAGACACACACACACATACAGACACACAAACATTCAGACATATACACACACACAACCATACAGACACACACTCCCATACAGACACACTCACACATACAGACACAAACACATACAGACATACATATACAGACACATACACACATACAGACACACACATGCAGACAACCAAACATGCAGACACACACACACACATACAGACCCTCACACATACAGACACACTAAAACATACAGACACACTCACACACAGACACATGCAGACACACAGACACAACACACATACAGACACACACACATACAGGCACTCACACATACAGACACACTCACACATACAGACACACACAAAATGACATGCACACATACAGACATACACACATACAGACGCACACACATACAGACACACTCACACATACAGACCCTCACAAATACAGACACTTTCACATACACGGACACACATACACATACAGACACACGCACACATAAAGACACACACACACATACAGACACATACAGACACACACACATACAGACACTCACACACATACAGACACACACACACATGCAGACACACACAAAATGACATGCACACATACAGACATACACACATACAGACGCACACACATACAGACACACTCACACCTACAGACACACACACATCCAGACACACACACGCTTACAGTCACATACTCACACACATGCAGACACACACAAAATGACATGCACACATACAGACATACACACATACAGACGCACACACATACAGACACACTCACACATACAAACACACACACATACAGACACACTCACACATACAGACACACACACATACAAACACTCACACACATACAGACGCACACACATACAGACGCACACACATACAGATATACACACATACAGACGCACACACATACAGACACACTCACACATACCGACACACTCACACATACAGACACACACACAATGACATGCATACATACAGACATACACACATACAGACACACACACATACAGACACACTCACACATCCAGACACACACACGCTTACAGACACACACTCACACACACTCACACATAGAGACACTCACACATACTGACACACTCACACATACAGACACACACACATACAAACACACACACACATACAGACACATACACACATACAGACACACAAACATACAGACATATACACACAACAACCATACAGACACACACACCCATAAAGGCACACACACATACAGATAAATGCAAACATAGAAACACACACACATACAAATACATACAAACAGACACACACACATACAAACACACACACACATACAGACACACACAAACATACAGACACACAAACATGCAGACACATTCACACATACAGACACACACACATACAGACACACACACACATACAGGCCCTCACACATACAGACACACTCACACATACAGACACACACACATACAAACACTCACACACATACAGACGCGCACACATACAGATGCACACACATACAGATGTACACACATACAGACGCACACACATACATACACACTCACACATACCGACACACTCACACATAGACACACACAAAATGACATGCATACATACAGACATACACACATACAGACACACTCACACATCCAGACACACACACGCTTACAGACACAGACTCACACACACTCACACATAGAGACACTCACACATACAAACACACACACATACTGACACACTCACACATACAGACACACACACATACAAACACACACACATACAGACACATACACGCATACAGACACACAAACATACAGACATATACACACAACAACCATACAGACACACACACCCATACAGACACACACACACATAAAGGCACACACACATACAGATAAATGCGAACATAGAAACACACACACATACAAATACACACAAACATACAGACACACACAAACATACAGACACACACAGACACACAAACATGCAGACACATTCACACATACAGACACACACACATACAAACACTCACACATACAGACACACACACACATACAGGCCCTCACACATACAGACACACTCACACATACAGACACACACACATGCAGACACACACACATACAGACACTCACACATACAGATACATGCAAACATACTGACACACACAAACATACAGATACACGCAAACATAGAGAGACACACACATACAGACACACACAAACGTACAGACACATATTCACATATGATGGGTGAAACTAGAACTAGGGGGCATAGTCTTAGAATAAGGGGCTGCTCTTTCAAAACTGAGATGAGGATGAACTACTTCACTCAGAGGGTGGTAGGTCCATGGAATATGCTGCCCCAAAAAGCTGTCAAAGCTACATCATTACATAAATTTAAAACAGAAATAGACAGTTTCCTAGTAGAAAAGGGAATTAAGGGTTACGGGGAGCGGGCAGGAATTTGGACATGCGTCTAGGTTCGGATAGGTCATGGCCCTGTGGGTAGCGGAGCGGGCCCAGGGGCCGTGTAGCCTGATCCTGCTCCTGTTTTCGTGTGTCTAATGCTGTTAGATTCAGGAGATGGTTCTGTGATAGTGGATTGGCGGTTAGGATCAGATCAGCCATGATCTTATTGAATGGCAGAGCAGGCTCGAGGGGCCGATTGGCCTACTCCTGCTCCTATTTCTTATGTTCTTATGTTCTTATACAGGCACACTCACACATACAGATACACACACATACTGATGCACGCAAACATACAGGCACACACAAACATAAATTCACACTCACACATACAGACACACACACATACAGGCACACTCACACACACAGACCCTCGCACATACAGATGCACTCACACATACAGACACATTCACACATACAGGTACTCACACATACAGACTCACAAACACATACAAACACACACACACTGACACACACACATACAGACACACACACATACATACAGACACACACACATACACACACACTCCCACATGCGGGCACACACATACAGACACACACACATACAGACACTCACACATACAGGTACACACAAACATACTGACACACACAAACATACAGATACATGCAAACATGGAGACGCACACACATACAGACACACACAAACATACAGACACATATTCACGTGCAGACACACTCACACATACAGATACACACACATACTGATACACGCAAACATACAGACACACACAAACATTAAGACACACTCACACAGACACACACACATACAAACACACTCACACACACAGACCCTCACACATACAGACACACTTACACATAGATACTCACACATACAGACACACAAACACATACAAACAAACACACACAGACACACACATACAGACACACACATATACAGACACACACATACAGATACACGCAAACATAGAGACACACACACATACAGACACACACAAACATACAGACACATATTCACATACAGACACACTCACACATACAGACCCTCACACATAAAGACACACTCACACTTACAGACACACTCACACATACAGACACACAAACATACAGACACACTCACACATACAGACCCTCACACAGACAGACACACTCACACATACAGACACACTCACACATACAGTCACGCACACATACAGACACACACACAAAAACATACTGACACATACAGGCACACACACACACAGACACTCACAAATACAGACACACTCACACATACAGACACACACACATACAGACACACACACATACAGACACAGACATACAGACACTCACACATACAGGCCCTCACACATACAGACACAAACACATACAGGTGCACACACATACCGACACACTCACACATAAAGACACACAAACATACAGACACTCACACACATACAGACACACACACATACAGACACATACACACATACAGACACACAAACATACAGACATATACACACACACAACCATACAGACACACACTCCCATACAGACACACTCACACATACAGACACAAACACATACAGACATACATATACAGACACATACACACATACAGACACACACATGCAGACAACCAAACATGCAGACACACACACACACATACAGAACCTCACACATACAGACCCTCACACATACAGACACACTAAAACATACAGACACACTCACACACACAGACACATGCAGACACACAGACACAACACACATACAGACACACACACATACAGGCACTCACACATACAGACACACTCACACATACACATACACACAAAATGACATGCACACATACAGACATACACACATACAGATGCACACACATACAGACACACTCACACATACAGACCCTCACAAATACAGACACTTTCACACACACGGACACACATACACATACAGACACACGCACACATAAAAACACACACACACATACAGACACATACAGACACACACTCATACAGACACTCACACACATACAGACACACACACACATGCAGACACACACAAAATGACATGCACACATAAACACATACTCACATACAGATGCACACACATAGAGACACACTCACACATACAGACATACACACATACAAACACACACACGCTTACAGACACACACTCACACACACTCACACATAGAGACACTCACACATACAAACACACACACATACAGACACACTCACACATACAGACACACACACATACAAACAATCACACACATACAGACACACACACATACAGACGCACACACATACAGACATACACACATACAGACGCACACACATACAGACACACTCACACATACAGACACACTCACACATACTGACACACACAAAATGACATGCATACATACAGACATACACACATACAGACGCACACACATACAGACACACTCACACTTACTGACACACACACATCCAGACACACACACGCTTACAGACACACACTCACACACACTCACACATAGAGACACTCACACATACAAACACACACACATAAAGGCACACTCACACATACAGACACACACACATACAAACACTCACACACATACAGACACACACATACAGACACATACACACATACAGACACACAAACATACAGGCATATACACACAACAATCATACAGACACACACACCCATACAGACACACACACACATAAAGGCACACACACATACAGATAAATGCAAACATACAAATACACACACTTAGACACACTCACACATACAGACACACACACATACAGGCACTCACACACATACAGACACACACACATACAGACACATACACACATACAGACACACAAACATAGACATATACACACAACAACCATACAGACACACACACCCATACAGACACACACACACATAAAGGCACACACACATACAGATAAATGCAAACATAGAAACACACACACATACAAATAGACACAAACATACAGACACAGACAAACATACAGACACACACACACATACAGACACACAAACATGCAGACACATTCACACATACAGACACACACACATACAAACACTCACACATAAAGACACACACACACATACAGACCCTCACACATACAGACACAGTCACACATACAGACACACACAGATGCAGACACACACACATACAGACACTCACACACAGATACATGCAAACATACAGATACACACAAACGTAGAGAGACACACACATACAGACACACACAAACATACAGACACATATTCACATACAGACACACTCACACATACAGATACACACACATATTGATGCACGCAAACATACAGACACACTCAAACATAAAGTTACACTCACACATACAGACAAACACACATACAGACACATTCACACACACAGACCCTCACACATACAGATGCACTCACACATTTAGACACACTCACACATACAGATACTCACACATACAGACACACAAACACATACAAACACACACACACTGACACACACACATACAGACACACACACATACATACACACATACTCCCACATGCAGGCACACACATACAGACACACACACATACAGACACTCACACATACAGGTACACACAAACATACTGACACACACAAACATACAGATACACACAAACATGGAGAAACACACACATACAGACACACAAATATACAGACACATATTCACATACAGACACACTCACACACACAGAACCTCACACATACAGAAACACTTACACATACAGATACTCACACATACAGACACACAAACACATACAAACATACACACACAGACACACACATACAGAGACACACACATACAGACACACACATACAGACACACTCACACATACAGACCCTCACACATACAGACACACTCACACATACAGACACACACACATGCAGACACACACACATACAGAGTCTCACACATACAGATACACGCAAACATAGAGACACACACACATACAGACACACACAAACATACAGACACATATTCACATACAGACACACTCACACATACAGACCCTCACACATAAAGACACACTCACACATACAGACACACTCACACTTACAGACACACTCACACATACAGACACACAAACATACAGACACACACACACATACAGACCCTCACACATACAGACACACTCACACATACAGACACACTCAAACATACAGTCATGCACACATACAGACACATACAGATATACACACATACAGACACACACACAAAAAGATACTGACACATACAGGCACACACACACACAGACACTCACAAATACAGACACACTCACACATACAGACACACACACATACAGACACACACACATACAGACACACTCACACATACAGGCACAGACATTCAGACACTCACACATACAGGCCCTCACACATACAGACACAAACACATACAGGCGCACACACATACAGGCACACCCACACATACAGACACACAAACATACAGACACTCACACACATACAGACACACACACATACACACATACAGACACAAACATACGGACATATACACACACACAACCATACAGACACACACTCCCATACAGACACACACACACATAGAGGCACACTCACACACAGATACATGCAAACATAGAAACACACACACACACAAATACACACAAACATACAGACACACAAACATACAGACACACACATACAGACACACAAACATGCAGACGCACACACACATACAGACACACACACATGCAGACACTCACACACATACAGACACACACAAACATACAGACACACACAAACATACAGACACACACAAACATACAGACACTCACATACATACACACAAACATGCAGATGCATTCACACATACAAACACTCACACATACAGACACTCACACATACAAACACACACACACATACAGACCCTCACACATACAGACAAACACACATACAAACACACACACATGCAGACACACACCCATAGAGACACTCACACATACAGATACACGCAAACATACTGACACACACAAACATACGGATACACACAAATATACAGACACATTCACATACAGGCACACTCACACATACAGATACACACACATACTGATAGACGCAAACATACAGACACACACAAACATAAAGACACACTCACACATACAGACAAACATACAGACAGACTCACACACACAGACAGACACACACACATACAGACACATACAAACATACAGACACATATTCACATACAGACACGCTCACACATACAGATACACACACATACAGATACACGCAAACATACTGACACACACAAACATACAGATACAAACAAACATAGGCACACACACACATACAGACACACACAAACATGCAGACACATAATCACATACAGACACACACACATATAGACTCACTCACACAGGCAGACACTCAGACATACAGACACACTCACACATACAGATACTCACACATACAGACACACACATACAGACACACTCACACATACAGACACTCACACATACAGACACACATATAGAGATACACACATATGGACACACACACATATACAGACACACTCACACATACAGACACACTCACACATACACACACACACATACAGACACAAACACATACAGACACTCACACACATACAAAAACAAACATACAGATGCTCACACATAGAGACACAGACACATACAGACACACACATACAGACACTCACACATACAGACACACACACACATACAGACCCTCACACATAAAGACACACTCACACATACAGACACACAAACATACAGACACACTCACACTTCAGGCCCTGAAACATACAGACACACTCACACATACAGACATACTCACACATACAGTCACGCACACATACAGACACACATACAGGCATACACACATGCAGACACACAAACATACAGACACACTCACACATACAGACCCTCACACATACAGACACACTCACACATACAGAGACACTCACACATACAGTCACGCACACATACAGACACACATACAGATATACACACATACAGACACACAAACAAACACATACTGGCACAAACATATACAGGCACACACACACACACTCACACATGCAGGCACACTCACACATACAGACATACACACATACAGACACACACACATACAGACACACTCACACATACAGGCACAGACATACAGACACTCACACATACAGGCCCTCACACATACAGACACAAACACATACAGGCGCACACAGATACAGACACACTCACACATACAGACACACAAACATACAGACACTCACACACATAGACACACACACATACAAACAGTCACACATACAGACACAGTCACACATACAGACACACACACATGCAGACACACACATACAGACACTCACACATACAGATACATGCAAACATACTGACACACACAAACATACAGATACACGCAAATGTAGAGAGACACACACATACAGACACACACAAACATTCAACATTCAGACACATATTCACATACAGACACACTCACAGATACAGATACACACACATACTGATGCACGCAAACATACAGACACACACAAACATAAATTCACACTCACACATACAGACAAACACACATACAGACACATTCACACACACAGACCCTCACACATACAGATGCACTCACACATTTAGACACACTCACACATACAGATACTCACACATACAGACACACAAACACATACAAACACACACACACTGACACACACATACAGACACACACACATACATACAGGCATACACACATACACACACACTCCCACATGCAGGCACACACATACAGACTCACACACATACAGACACTCACACATACAGGTACACGCAAACATACTGACACTCACAGATATACAGATACATGCAAACATGGAGACACACACACATACAGACACACACAAACATAAAGACTCACTCACACAGACACACACACATACAGACACACTCACACACACTGACCCTCACACATACAGACACACTTACACATACAGATACTCACACATACAGACACGCACACACATACAGACACTCACACATACAAATACACACAAACTTGCAGACACACACAAACATACAGACACACACATACAGACACACAGACATGCAGACACACTCACTCATACAGACACACACACATACAGACACACACACACATGCAGACCATCACACATACAGACACACACACATACAGGCACACACACATGCAGACACTCACACATACAGACAAATATTCACATAAAGACACACTCACACATACAGACAAACACACATACAGATACACTCACACATACAGACACACTCACACATACAGATACTCAGACACACAAACACATACAAACACACACACACAGACACACACACATACAGAGGACACACACATACAGTTACACACAGATACAGACACTCTCCCACATACGGGCACACACATACAGACACACTCGCACATACAGATACTCACACATACAGATACACAAACACATACAAACACAGACACACAGACACACACACATACAGACACACACACATACAGACACACTCCCACATACAGACACACACAGATACAGACACACTCACACATACAGACAAACACACATACAGACAAACTCACACATACATATACGCTCACACATACAGATAGTCACACATACAGACACACAAACTCATACAAGCACACACACACAGGCACACACATACAGACACACACACATACAGACACACACACATACAGTCACACTCCCACATACGGGCACACACATACAGACACAAACACATACAGGCGCACACACATACAGATAAACTCACACATACAGACACACCCACACATACAGTCACTCACACACATACACACAAACAAACATACATACACTCACACATAGAGACACAGACACATACAGACACACACATACAGACACAACACATACAGACACACACACATACAGACACATCACACATACAGACACACAAACATACAGACACACTCACACATATAGACACACACAGAGACAAACACACACACATACAGGCACACACATACTTACAGACACACAATCACACACAGATGCACTCACACATAGATACACTCACACATACAGACAAACACTCACACATACAGAGACTCACACATACAGACACACACACACACATACAGACCCTCACACATAAAGACACACTCATCACACATACAGACCCTCACACTTACAGACACACTCACACATACAGACATAATCACACATACAGTCATGCACACATACAGACACACTCACACATACAGGCACAGACATACACACATACAGACACACAAACACATACTGACACACACACATATAGGCACACACACATACAGACACTCACACATACAGACACACTCACACATACAGACACAAACACATACAGGTGCACACACATACAGACACACTCACACATAGAGACACACACATAGAGACACACACATACAGACACACACATACAGACACACACACATACAGACACACACACACACACACACATACAGGCACACACACATACAGACACACACATACAGACACACTCACACATACAGACACAAACACATACATGCGCACACACATACAGGCACACTCACACATACAGACACACCCACACAGAGACACACACATACAAACACACACATACAGACACACATACTGACACTCACACACGTACACACAAACAAACATACAGACACTCACACATACAGACACATCACACATACAGACACACTCACACATACAGACACAAACACATACAGGTGCACACACATACAGACACACTCACACATAGAGACACACACATAGAGACACACACATACAGACACACACATACAGACACACACATACAGACACACACACATACAGACACACACACACACACATACAGGCACACACACATACAGACACACACATACATACACACTCACACATACAGACACAAATACATACATGCGCACACACATACAGGCACACTCACACATACAGACACACCCACACATAGAGACACACACATACAAACACACACATACAGACACACATACTGACACTCACACACGTACACACAAACAAACATACAGACACTCACACATACAGACACATCACACATACAGACACTCACACATAGAGACAAACACACAAACATACAGATGCACACATGCTTACAGGCACACACTCATACATGGAGACACTCACACATACAGAGAAACACACACACATACAGACACACACATACAGACACTCACACACATACAGACACACACACATACAGACACACACACATACAGACACACACACATACAGACACACACATACAGACACACACATACAGACACACACATACAGACACACACACATGCAGACACACAAACATACAAACACAATTACACATACAGACACTCACACATACTGACAGACTCACACATACAGACACACACACACACATACAGACACACTCACACATACAGACACACACACACATACAGACACACTCCCACATACAGACACACACAGATACAGACACACTCACACATACAGGCAAACACACATACAGACAAACTCACACATACATATACGCTCACTCATACAGATAGTCACACATACAGACACACAAACACATACAAGCACACACACACAGGCACACACATACAGACACACACACATACAGACACACACACATACAGTCACACACACATACAGTCACACTCCCACATACGGGCACACACATACAGGCACACACATACAGACACAAACACATACAGGCGCACACACATACAGATAAACTCACATACAGACACACCCACACATACAGTCACTCACACACATACACACAAACAAACATACATACACTCACACATAGAGACACAGACACATACAGACACACACATACAGACACAACACATACAGACACACACACATACAGACACACAAACATACAGACACACTCACACATATAGACACACACATAGAGACAAACACACACACATACAGGCACACACATACTTACAGACACACAATCACACACAGATGCACTCACACATAGATACACTCACACATACAGACAAACACTCACACATACAGAGACTCACACATACAGACACACACACACATACAGACCCTTACACATAAAGACACACTCATCACACATACAGACCCTCACACTTACAGACACACTCACACATACAGACATAATCACACATACAGTCATGCACACATACAGACACACTCACACATACAGGCACAGACATACACACATACAGACACACAAACACATACTGACACACACACATATAGGCACACACACATACAGGTGCACACACATACAGACACACTCACACATAGAGACACACACATACAGACACACACATACAGACACACACACATACAGACACACACACACACACACACATTCAGGCACACACACATACAGACACACACATACAGACACACTCACACATACAGACACAAACACATACATGCGCACACACATACAGGCACACTCACACATACAGACACACCCACACAGAGACACACACATACAAACACACACATACAGACACACATACTGACACTCACACACGTACACACAAACAAACATACAGACACTCACACATACAGACACATCACACATACAGACACACTCACACATACAGACACAAACACATACAGGTGCACACACATACAGACACACTCACACATAGAGACACACACATAGAGACACACACATACAGACACACACATACAGACACACACACATACAGACACACACACATACAGACACACACACACACACACATACAGGCACACACACATATAGACACACACATACAGACACACTCACACATACAGACACAAACACATACATGCGCACACACATACAGGCACACTCACACATACAGACACACCCACACATAGAGACACACACATACAAACACACACATACAGACACACATACTGACACTCACACACGTACACACAAACAAACATACAGACACTCACACATACAGACACATCACACATACAGACACTCACACATAGAGACAAACACACAAACATACAGATGCACACATGCTTACAGGCACACACTCATACATGGAGACACTCACACATACAGAGAAACACACACACATACAGACACACACATACAGACACTCACACCCATACAGACACACACACATACAGACACATACACACATACAGACACACAAACATACAGACATATAGACACACAAACATACAGACACACACTCACATACAGACATACTCACACATACAGACACTCACACACATACAGAAACACACACACATACAGACAAACAAACATACAGACACACACACATACAGACACTCACACATAGAGACACAGACACACACATACAGACACACACACATACAGACACACACATACAGACACACACATACAGACACACACATGCAGACACACAAACATACAAACACAATTACACATACAGACACTCACACATACTGACAGACTCACACATACAGACACACACACATACAGACACACTCACACATACAGACACACACACATACAGACACACTCCCACATACAGACACACACAGATACAGACACACTCACACATACAGACAAACACACATACAGACAAACTCACACATACATATACGCTCACACATACAGATAGTCACACATACAGACACACAAACACATACAAGCACACACACACAGGCACACACATACAGACACACACGCATACAGACACACACACATACAGTCACACTCCCACATACGGGCACACACATACAGGCACACACATACAGACACAAACACATACAGGCGCACACACATACAGATAAACTCACATACAGACACACCCACACATACAGTCACTCACACACATACACACAAACAAACATACATACACTCACACATAGAGACACAGACACATACAGACACACACATACAGACACAACACATACAGGCACACACACATACAGACACATCACACATACAGACACACAAACATACAGACACACCCACACATACAGTCACTCACACACATACACACAAACAAACATACATACACTCACACATAGAGACACAGACACATACAGACACACACATACAGACACAACACATACAGGCACACACACATACAGACCCTCACACATAAAGACACACTCATCACACATACAGACCCTCACACTTACAGACACACTCACACATACAGACATAATCACACATACAGTCATGCACACATACAGACACACTCACACATACAGGCACAGACATACACACATACAGACACACAAACACATACTGACACACACACATATAGGCACACACACATACAGACACTCACACATACAGACACACTCACACATACAGACACAAACACATACAGGTGCACACACATACAGACACACTCACACATAGAGACACACACATAGAGACACACACATACAGACACACACATACAGACACACACACATACAGACACACACACACACACACACATACAGGCACACACACATACAGACACACACATACAGACACACTCACACATACAGACACAAACACATACATGCGCACACACATACAGGCACACTCACACATACAGACACACCCACACAGAGACACACACATACAAACACACACATACAGACACACATACTGACACTCACACACGTACACACAAACAAACATACAGACACTCACACATACAGACACATCACACATACAGACACACTCACACATACAGACACAAACACATACAGGTGCACACACATACAGACACACTCACACATAGAGACACACACATAGAGACACACACATACAGACACACACATACAGACACACACATACAGACACACACACATACAGACACACACACACACACATACAGGCACACACACATACAGACACACACATACAGACACACTCACACATACAGACACAAATACATACATGCGCACACACATACAGGCACACTCACACATACAGACACACCCACACATAGAGACACACACATACAAACACACACATACAGACACACATACTGACACTCACACACGTACACACAAACAAACATACAGACACTCACACATACAGACACATCACACATACAGACACTCACACATAGAGACAAACACACAAACATACAGATGCACACATGCTTACAGGCACACACTCATACATGGAGACACTCACACATACAGAGAAACACACACACATACAGACACACACATACAGACACTCACACACATACAGACACACACACATACAGACACACACACATACAGACACACACACATACAGACACACACATACAGACACACACATACAGACACACACATACAGACACACACACATGCAGACACACAAACATACAAACACAATTACACATACAGACACTCACACATACTGACAGACTCACACATACAGACACACACACACACATACAGACACACTCACACATACAGACACACACACACATACAGACACACTCCCACATACAGACACACACAGATACAGACACACTCACACATACAGGCAAACACACATACAGACAAACTCACACATACATATACGCTCACTCATACAGATAGTCACACATACAGACACACAAACACATACAAGCACACACACACAGGCACACACATACAGACACACACACATACAGACACACACACATACAGTCACACACACATACAGTCACACTCCCACATACGGGCACACACATACAGGCACACACATACAGACACAAACACATACAGGCGCACACACATACAGATAAACTCACATACAGACACACCCACACATACAGTCACTCACACACATACACACAAACAAACATACATACACTCACACATAGAGACACAGACACATACAGACACACACATACAGACACAACACATACAGACACACACACATACAGACACACAAACATACAGACACACTCACACATATAGACACACACATAGAGACAAACACACACACATACAGGCACACACATACTTACAGACACACAATCACACACAGATGCACTCACACATAGATACACTCACACATACAGACAAACACTCACACATACAGAGACTCACACATACAGACACACACACACATACAGACCCTTACACATAAAGACACACTCATCACACATACAGACCCTCACACTTACAGACACACTCACACATACAGACATAATCACACATACAGTCATGCACACATACAGACACACTCACACATACAGGCACAGACATACACACATACAGACACACAAACACATACTGACACACACACATATAGGCACACACACATACAGGTGCACACACATACAGACACACTCACACATAGAGACACACACATACAGACACACACATACAGACACACACACATACAGACACACACACACACACACATTCAGGCACACACACATACAGACACACACATACAGACACACTCACACATACAGACACAAACACATACATGCGCACACACATACAGGCACACTCACACATACAGACACACCCACACAGAGACACACACATACAAACACACACATACAGACACACATACTGACACTCACACACGTACACACAAACAAACATACAGACACTCACACATACAGACACATCACACATACAGACACACTCACACATACAGACACAAACACATACAGGTGCACACACATACAGACACACTCACACATAGAGACACACACATAGAGACACACACATACAGACACACACATACAGACACACACACATACAGACACACACACACACACACATACAGGCACACACACATATAGACACACACATACAGACACACTCACACATACAGACACAAACACATACATGCGCACACACATACAGGCACACTCACACATACAGACACACCCACACATAGAGACACACACATACAAACACACACATACAGACACACATACTGACACTCACACACGTACACACAAACAAACATACAGACACTCACACATACAGACACATCACACATACAGACACTCACACATAGAGACAAACACACAAACATACAGATGCACACATGCTTACAGGCACACACTCATACATGGAGACACTCACACATACAGAGAAACACACACACATACAGACACACACATACAGACACTCACACACATACAGACACACACATACAGACACATACACACATACAGACACACAAACATACAGACATATAGACACACAAACATACAGACACACACTCACATACAGACATACTCACACATACAGACACTCACACACATACAGAAACACACACACATACAGACAAACAAACATACAGACACACACACATACAGACACTCACACATAGAGACACAGACACACACATACAGACACACACACATACAGACACACACATACAGACACACACATACAGACACACACATGCAGACACACAAACATACAAACACAATTACACATACAGACACTCACACATACTGACAGACTCACACATACAGACACACACACATACAGACACACTCACACATACAGACACACACACATACAGACACACTCCCACATACAGACACACACAGATACAGACACACTCACACATACAGACAAACACACATACAGACAAACTCACACATACATATACGCTCACACATACAGATAGTCACACATACAGACACACAAACACATACAAGCACACACACACAGGCACACACATACAGACACACACACATACAGACACACACACATACAGTCACACTCCCACATACGGGCACACACATACAGGCACACACATACAGACACAAACACATACAGGCGCACACACATACAGATAAACTCACATACAGACACACCCACACATACAGTCACTCACACACATACACACAAACAAACATACATACACTCACACATAGAGACACAGACACATACAGACACACACATACAGACACAACACATACAGGCACACACACATACAGACACACACATACAGACACACTCACACATACAGACACAAACACATACATGCGCACACACATACAGGCACACTCACACATACAGACACACCCACACAGAGACACACACATACAAACACACACATACAGACACACATACTGACACTCACACACGTACACACAAACAAACATACAGACACTCACACATACAGACACATCACACATACAGACACACTCACACATACAGACACAAACACATACAGGTGCACACACATACAGACACACTCACACATAGAGACACACACATAGAGACACACACATACAGACACACACATACAGACACACACATACAGACACACACACATACAGACACACACACACACACATACAGGCACACACACATACAGACACACACATACAGACACACTCACACATACAGACACAAATACATACATGCGCACACACATACAGGCACACTCACACATACAGACACACCCACACATAGAGACACACACATACAAACACACACATACAGACACACATACTGACACTCACACACGTACACACAAACAAACATACAGACACTCACACATACAGACACATCACACATACAGACACTCACACATAGAGACAAACACACAAACATACAGATGCACACATGCTTACAGGCACACACTCATACATGGAGACACTCACACATACAGAGAAACACACACACATACAGACACACACATACAGACACTCACACACATACAGACACACACACATACAGACACACACACATACAGACACACACACATACAGACACACACATACAGACACACACATACAGACACACACACATGCAGACACACAAACATACAAACACAATTACACATACAGACACTCACACATACTGACAGACTCACACATACAGACACACACACACACATACAGACACACTCACACATACAGACACACACACACATACAGACACACTCCCACATACAGACACACACAGATACAGACACACTCACACATACAGGCAAACACACATACAGACAAACTCACACATACATATACGCTCACTCATACAGATAGTCACACATACAGACACACAAACACATACAAGCACACACACACAGGCACACACATACAGACACACACACATACAGACACACACACATACAGACACACACATACAGTCACACTCCCACATACGGGCACACACATACAGGCACACACATACAGACACAAACACATACAGGCGCACACACATACAGATAAACTCACATACAGACACACCCACACATACAGTCACTCACACACATACACACAAACAAACATACATACACTCACACATAGAGACACAGACACATACAGACACACACATACAGACACAACACATACAGACACACACACATACAGACACACAAACATACAGACACACTCACACATATAGACACACACATAGAGACAAACACACACACATACAGGCACACACATACTTACAGACACACAATCACACACAGATGCACTCACACATAGATACACTCACACATACAGACAAACACTCACACATACAGAGACTCACACATACAGACACACACACACATACAGACCCTTACACATAAAGACACACTCATCACACATACAGACCCTCACACTTACAGACACACTCACACATACAGACATAATCACACATACAGTCATGCACACATACAGACACACTCACACATACAGGCACAGACATACACACATACAGACACACAAACACATACTGACACACACACATATAGGCACACACACATACAGGTGCACACACATACAGACACACTCACACATAGAGACACACACATACAGACACACACATACAGACACACACACATACAGACACACACACACACACACATTCAGGCACACACACATACAGAAACACACATACAGACACACTCACACATACAGACACAAACACATACATGCGCACACACATACAGGCACACTCACACATACAGACACACCCACACAGAGACACACACATACAAACACACACATACAGACACACATACTGACACTCACACACGTACACACAAACAAACATACAGACACTCACACATACAGACACATCACACATACAGACACACTCACACATACAGACACAAACACATACAGGTGCACACACATACAGACACACTCACACATAGAGACACACACATAGAGACACACACATACAGACACACACATACAGACACACACACATACAGACACACACACACACACACACAAACAAACATACATACACTCACACATAGAGACACAGACACATACAGACACACACATACAGACACAACACATACAGGCGCACACACATACAGATAAACTCACATACAGACACACCCACACATACAGTCACTCACACACATACACACAAACAAACATACATACACTCACACATAGAGACACAGACACATACAGACACACACATACAGACACAACACATACAGGCACACACACATACAGACACATCACACATACAGACACACAAACATACAGACACACTCACACATATAGACACACACATAGAGACAAACACACACACATACAGGCACACACATACTTACAGACACACAATCACACACAGATGCACTCACACATAGATACACTCACACATACAGACAAACACTCACACATACAGAGACTCACACATACAGACACACACACACATACAGACCCTCACACATAAAGACACACTCATCACACATACAGACCCTCACACTTACAGACACACTCACACATACAGACATAATCACACATACAGTCATGCACACATACAGACACACTCACACATACAGGCACAGACATACACACATACAGACACACAAACACATACTGACACACACACATATAGGCACACACACATACAGACACACACATACAGACACACTCACACATACAGACACAAACACATACAGGTGCACACACATACAGACACACTCACACATGGAGACACACACATACAGACACACACATACAGACACACACACATACAGACACACACACACACACACACATACAGGCACACACACATACAGACACACACATACAGACACACTCACACATACGGACACAAACACATACATGCGCACACACATACAGGCACACTCACACATACAGACACACCCACACATAGAGACACACACATACAAACACACACATACAGACACACATACTGACACTCACACACGTACACACAAACAAACATACAGACACTCACACATACAGACACATCACACATACAGACACACTCACACATACAGACACAAACACATACAGGTGCACACACATACAGACACACTCACACATAGAGACACACACATAGAGACACACACATACAGACACACACATACAGACACACACACATACAGACACACACACATACAGACACACACACACACACACATACAGGCACACACACATACAGACACACACATACAGACACACTCACACATACAGACACAAACACATACATGCGCACACACATACAGGCACACTCACACATACAGACACACCCACACATAGAGACACACACATACAAACACACACATACAGACACACATACTGACACTCACACACGTACACACAAACAAACATACAGACACTCACACATACAGACACATCACACATACAGACACTCACACATAGAGACAAACACACAAACATACAGATGCACACATGCTTACAGGCACACACTCATACATGGAGACACTCACACATACAGAGAAACACACACACATACAGACACACACATACAGACACTCACACACATACAGACACACACACATACAGACACATACACACATACAGACACACAAACATACAGACATATAGACACACAAACATACAGACACACACTCACATACAGACATACTCACACATACAGACACTCACACACATACAGAAACACACACACATACAGACAAACAAACATACAGACACACACACATACAGACACTCACACATAGAGACACAGACACACACATACAGACACACACACATACAGACACACACATACAGACACACACATACAGACACACACATGCAGACACACAAACATACAAACACAATTACACATACAGACACTCACACATACTGACAGACTCACACATACAGACACACACACACACATACAGACACACTCACACATACAGACACACACACATACAGACACACTCCCACATACAGACACACACAGATACAGACACACTCACACATACAGACAAACACACATACAGACAAACTCACACATACATATACGCTCACACATACAGATAGTCACACATACAGACACACAAACACATACAAGCACACACACACAGGCACACACATACAGACACACACACATACAGACACACACACATACAGTCACACTCCCACATACGGGCACACACATACAGGCACACACATACAGACACAAACACATACAGGTGCACACACATACAGATAAACTCACATACAGACACACCCACACATACAGTCACTCACACACATACACACAAACAAACATACATACACTCACACATAGAGACACAGACACATACAGACACACACATACAGACACAACACATACAGACACACACACATACAGACACATCACACATACAGACACACAAACATACAGACACACTCACACATATAGACACACACATAGAGACAAACACACACACATACAGGCACACACATACTTACAGACACACAATCACACACAGATGCACTCACACATAGATACACTCACACATACAGACAAACACTCACACATACAGAGACTCACACATACAGACACACACACACATACAGACCCTCACACATAAAGACACACTCATCACACATACAGACCCTCACACTTACAGACACACTCACACATACAGACATAATCACACATACAGTCATGCACACATACAGACACACTCACACATACAGGCACAGACATACACACATACAGACACACAAACACATACTGACACACACACATATAGGCACACACACATACAGACACGCACACATACAGACACACTCACACATACAGACACAAGCACATACAGGTGCACACACATACAGACACACTCACACATAGAGACACACACATACAGACACACACATACAGACACACACACATACAGACACACACACACACACACATACAGGCACACACACATACAGACACACACATACAGACACACTCACACATACAGACACAAACACATACATGCGCACACACATACAGGCACACTCACACATACAGACACACCCACACATAGAGACACACACATACAAACACACACATACAGACACACATACTGACACTCACACACGTACACACAAACAAACATACAGACACTCACACATACAGACACATCACACATACAGACACACTCACACATACAGACACAAACACATACAGGTGCACACACATACAGACACACTCACACATAGAGACACACACATAGAGACACACACATACAGACACACACATACAGACACACACACATACAGACACACACACATACAGACACACACACACACATACAGGCACACACACATACAGACACACACATACAGACACACTCACACATACAGACACAAACACATACATGCGCACACACATACAGGCACACTCACACATACAGACACACCCACACATAGAGACACACACATACAAACACACACATACAGACACACATACTGACACTCACACACGTACACACAAACAAACATACAGACACTCACACATACAGACACATCACACATACAGACACTCACACATAGAGACAATCACACAAACATACAGATGCACACATGCTTACAGGCACACACTCATACATGGAGACACTCACACATACAGAGAAACACACACACATACAGACACACACATACAGACACTCACACACATACAGACACACACACATACAGACACATACACACATACAGACACACAAACATACAGACATATAGACACACAAACATACAGACGCACACTCACATACAGACATACTCACACATACAGACACTCACACACATATAGAAACACACACACATACAGACAAACAAACATACAGACACACACACATACAGACACTCACACATAGAGACACAGACACACACATACAGACACACACACATACAGACACACACATACAGACACACACATGCAGACACACAAACATACAAACACAATTACACATACAGACACTCACACATACTGACAGACTCACACATACAGACACACACACACACATACAGACACACTCACACATACAGACACACACACATACAGACACACTCCCACATACAGACACACACAGATACAGACACACTCACACATACAGACAAACACACATACAGACAAACTCACACATACATATACGCTCACACATACAGATAGTCACACATACAGACACACAAACACATACAAGCACACACACACAGGCACACACATACAGACACACACACATACAGACACACACACATACAGTCACACTCCCACATACGGGCACACACATACAGGCACACACATACAGACACAAACACATACAGGTGCACACACATACAGATAAACTCACATACAGACACACCCACACATACAGTCACTCACACACATACACACAAACAAACATACATACACTCACACATAGAGACACAGACACATACAGACACACACATACAGACACAACACATACAGACACACACACATACAGACACATCACACATACAGACACACAAACATACAGACACACTCACACATATAGACACACACAGAGACAAACACACACACATACAGGCACACACATACTTACAGACACACAATCACACACAGATGCACTCACACATACAGACAAACACTCACACATACAGAGACTCACACATACAGACACACACACACACATACAGACCCTCACACATAAAGACACACTCATCACACATACAGACCCTCACACTTACAGACACACTCACACATACAGACATAATCACACATACAGTCATGCACACATACAGACACACTCACACATACAGGCACAGACATACACACATACAGACACACAAACACATACTGACACACACACATATAGGCACACACACATACAGACACGCACACATACAGACACACTCACACATACAGACACAAGCACATACAGGTGCACACACATACAGACACACTCACACATAGAGACACACACATACAGACACACACATGCAGACACACACACATACAGACACACACACACACACACATACAGGCACACACACATACAGACACACACATACAGACACACTCACACATACAGACACAAACACATACATGCGCACACACATACAGGCACACTCACACATACAGACACACCCACACATAGAGACACACACATACAAACACACACATACAGACACACATACTGACACTCACACACGTACACACAAACAAACATACAGACACTCACACATACAGACACATCACACATACAGACACTCACACATAGAGACAAACACACACACATACAGATGCACACATGCTTACAGGCACACACTCATACATGGAGACACTCACACATACAGAGAAACACACACACATACAGACACACACATACAGACACTCACACACATACAGACACACAAACATACAGACATATAGACACACAAACATACAGACACACACAAATATACTGACACACACTCACATACAGACATACTCACACATACAGACACTCACACACATACAGAAACACACACACATACAGACACACACACATACAGACACATACACACATACAGACACACAAACATACAGACATATAGACACACAAACATACAGACACACACAAATATACTGACACACACTCACATACAGACATACTCACACATACAGACACTCACACACATACAGAAACACACACACATACAGACAAACAAACATACAGACACACACACATACAGACACTCACACAGAGACATAGACACACACATACAGACACACACACATACAGACACACACATACAGACACACACACATGCAGACACACAAACATACAAACACAATTACACATACAGACACTCACACATACTGACAGACTCACACATACAGACACACACACACACATACAGACACACTCACACATACAGGCACACAAACATATAGACACACGCTCATACAGACATACTCACACATACAGACACATGCACATACAGGGACAAAGATACACACACACACATACAGAGACAAACATACAGACACATACACACAGACAGACAAACACATACAGACACTCACACATACAGACACACACACATACAGATACACAAAAATACAGACACACGCAAACAGAGAGACACACACATACAGTCTTACTTAAACATACAGACATACACACATAGAGACACTCACACATACAGATACACGCTAACATACAGACACACACAGACCTACAGATAGATGCAAACATAGAGACACACACATATAGACACACACAAACATAGACACACACAACCATACAAAGGCACACACATACAGACACACACAAACATACAGACACACACAAACATACAGACACAGACACACATACAGACACACAAATATGCTGGCACACACACACACATACAGATACTCACACATACAGACACTCACACATACAGCCACACATACAGACACTCACACATACAGACACACTCACACATACAGACACACTCACACATACAGCCTTTCACACATACAGACACACTCACACATACTGACACACACATGCAGACACACAAACACATACAGATACACACACATACAGACACACACACAGACAGACACACACACAGACACTCACACATACAGACACACTCATATACAGACACACACATATACAGACACACAAACACATACAGGCACACACATACAGACTTACACACATACAGACACTCACACATACAGACACACACACATACAGAGACAAACATACAGACACACACACAAATACAGAGACAAACATACAGAAATACACGCGCATACAGACACACACATACAGACAAACACACAGACAGACACACGCACACAGGCAGACACACAAAAATACAGATACACGCAAACATAAAGACACACACACATACAGACACTCACACACATATAGACACACACACACATACAGGCACACACACATATAGATACACGCAAACATAGACACATGCACACGCAGATACATGCAAACATACAGACACACACACACAGACACTCACACGCATATAGAAACACATATACAGACATACACACATACAGACACACATACACACAGACACACATACAGGCACATACACAGAGACACACACACACATATACACACACATACAGACACACAAACATGCAGACACACTCACACATACAGACACACACACACATACAGGCCCTCACACATACAGACACACTCACACATACAGACAATCACACATACAGATACATGCAAACATACTGACACACACAAACATACAGATACACGCAAACATAGAGAGACACACACATACAGACACACACAAACATACAGACACATATTCACATACAGACACACTCACACATACAGATACACACACATACTGATGCACGCAAACATACAGCCACACACAAACATAAAGTCACACTCACACATACAGACACACACACATACAGACACACTCACACACACAGACCCTCACACATACAGATGCACTCACACATATAGACACACTCACACATACAGATACTCACACATACAGACACACAAACACATACAAACACACACACACTGACACACACACATACAGACACACACACATACATACAGACACACACACATACACACACACTCCCACATGCGGGCACACACATACAGACACACACACATACAGACACTCACACATACAGGTGCACGCAAACATACTGGCAGACACAAACATACAGATACACGCAAACATGGAGACACACACACATACAGACACATACAAACATACAGACACATATTCACGTACAGACACACTCACACATACAGATACACGCAAACATACAGACACACACAAACATAAAGACACACTCACACAGTCACACTCACATACAAACACACTCACACACACAGACCCTCACACATACAGACACACTTACACATACAGATACTCACTCATACAGACACACAAACACATACAAACATACACACACAGACACAGACACACACACACAGACATACACACATACAGACACACACATACAGATACACACAAACATAGAGACACACACACATACAGACACACACAAACATACAGACACATATTCACATACAGACACACTCACACATACAGACCCTCACACATAAAGACACACTCACACATACAGACACTCACACTTACAGACACACTCACACATACAGACGCACAAACATACAGACACACTCACACATACAGACCCTGACACATACAGACACACTCACACATACAGACACACTCACACATACAGTCACGCACACATACAGACACACATGCAGATATACACACATACAGACACACACACAAAAACATACTGACACATACAGGCACACACACACACAGACACTCACAAATACAGACACACACACATACAGGCACACTCACACATACAGGCACAGACATACATACTCTCACACATACAGGCCCTCACACATATAGACACAAACACATACAGGCGAACACACATACAGACACACTCACACATAAAGACACACAAACATACAGACATATACACACACGCAACCATACAGACACACACGCCCATACAGACACACTCACACATACAGACACATACACATACAGACATACATATACAGACACATACAAACATACAGACACACACATGCAGACAACCAAACATGCAGACACACACACACATACAGACCCTCACACATACAGACCCTCACACATACAGACACACTAAAACATACAGACACACTCACACACACAGACACATGCAGACACACAGACACAACACACATACAGACACACACACATACAGGCACTCACACATACAGACACACTCACACATACAGACACACACAAAATGACATGCACACATACAGATATACACACATACAGATGCGCACATATGAAGACACACTCACACATACAGACCCTCACAAATACAGACACTTTCACACACACTGACACACATACACATACAGACACACGCACACATAAAGACACACACACACATACAGACACATACAGACCCTCACAAATACAGACACTTTCACACACACGGACACACATACACACACACACATACAGACACACACACACATACAGACACACTCACGCATACAGACACACACACACAGACGCTCACAGACACACTCACACACACACTCTCAGACACACGCACACTCACACACACTCACATACAGACACACTCACTCTCACACACACTCACACACAGGCACACACAAAACTACATGCACACATACAGACACACACACATACAGACACACACACATACAGACACACTCACACATACAGACCCTCACAAATACAGACACTTTCAAACACACGGACACACATACACATACAGACACACGCACACATGCAGACACACACAAAATGACATGCAGACATACAGACATACACACATACAGACACACACACATACAGACACTCACACACATACAGACACACACACACATGCAGACACACACAAAATGACATGCCGACATACAGACATACACACATACAGACGCACACACATACAGACACACTCACACATACAGACATACACACATACAAACACATACACTCTTACAGACACACACTCACACACACTCACACATAGAGACACTCACACATACAAACACACACACATACAGACACACTCACACATACAGACACACTCACATACAGACACATACACACATAGACACACAAACATACAGACATATACACACAACAACCATACAGACACACACACATACAGATGCACACACATACAGACATACACACATACAGACGCACACACATACAGACACACTCACACATACAGACACACTCACACATACAGACACACACAAAATGACATGCATACATACAGACATACACACATACAGACGCACACACATACAGACACACTCACACATACAGACACACACACATCCAGACACACACCCACTTACAGACACACACTCACACACACTCACACATAGAGACACTCACACATACAAACACACACACAAACAGACACACTCACACACAGACACATACACACATACAGACACACAAACATACAGACATATACACACAACAACCATACAGACACACACACCCATACAGACACACACACACATAAAGGCACACACACATACAGATAAATGCAAACATACAAATACACACACTTACAGACACACTCACACATACAGACACACACACATACAAACACTCACACACATACAGACACACACACATACAGACACATACACACATACAGACACACAAATATACAGACATATACACACAACAACCATACAGACACACACACCCATACAGACACACACACACATAAAGGCCCACACACATACAGATAAATGCAAACATAGAAACACACACACATACAAATACACACAAACATACAGACACATACAAACATACAGACACACACACACATACAGACACACAAACATGCAGGCACACTCACACATACAGACACACAAACATACAGACATATACACACAACAACCATACAGACACACACACCCATACAGACACACACACACATAAAGGCACACACACATACAGATAAATGCAAACATAGAAACACACACACATACAAATACACACAAACATACTGACACACACAAACATACAGACACACACACACATACAGACACACAAACATGCAGACACACTCACACATACAGACACACACACATACAAACCCTCACACATACAGACACAGTCACACATACAGACACACACACATGCAGACACACACACATACAGACACTCACACATACAGATACATGCAAACAAAATGACACACACAAACATACAGATACACGCAAATGTAGAGAGACACACACATACAGACACACACAAACATACAGACACATATTCACATACAGACACACTCACACATACAGATACACACACATACTGATACACACAAACATACAGACACACACAAACATAAAGACTCACTCACACAGACACACACACATACAGACACACTTACACATACAGATACTCACACATACAGACACACAAACACATACAAACATACACACACATACAGACACACACACATACAGACACACACATACAGACACACTCACACATACAGACCCTCACACATACAGACACATACAGACCCTCACACATACAGACACACACACATGCAGACACACACACATACAGACTGTGATAAAAATGATAACTTCCGGGAAGTTATGTCATCACTTCCTGTGAACTATGAACTATGAACTGTGTACATACCTCACTTCCTGTCATATGTCACTTCCTGTTGGACTGGTATAAATACTGGTCTGTTCAGTATTGTAAGAGGCTTCTACCAGAGGCATGGTAAAGACCTCTCTTGTGTATATAGTGTGTTTATAAGTTACTTAAAGCTTACTTTAAAGTTACTTGATGGTAAGTCTCCTTTTTCTTACATCAATTTAAGTAACTTAGTATTTACACTGACAAATACTAGACCTTCAGACAAACTCGGAAGTTAAGGATCCAGGGAACCACCCATCATGGAGAAAATCCTTAGACCTATTCGTCTGGACTTGGACCCGAATACACCAGCAGCTGGCAGGGTATGGAAGCATTGGTATCGTACTTTTGAGAATTTTCTGGATGAATGTAAAGCGGATGCTCCTGCTAAATTGAAGATACTTGTCAATTATGTGACCCCAAAAGTGTTCGAATATGTTGATGAATGGGATAATTACGAAGAGGTGATTCGGGCACTTAAGAAACTGTATGCGAAGACCCCAAATGAGGTCTATGCTAGACATCTACTGGCAACAGCCCAACAAGGGCCAGGGGAATCAATTGACGAATTCCTGCAAGAACTTCGCAGGCTCAGCGTAGATTGTAACTTTCAGGCAGCCTCAGCTGAGCTGTACCGCCAAGAAATGATTTGTGATGCTTTCATCTGCGGGATTGCCTCTCCATTTATACGCCAGCGTCTACTAGAAAGTAAAACACTTGAGCTACAAAAAGCTTTTGACCTAGCTTGTTCACTGGATTTGGCAAAGAGAAATGCAGACCTCTATCAGCTGCCCAGATCTCGATCTGCTGCTGTAGCTGCAACCAGACAATTCAAGCAGTCTCAGGTGAACCCTATCATGGGGGAATCTAATTCTGATAATTCTGATGAAGAAGAGGAGGACGACCCCACTTTAGCAGCCTCTTGGCAATCTAGGAAGGAATGCTTCTTTTGTGGAGATGCTTTTCACCCTAGGAAAACCTGCCCTGCTCGCAATGCAATCTGCAGTTATTGCGGGAAAAAAGGACACTTTGCTAAAGTTTGCCTATCAAGGGCCTCTACGAGGGCCAATCCAGCTAAGGCCTACCGAACTGTCCCAATTAGGGCCTATCAAGATGCTCCAGCTAGGACCTATCAAGCTTCCTCTCGAGCTTTCTCCCGAAGAAGCACACCGAGAGTTTTAGCCACTCTCTGTGCAACGACACCAATTACAGCTGCTTGCCCACAGAACCTGTCTCAGGCAGCCACAAAAATTTCAATTAAAGGGCATACCTTAGATGCCTTAATTGACTCAGGAAGTACTGATAGTTTCATTAAGGAACAGATTGTTGCGAAATTGAAACTACATGTCTTCCCATCGGACCAGGCAATTGCGATGGCCCAGTCATCACTTAATACCAGAATCTCCGGCTTTTGTGTTGTTGATATGACACTTCATGGTCGTATGTATCCCTCCACCCGACTTTCAGTGCTCAAAGACTTATGTAGTGATCTCCTCTTAGGGCTGGACTTCCAAAAACAGCATAAGAAACTCACCATTGAGTTTGGTGGATCCAAACCCGGACTTACTATTTCTAATATACCATCTAAATTACCATTTTGTGCATTATCAGCAGCTTCACTTGATGAACCCTCATTATTTGCCAGTATTCCGCCTCAATGCCAACCGATAATAACGAAATCGCGGCGCTTTAATCAGGAAGACCAATCTTTTATTGCGGCTGAAATCTCTCGACTTCTAGCAGAGGATATCATTGAACCATGTTCGTCGCCCTGGCGGGCTCAAGTCGTCATTGTCAAGAACCCTCTAAAACCTCACAAACAGCGACTATGCATCGATTATTCGCAAACCATCAATCAATATACCGACTTGGACGCCTACCCATTGCCACGCATTGATGATATGGTTAATAAACTGGCCGAATACAAAGTGTTCTCAACTTACGATTTAAAAAGTGCCTATTATCAGTTACCCTTGAAGGTCTCAGATAAGCAGTACACAGCCTTTGAGGCTAATGGACGGCTGTACCAATTTCGTCGCCTCCCATTCGGGGTTACTAATGGAGTGGCTGTCTTTCAACGGGCAATGGATGGCCTGGTTAAGCAGGAAAACCTAAGGGACACTTTTCCCTATCTTGATAACATTACCATTGCAGGTCAAGATCAACAGGAACACGACTCCAACCTCCAAAAATTTTGGGATGCCCTCCATCGCCGTAATTTGACCCTGAATGAATCCAAATCTGTTGAGTTGCAACCGACCATCAACATCCTTGGCTATTGCGTAGGCAATGGTATCATTAAGCCAGACCCAGAAAGACTTCACCCGCTCCAAGAGCTCCCGTCACCTAAGAATCTGGCTTCTTTACGTCAGGCTCTCGGTCTGTTTGCATACTACGCTAAATGGATTCCTCATTTTTCGGACAAAATCCAACCCTTGCTGCATGCTAGATCATTTCCACTGGGAACAGCGGCTGTTGCAGCCTTTAACCTTCTCAAAAAACAGTTGGAGAAAGCGGCTCTTCACTCCATTGATGAGAATCTCCCTTTCGTGGTTGAATGTGATGCCTCGGACGTGGCGATCTCGGCTACTCTGAATCAGGAAGGTCGTCCTGTAGCATTTATGTCCAGGACCTTACAAGGTGCCGAGCTACATTATCCTCCGGTTGAGAAAGAAGCCACAGCCATCATAGAGGCAGTACGGAAGTGGAACCATTTTCTAGCTCGCCAGCACTTTACATTGATCACGGACCAACGATCAGTCGCCTTCATGCTCGATAATCGAAAACGAACCAAAATTAAGAATAATAAAATACAACTTTGGAGGATGGAACTGGCCTCTTTTGGTTATACCATTCTCTATCGGCCTGGCAAGGAGAATGTGGCCCCGGACACCCTCACACAGGCATTCTGCTCCACTATGTCATCCTCCACTCTCATGGATGTCCACAATGGTTTGTGTCATCCTGGCGTTACGCGCATGCTACATTTTGTACGATCACGGAATCTCCCTTTTTCCACTGGAGATGTAAAGAAAATATGCTCAGAATGCCGGCTTTGTGCGGAATTAAAACCTCAGTTCTTCCGCCCCTCAGATGGTATACTCATACATGCAACCCAACCGATGCAACGACTTAGCATCGATTTTAAGGGCCCAGTGCCCTCTTCAACGCGGAACACATATTTGCTCACCATGATCGACGAATATTCACGTTTTCCGTTTGCCTTCCCCTGCTCCAATATGCTGGCATCCACAGTAATCTGCTGCCTTGAGCAGGTATTTTCTCTCTGTGGCATGCCGGCTTATATTCACTCAGATCGGGGTCCATCCTTTATGTCAAGGGAACTCAAGGACTACCTCTCAGAACGGGGAATTGCTACAAGCAAAACAACACCATACCATCCCATCAGAAATGGGCAGGTAGAGAGGTATAACGGTATCATCTGGAATTCCGTACGTCTCGCTTTAAGATCTCGGGGCCTACCAGACCAGCAATGGGAAACAGTGCTTCCGGATGCATTGCACTCTATACGGTCCCTGCTTTCTACAGCCACAAATACTACACCTCATGAGCGGTTCTTTGGATTCCAGCGTCGCTCATCTCATGGGACATCACTCCCGTCATGGCTAACTACTCCTGGACCTGTATTACTCTGAAGATACGTTCGGACGTCTAAAAATGACCCTCTTGTAGACGAGGTCGAACTAACCGATGCCAACCCCACCTATGCAAACATACGATATTCCGACGGCCGAGAATCTACCGTATCATTACGGGATCTGGCTCCCTGCCCACCAGGACCTAGTGGGACATCGGGTGATGGCATTTCACCAGGAAACTCTTGGGACCTATCGGGTACCCCTCTCCAGGATCCTGATCGGACACCAACTAGCTTGGTGCCGGTAGAACCCCGTGCTCAAGGTTGCGACCCTCCCAGTACCGCACATGAAAGTACTGATCCGCCACAGACCAGCTCTGCACCTCCCTCTGAACAGAGGCAGTCCGACTTTGAACCTATTGGGGCTCGTACTCGAAGCCATGATCTCCCCGACCCTTCACAGGGCAATCCAGGCCACACAGACTCTGACCAATGGCCAACCGCATGTAAGCGGACCAGCGACCCTCTACGACGGGAATCCAAACGGGTGCGACTCTTCCTTGTTCGGCGGCTGCGGACCAAAAGGTAGACCACAGCCTCCTAATCCTGCAGGAGGGAAGAATGTGATAAAAATGATAACTTCCGGGAAGTTATGTCATCACTTCCTGTGAACTGTGAACTATGAACTGTGTACATACCTCACTTCCTGTCATATGTCACTTCCTGTTGGACTGGTATAAATACTGGTCTGCTCAGTATTGTAAGAGGCTTCTACCAGAGGCATGGTAAAGACCTCTCTTGTGTATATAGTGTGTTTATAAGTTACTTAAAGCTTACTTTAAAGTTACTTGATGGTAAGTCTCCTTTTTCTTACATCACAAACTCTCACACATAAAGATACACGCAAACATAGAGACACACACACATACAGACACACACAAACATACAGACACATATTCACATACAGACACACTCACACATACAGACCCTCACACATACAGACACATTCACACTTACAGACACACTCAAACATACAGTCACACACACATACAGACACACATACAGATATACACACATACAGACACACACACAAAAAGATACTGACACATACAGGCACACACACGCACAGACACTCACAAATACAGACACACTCACACATACAGACACACACACACATACAGGCACACACACATACAGATACATGGAAACATAGAAACACACACACACACAAATACACACACACATACAGACACACACATACAGACACATTAACATGCAGATGCGCTCACACATACAGACACACACACATACAGACACTCACACATACAAATACACACAAACATACAGACACACACAAACATACAGACGCGCACATACATACACACAAACATGCAGACGCATTCACACATACAGACACACACACATACAGACACTCACACATACAGACACACACACACACATACAGACCCTCACACATACAGACACACACACATGCAGACACACACCCATAGAGACACTGACACATACAGGTACACGCAGACATACTGACACACACAAACATACAGATACACATAAATATACAGACACATATTCACATACAGGCACACTCACACATACAGATACACACACATACTGATAGACACAAACATACAGACACACACAAACATAAAGACACACTCACACATACAGACAAACACATATACAGACACACTCACACACACAGACAGACACACACATACAGACATATACAAACATACAGACACATATTCACATACAGACACGCTCACACATACAGATACACACACATACAGATACACGCAAACATACTGACACACACAAACATACAGATACAAACAAACATAGACACACACACACATACAGACACACAGAAACATACAGACCTACACACATATAGACACACTCACACAGGCAGACCCTCACACATACAGACACACTCACACATACAGATACTCACACATACAGACACACAAACACATACAAACACACACACACAGACACACACATACAGACACACACACATACAGACACACACATACAGGCACACTCACACATACAGACACTCACACATACAGACACAGTCACACATACAGACACACTCACACATACAATCACGCACACATACAGACATACATACAGACATACACACATACAGACACACACACAAACACATACTGACACAAACACATACAGGCACACACACACACACACACACAGACACTCACACATACAGACACACTCACACATACAGACATACACACATACAGACACACACACATACAGACACACTCACACATACAGGCACAGACATACAGGCACTCACACATACAGGCCCTCACACATACAGACACAAACACATACATGCGCACACAGATACAGACACACTCACACATACAGACACACAAACATACAGACACTCACACACATACAGACACACACACATACAGACACATACACACATACAGACACACAAACATACAGACATATACACAACCATACAGACACACACACATACAGGCACACACACATACAGGTACATGCAAACATAGAAACACACACACACACAAATACACACAAACATACAGACACACACAAACATACAGACACACACATACAGACACACACACATACAGGCACACACACATACAGACATACATACAGACATACACACATACAGACACACACACAAACACATACTGACACAAACACATACAGGCACACACACACACACACACAGACACTCACACATACAGACACACTCACACATACAGACATACACACATACAGACACACTCACATACAGACACACTCACACATACAGGCACAGACATACAGGCACTCACACATACAGGCCCTCACACATACAGACACAAACACATACATGCGCACACAGATACAGACACACTCACACATACAAACACACAAACATACAGACACTCACACACATACAGACACACACACATACAGACACATACACACATACAGACACACAAACATACAGACATATACACAACCATACAGACACACACACATACAGGCACACACACATACAGGTACATGCAAACATAGAAACACACACACACACAAATACACACAAACATACTGACACACACAAACATACAGACACACATACAGACACACACACATACAGGCACACACACATACAGGTACATGCAAACATAGAAACACACACACACACAAATACACACAAACATACAGACACACACAAACATACAGACACACACATACAGACACACAAACATGCACACGCACTCACACATATAGACACACACATACAGACACTCACACAAACAAATACACACAAACTTACAGACACACACAAACATACAGACACACACCTACAGACACACAAACATGCAGACGCACTCACACATACAGACACACACATATAGACACACACACACATGCAGACCCTCACACATACAGACACACACACATACAGACACACACACATGCAGACACACACACATGCAGACACTCACACATAGACACATATTCACATAAAGACACACTCACACATACAGACAAACACACATACAGATACACTCACACATACAGACATACTCACACATAGATACTCAGACACACAAACACATACAAACACACACACACAGACACACACACATACAGAGGACACACACATACAGATACACACAGATACAGACACACTCCCACATACAGATACTCACACATACAGATACACAAACACATACAAACACACACACACAGACACACACACATACAGACACACACATACAGACACACACAGATACAGACACACTCCCACATACAGACACACACAGATACAGACACACTCACACATACAGACAAACACACATACAGACACACTCACACATACAGAAACACTCACACATACAGATAGTCACACATACAGACACACAAACACATACAAACACACACACACAGGCACACACATACAGACACACACACATACAGACACACACACATACAGTCACACTCCCACATACGGGCACACACATACAGACACAAACACATACAGGCGCACACACATACAGATAAACTCACACATACAGACACACCCACACATAGTCACTCACACACATACACACAAACAAACATACATACACTCACACATAGAGACACAGACACATACAGACACACACATACAGACACACACACATACAGACACATCACACATACAGACACACAAACATACAGACACACTCACGCATTTGGACACACACATAGAGACAAACACACACATACAAGCACACACATGCTTAAAGACAAACAATCACACACAGATGCACTCACACATAGAGACACTCACACATACAGACAAACACTCACACATACAGAGACTCACACATACAGACACACACACACATACAGACCCTCACACATAAAGACACACTCATCACACATACAGACCCTCACACTTACAGACACACTCACACATACAGACACAATCACACATACAGGCACAGACATACACACATACAGACACACAAACACATACTGACACACACATATACAGGCACACACACATATAGACACTCTCACATACAGACACTCTCACACATACAGACACAATCACACATACAGTCATGCACACATACAGACACACTCACACATACAGGCACTGACATACACACATACAGACACACAAACTCATACTGACACACACACATATAGGCACACACACATACAGGCACACACACATACAGACACTCTCACATACAGACACTCTCACACATACAGACACAATCACACATACAGTCATGCACACATACAGACACACTCACACATACAGGCACAGACATACACACATACAGACACAAACACATACTGACACACACACATATAGGCACACACACATACAGACACTCACACATACAGACACACTCACACATACAGACACAAACACATACAGATGCACACACATGCAGACACACTCACACATAGAGACACACACATACAGACACACACATACATACAGACACACACATACAGACACACACACACATAAAGACACACACACACACACACATACAGGCACACACACATACAGACACATACATACAGACACACTCACACATACAGACACAAACACATACAGGCGCGCACACACATACAGGCACACTCACACATACAGACACACCCACACAAAAAGACACACACATACAAACACACACATACAGACACACATACTGACACTCACACACATACACACAAACAAACATACAGACACTCACACATACAGACACTCACACAAAGAGACAAACACACACACATACAGATGCACACACGCTTACAGGCACACACTCATACATGGAGACACTCACACATACAGAGAAACACACACACATACAGACACACACATACAGACACTCACACACATACAGACACACACACATACAGACACATACACACATACAGACACACACACATACAGACACATACACACATACAGACACACAAACATACAGACATATAGACACACAAACATACAGACACACACAAATAAACTGACACACACTCACATACAGACATACTCACACATACAGACACTCACACAAATACAGAAACACACACACATACAGACAAGCAAACATACAGGCACACACACATACAGACACTCACACATAGAGACACAGACACACACATACAGACACACACACATGCAGACACACAAACATACAAACACAATTACACATACAGACACTCACACATACTGACAGACTCACACATACAGACACACACACACACATACAGACACACTCACACATACAGGCACACAAACATATAGACACACGCTCATACAGACATACTCACACATACAGACACACGCACATACAGGGACAAAGATACACACACACACACATACAGAGACAAACATACAGACACATACACACAGACAGACAAACACATACAGACACTCACACGCACAGACACACACACATACAGATACAGGCAAACATACAGACACACAAAAATACAGACACACGCAAACAGAGAGACACGCACAGTCTTACTTAAACATACAGACATACACACATAGAGACACTCACACATACAGATACACGCTAACATACAGACACACACAGACCTACAGATACATGCAAACATAGAGACACACACATATAGACACACACAAACATAGACACACACAAGCATACAAACGCACACACATACAGACACACACAAACATACAGACACACACAAACCTACAGATACTCACACATACAGCCATACATACATACAGCCACACATACAGACACTCACACATACAGACACACTCACACATACAGCCATTCACACATACAGACACACTCACACATACTGACACACACACATACAGACACACAAACACATACAGACACACACACATACAGACACACACACACACAGACAGACACACACACAGATACTCACACATACAGACACACACATATACAGACACACACATATACAGACACACAAACACATACAGGCACACACATACAGACTTACACACATACAGACACTCACACATACAGACACACAAAGAGATACAGACACACACATACAGACACACTCACATACAGACACACACACATACAGAGACAAACATACAAACACACACACACATACAGAGACAAACATACAGAAATACACGCACATACACACGCACACAGACAGACACACAAAAATACAGATACACGCAAACATAAAGACACACACACATACAGACACTCACACACATATAGACACACACACACAGGCACACACACATACAGATACATGCAAACATAGACACACGCACACACAGATACATGCAAACATACAGACACACACATACAGACACAAACTAACGTATAGACACACACAAACATACAGACACACACAAGCATACAAACGCACACACATACAGACACACACAAACATACAGACACACACAAACATACAGACACACACAAACCTACAGATACTCACACATACAGCCACACATACATACAGCCACACATACAGACACTCACACATACAGACACACTCACACATACAGCCATTCACACATACAGACACACTCACACATACTGACACACACACATACAGACACACAAACACATACAGACACACACACATACAGACACACAAACACATACAGACACACACACATACAGACACACACACATACAGACACACACACAGACAGACACACACACAGACACTCACACATACAGACACACACATATACAGACACACACATATACAGACACACAAACACATACAGGCACACACATACAGACTTACACACATACAGACACTCACACATACAGACACACAAACAGATACAGACACACACATACAGACACACTCACATACAGACACACACACATACAGAGACAAACATACGGACACACACACACATACAGAGACAAACATACAGAAATACACGCACATACAGACACACACATACAGACACACACACAGACAGACACACGCACACAGACAGACACACAAAAATACAGATACACGCAAACATAAAGACACACACACATACAGACACTCACACACATATAGACACACACACACAGGCACACACACATACAGATACATGCAAACATAGACACACGCACACACAGATACATGCAAACATACAGACACACACATACAGACACAAACTAACGTATAGACACACACAAACATACAGACACACACACAGACACTCACACGCATATAGAAACACACATACAGACATACACACATACAAACACACACACACACAGACACACATACAGACACACACAGAGACACACACACACATACACACACATACATACAGACACACACACACACATACAAACACACACACACATACAGACACATAAACATGCAGACACACATCCATACAGACACACTCACACATACAGACCATCACACATACAGACACACTCACACACACACACATACACACATACAGACCCACACACACATACAGACACACTCACACATACAGACACACTCACACATACACACACACACACCTACAGACACACACACATACAGACACTCACACACATACACACAAAGAAACATACATACTGACACACACACATGCAGACACTCACACATAGAGACACAGACACATACAGACACACACACACTTACAGACACACACTCACACACAGACACACTCACACACAGACACACTCACACATAGAGACACTCACACATACAGACAAACACACACATACAGACACACTCACACATACAGACACACACACATACAGGCACTCACACACATACAGACACACACACATACAGCACATACACACATACAGACACACAAACATACAGACATATACACACATGCACACATACAGACACACAAACATACAGACACACACGCATACAGACACACACACATACAAACAAACAAACATACAGACACACACACATACAGACACTCACACATAGAGACACAGGCACACATACAGACACACACTCATACAGACACACTCACACATAGATACACTCACACATACAGACACACACACATACAGACACACACACACGTACAGGCACAGACACGTACAGACACATACAGACACACATACAGGCACACACACATACAGTCACACACACATACAGACACTCACACACATACAGACACACAATTGTACAGACATACTTACACATACAGACACTCACACACACTGACAGTCTCACACATACAGGCACACACACACACATACAGATACACTCACACATACAGTCACACAAACATATAGACACACACTCATACAGACACACTCACACTTACCGACACACACACATAGACAAACATACAGACACGCACACATACAGACACACACACACGTACAGGCACAGACACGTACAGACACATACAGACACACATACAGGCACACACACATACAGTCACACACACATACAGACACTCACACACATACAGACACACAATTGTACAGACATACTTACACATACAGACACTCACACACACTGACAGTCTCACACATACAGGCACACACACACACACACATACAGATACACTCACACATACAGTCACACAAACATATAGACACACACTCATACAGACACACTCACACTTACCGGCACACACACATAGACAAACATACAGACACGCACACACATACTGAGACAAACATACAGACACACACACATACAGACACCCTCACACATACAGTCACACAAACATATATACACACTCATACAGACACACTCACACATACAGACACACACCCATACAGAGACAAACTTACAGACACACACATACAGAGACAAACATACAGACACACACACTCACAGACAGATGCACACATACAGATACTCACACATACAGACATACATACAGACAGACACACACATACAGACACACACACACATACAGAGACAAACATGCAGACACACACACAAAACACACACACATACAGGCAGACACATGTACAGACACACTCACACATACAGACACACACATCACTGCTGGAGTTCCTCAGGGCAGTGTCATAGGCCCAACCATCTTCAGCTGCTTCATCATTGACCTTAGCTCCAACATAAGGTCAGATATGGGGATGTTCGCTGATGACTGCAGTGTTCAGCGCCATTCACAACCCCTCAGATAATGAAGCAGTCCATGCCCACATGCAACTAGACCTGGATGACGTTCATGTTTGGGCTGATAAGTGGCAGGTAACATTCGCGCAACAAAAGTGCCACGCAATGACTATCTCCAACAAGAGAGAGTCTAACCACCATCCCTTGACATTCAATGGCATTATCATCACCGAATCACTCACCATCAACATCCTGGTGCTCACCATTAACCAGAAACTTTACTGGACCAGCCACATTAATACTGTGGCAACAAGAGCAGGTCAGAGGCTGGGTATTCTGTGGTGAGTGTCTCACCTCCTGACTCCCCAAAGCCTTTCCACCATCTACAAGGCACAAGTTAGGAGTGTGATGGAATACTCTCCACTTGTCTGGATGAGTGCAGCTCCAACAACACTCAAGAAGTTCAAAACCATCCAGGACAAAGCAGCCCACTTGATTGGCAACCCATCCACCACCTTAAAAATTCACTCCCTCCACCACTGGCATACCGTGGCTGCAGTGTGTACCATCTACAAGATGCAGCAACTCACCAAGGCTTCTTCAGCAGCACCTCCCAAACCTGTGACCTCTTTCACCTAGAAGGACAAGGGCAGCAGGCAAATGGGAACACCACCACCTCCAAGTTCCCCTCCAAGTCACACAGCATCCTGACTTAGAAGTATATTGCCGTTCCTTCATTGTCGCTGGGTCAAAATCCTGGAACTCCCTCCCTAACAGCACTGTGGGAGTACCTACACCACACGGACTGCAGCTGTTCAAGAAGGGGGCTCATCACCACCTTCTCAAGGGCAACTAGGGATGTGCAATAAATGCTGGCCTTGCCAGCGATGCCCTGATCCCATAAACAAATTTTTTTTAAATCACACACACACACACACACACACACACACACACACACACTCTCATTCTCACACACACACACACACACACTCACACACACTCACACTCACACACAGACACACTCACACACAGACACACTCACACAAAGACACACTCACACACAGACACACTCACACTCACAGACAGACACTCACACTCACACACACTCACACTCATGCAGACACAGACACACCCTCACACACACTCACAATCACACACAGACACACTCACACACACTCACACTCACACACAGAAATATACACACACAGACGCACGCACACACACACAGACACGCTCACACATACACACACTCACACACACACACACTCACAGACACACTCACTCACAGACACACTCTCACACACTCATACACACACTCACACACACACACAGACACTCACACACAGACACACTCACACACACTCACACTCACACACAGACACAGACACACACACTCACAGACACATTCACACACACTCGCACACACACTCTCAGACACACTCACATTCACACTCACATACAGACACACTCACACTCACACACACTCACACACAGACACACACACTCACACACACACACTCACACACACTCACTCACAGACACACACACTCACACACACTCACAGGCACACTCACACACAGACACACTCACACACACAGGCACACACACACTTGCACACACACTCAGACACACTCACACACACTCACACACACTCACACTCACACACACTCACACTCACACACACTCACACTCACACATACTCACACACAGACACACTCACACTCACACACAGATGCACACACTCACAGGCGCACTCACACACACACAGACACACGCACACATACACACACACTCACACATAGACACACTCACACACAGACACACACACACTCACAAACTCACACTCACACACAGACACACTCACACACACTCATACTCAAACACACTCACACACAGACACACTCAGACACACTTGCACACACACTCTCAGACACACTCACACTCACACACACTCACATACAGACACACTCACACATTCACACACAGATACACACTCACACAGACACACACTCACACAAACTCGCACACACACTCACAGACACACACACACACACTCACACTCACATACAGACACACTCACACACACTCACACACACTCACACACAGATACACACACACTCACACACTCACACTCACACACAGACACACAGACAAACATACTCACAGACATACTCACACACACAGACACACACACTCACAATCACACACAGACACACAGACAAACATACTCACAGACACACTCACACACACACATTCACACACAGACACACACACACTCACAGACACACTCACACTCACACACACTCACATACAGACACACTCACACACACTCACACATAGACCCACTCACACACACTCACACACAGATACACACACACTCACACACTCACACTCACACACTCACACTCACACACAGACACACTCACTCACAGACGCACTCACACACACACTCAGACACACTGACTCACAGATACACTCACAGATACACTCACAGACACACTCACTCACAGACACACTCACACATACTCACACACAGACTTACTCACACACACTCACACTCACACACGGACACACAGACACACTCACACACAGACACACTCACACACAGACACACACACACACACACACACACTCACACTCACTTGCACACACACAGTGACACTCACACACACACACACACACACACACACACACTCGCACACACATTCTCAGACACACTCACACTCACACACAGGCACACAGACACACTCACACACACTCACAGACACACTCACACACAGACACACTCACACACACACACACTCACACACACTCACAGGCACACTCACACACAGACATACAATCACACACACTAACACTCACACATAGACACACTCACACACAGACACACACACATTCACACTCACACACAGACACACACACTCGCAGACACACTCACACACTCACATTCACACTCACACACAGACACACTCACACACAGACACACTCACACAGACACACTCAAAAACAGAGACACACACTCACACACACTCACCTGCACACATAGACACACTCACACACAGACATACTCTCACACACACAGACACACACACACACTCACAATCACACAGACACACAGACACACACACTCACAGACACACTCACACACACACACACACTCAAAATCACACACAGACACACAGACACACACTCAGACACACTCACGCACACTCACACACAGACACACACTCACGCTCACTCACACAGACACACACAAACTCACAGACACACTCACACTCACACTCCCTCACATACAGACACACTCACACACAGACACACTCACACTCACACACAAACACACACTCACACACATTCACACTCACACACAGACACACACACTCACAGACGCACTCACACACACTCACAGACACACTCTCTCACAGGCACACTCACACACAGACACACTCACACACAGACACACTCACTCACAGACACACTCACACACACAGACACACTCACACACAGACACACTCACACACTCACACTCACACTCACACACAGACACTCACACACAGACACACACACACACTCACAATCACACACAGATACACAGACAAACATACTCACAGACGCACTCACACACACAGACACACACACACTTGCACACACACTCACAGACACACTCAGACTCACACATACTCACACACAGACACACTCACACACACTCACACATAGACACACTCACACACACTCACACACAGACACACACACTCTCACACACTCACACTCACACACGCACTCAGACACACTTACACATACTCACACACAGGCATACTCACACACACACTCACACTCTCACACAGACACACACACTCGCAGACACACTCACACACAGACACACTCACACACAGACACACTCACACTCACACACACACACACTCACACACACTCGCATACACACAGAGATACTCACACACAGACACACACACTCACACACACACACTCACAGGCACACTCACACACACTCACATACAGACACACTCACACACTCACAATCACACAGACACACAGACACACACACTCACAGACACAATCACTCACACACACACACACACCCACAATCACACACATACACACACTCACAGACACACTCACACACACTCACACACAGACACACTCACACACACACACTCACACTCGCACACATACACACAATCACACACACTAACACTCACACATAGACACAGACACACTCACACTCACACACAGACATACAATCACACACACTAACACTCACACATAGACACACTCACACACAGACACACACACATTCACACTCACACACAGACACACACATTTACAGATGCACTCACACACACTCACAGACACACTCTCTCACAGGCACACTCACACACAGACACACTCACACACAGACACACTCACTCACAGACACACTCACACACACAGACACACTCACACACATTCACACTCACACACAGACACACACGCTCGCAGACACACTCTCTCACAGGCACACTCACACACAGACACACTCACACACAGACACACTCACTCACAGACACACTCAAAAACAGAGACACACACTCACACACACTCACCTGCACACATAGACACACTCACACACAGACATACTCTCACACACACAGACACACACACACACTCACAATCACACAGACACACAGACACACACACTCACAGACACACTCACACACACACACACTCAAAATCACACACAGACACACAGACACACACACTCGCAGACACACTCACACACAGACACACTCACACACAGACACTCACACACACACACTCACACACACTCGCATACACACAGAGATACTCACACACAGACACACACACTCACACACACACACTCACAGACACACTCACACACACTCACATACAGACACACTCACACACTCACAATCACACAGACACACAGACACACACACTCACAGACACAATCACTCACTCACAAACACACTCACACACATACACACAATCACACACACTAACACCTAACACTCACACATGGACACACTCACACACAGACACACTCACACTCACACACAGACATACAATCACACACACTAACACTCACACATAGACACACTCACACACAGACACACTCACACACATTCACACTCACACTCAGACACACACACTCACAGATGCACTCACACACACTCGCAGACACACTCTCTCACAGGCACACTCACACACACAGACACACTCACACACTCACAGACACACTCACACACAGCCACACACACACACACACTCACACACAGACACTCACACACAGACACACACACACACTCACAATCACACACAGATACACAGACAAACATACTCACAGATGCACTCACACACACAGACACACACACACTTGCACACACACTCACAGACACACTCACACTCACACTCACACATACTCACACAGACACACTCACACACACTCACACATAGACACACTCACACACTCACACACACTCACACTCAGGCACACTCACTCACAGACACACTCACACATACTCACACACAGACAAACTCACACACAATCACACTCACACACAGACACACAGACACACACACTCTCAGACACACTCACACACAAACACACTCACACACAGACACACACACTCACACACACACAGAGACACTCACACACAGACACACACACACACTCGCACACACATTCTCAGACACACTCACATTCACACACACTCACATACAGATACACTCACACTCACACACACTCACACACAGGCACACACACTCACACACACTCACAGACACACTCACACACACTCACATACAGACACACTCACACACACTCACACTCACACACAGACACACACACACACACTCAAAATCATACAGACACACAGACACACACACTCACAGACACACTCACACACAGACACACACACACACTCATACTCACACACACACACTCACACACAGACACACACACACTCACAATCACACACAGATACACAGACAAACATACTCACAGATGCACTCACACACACAGACACACACACACTTGCACACACACTCACAGACACACTCACGCTCACACATACTCTCACACAGACACACTCACACACACTCACACATAGACACACTCACACACACTCACACACAGAAAGACACACTCTCACACACTCACACTCACACACTCACTCACAGACACACTCACACATACTCACACACAGACATACTCACACACACTCACACACAGAAAGACACACTCTCACACACTCACACTCACACACTCACTCACAGACACACTCACACATACTCACACACAGACATACTCACACACACTCACACTCACACACACAGACACACACACTCGCAGACACACTCACACACACTCACACACAGAAAGACACACTCTCACACACTCACACTCACACACTCACTCACAGACACACTCACACATACTCACACACAGACATACTCACACACACTCACACTCACACACAGACACACGGACACACACACTCGCAGACACACACACACAAAGACACACTCACACACAGACACACACACACTCACACACGCACACTCACACACACTCGCACACACACAGGGACACTCACACACAGACACACACACTCGCACACACATTCTCAGACACACTCACACTCACACACACTCACATACAGATACACTCACACTCACACACACTCACACACAGGCACACACACTCACACACACACAAACACACTCACACAGAGACACACACACACTCACACTCAGTCATTCACACACAGACACACACACACTCACAATCACACACAGATACACAGACAAACATACTCACAGATGCACTCACACACACAGACACACACACACTTGCACACACACTCACAGACACACACACACTCACACTCACACATACTCACACACAGACACACTCACACACACTCACACATAGACACACTCACACACTCACACACACTCACACTCAGGCACACTCACTCACAGACACACTCACACATACTCACACACAGACAAACTCACACACAATCACACTCACACACAGACACACAGACACACACACTCTCAGACGCACTCACACACAAACACACTCACACACAGACACACACTCACACTCACACACACACACACAGAGACACTCACACACAGACACACACACACACTCACACACACATTCTCAGACACACTCACATTCACACACACTCACATACAGATACACTCACACTCACACACACACTCACACACAGGCACACACACTCACACACACACACTCACACACACTCACAGACACACTCACACACATTCACACTCACACACAGACACACACACTCACAGACACACTCACACTCACACACAGACACACACTCACACACATTCACACTCACACACAGACACACACACTCACAGATGCACTCACACACACTCACAGATGCACTCTCTCACAGGCACACTCACACACAGACACACTCACACACAGACACACTCACTCACAGACACACTCACACACACAGACACACTCACACACTCACAGACACACTCACACTCACACTCACACTCACACACAGACACTCACACAGACACACACACACACTCACAATCACACACAGATACACAGACAAACATACTCACAGACGCACTCACACACACAGACACACACACAATTGCACACACACTCACAGACACACTCACACTCACACTCACACATATTCACACACAGACACACTCACACACACTCACACATAGACACACTCACACACACTCACACACAGACACACACACTCTCACACACTCACACTCAGACACACTCACTCACAGACACACACACACTCACACATGCATAATCACACACACTCGCATACACACAGAGACACTCACACACAGAAACACACACCCTCGCACACACATTCTCAGACACACTCACACTCACACACACTCACATACAGATACACTCACACTCACACACAGGCACACACACTCACACACACACTCACACACACTCACATACAGGCACACTCACACACACTCACACTCACACGCAGACACAAACACACACACTCACCATCATACAGACACACAGACACACACACTCACAGACGCACTCACACACAGAATAACACACACTCACAGACACACTCACACTCACACACCCTCACATACAGACACACTCACACACAGACACACTCACACTCACACACAGACACACAATCACACACACTAACACTCACACATAGACACACTCACACACAGACACACAATCACACACACTAACACTCACACATAGACACACTCACACACAGACACACACACTCACAGACACACTCTCTCACAGGCACACTCACACACATTCACACTCACACACAGGCACACACACTCACAGACGCACTCACACACACTCACAGACAAACTCTCTCACAGGCACACTCACACACAGACACTCACACACAGACACACTCACTCACAGACACACTCACACACACAAGCACACTCACACACTCACAGACACACTCACACACAGACACACACACACACTCACACTCACACACAGATACACAGACAAACATACTCACAGACGCACTCACACACACAGACACACACACACTTGCACACACACTCACAAACACACTCACACTCACACTCACACATACTCACACACAGACACACTCACACACACTCACACATAGACACACACAGACACACACACTCTCACACACTCACACTCAGACACACTCACTCACAGACACACTCACACATACTCACACACAGACATACTCACAGACACTCACACTCACACACAGACACACAGGCACACACACTTGCAGACACACTCACACACAGACAGACTCACACACAGACACACACACACTCACACATGCACACTCACACACATTCGCATACACACAGAGACACTCACACACAGACACACACACACTCACACACACATTCTCAGACAAACTCACACTCACACACACTCACATACAGATACACTCACACTCACACACAGGCACACACACTCACACACACACACTCACACACACTCACAGACACACTCACACACACTCACATACAGGCACACTCACACACACTCACACTCACACACAGACACACACACACACACTCACCATCATACAGACACACAGACACACACACTCACAGACACACTCACACACGCACACACTCACACACAGAATAACACACACTCACAGACACACTCACACTCACACCCTCACATACAGACACACTCACACTCACACACAGACACGCAATCACACACACTAACACTCACACATAGACACAGACACATTCACACTCACACACAGACACACAATCACACACACTAACACTCACACATAGACACACACACACAGACACACTCACACATATTCACACTCACACACAGACACACACACTCACAGACACACTCTCTCACAGGCACACTCACACACAGACACACTCACACTCACACACAGACACACACTCACACACATTCACACTCACACACAGACACACACACTCACAGACGCACTCACACACACACTCACACACACTCTCATACTGACACACTCACTCACACTCACACTCACACTCACACACACTTGCACACACACTCACAGACACACTCACACTCACACATACTCACACACAGACACACTCACACACACTCACACATAGACACACTCACACACACTCACACACACTCACACTCACACACTCACTCACAGACACACACACACTCACACACGCACACTCACACACTCACAGACGCACTCTCTCACAGGCACACTCACACACACAGACACACTCACACACTCACAGACACACTCACAGAGACACACACACACTCACACTCACACACAGTCACAGAAATCACAGAAATCACAGAAACCCCACAGTGCAGATAGAGGCCATTTCGGCCCATCGAGCCTGCACCGACACATATCCCACCTGATCCCCGTAAGCCCACGTATTTAATCCCCCTAACACTAAGGGTCAATTTATCATAGCCAATCAACCTAACCCGCACATCTTTGGACTGTGGGAGGAAACCGGAGCACCCGGAGGAAACCCACGCAAACACGGGGAGAATGTGCAAACTCCACACAGACAGTCACCCGAGGCCGGATTCGAACCCGGGTCCCTGGCGCTGTGAGGCAACAGTGCTAGCCACTCATTCACACACAGACACACACACACTCACAATCACACACAGATACACAGACAAACATACTCACAGACGCACTAACACACAGACACACACACACTTGCACACACACTCACAGACACACTCACACTCACACCCACACATACTCACACACAGACACACTCACACACACCACACACTCACACTCAGGCACACTCACTCACAGACACACTCACACATACTCACACACAGACAAACTCACACACAATCACACTCACACACAGACACACAGACACACACACTCTCAGACACACTCACACACAAACACACTCACACACAGACACACACACACTCACACACACACACACTCACACACACACACAGAGACACTCACACACAGACACACACACACACTCGCACACACATTCTCAGACACACTCACATTCACACACACTCACATACAGATACACTCACACTCACACACACTCACACACAGGCACACACACTCACACACACTCACAGACACACTCACACACACTCACATACAGACACACACACACACACTCACACTCACACACAGACACACACACACACACTCAAAATCATACAGACACACAGACACACACACTCACAGACACACTCACACACACACACACTCACACACAGAATAACACACACACTCACAGACACACTCACACACAGACACACACACACACTCATACTCACACACACACACACTCACACACAGACACACACACACTCACAATCACACACAGATACACAGACAAACATACTCACAGATGCACTCACACACACAGACACACACACACTTGCACACACACTCACAGACACACTCACGCTCACACATACTCTCACACAGACACACTCACACACACTCACACATAGACACACTCACACACACTCACACACAGAAAGACACACTCTCACACACTCACACTCACACACTCACTCACAGACACACTCACACATACTCACACACAGACATACTCACACACACTCACACACAGACACACAGACACACACACTCGCAGACACACTCACACACAGACACACACACACACTCACACATAGACACACTCACACACACTCACACACAGAAAGACACACTCTCACACACTCACACTCACACACTCACTCACAGACACACTCACACATACTCACACACAGACATACTCACACACACTCACACTCACTCACAGACACACGGACACACACACTCACAGACACACACACACAAAGACACACTCACACACAGACACACACACACTCACACGCACACTCACACACACTCGCACACACACAGGGACACTCACACACAGACACACACACTCACACACACATTCTCAGACACACTCACACTCACACACACTCACATACAGATACACTCACACTCACACACACTCACACACAGGCACACACACTCACACACACACAAACACACTCACACAGAGACACACACACACTCACACTCACACTCACACACAGTCATTCACACACAGACACACACACACTCACAATCACACACAGATACACAGACAAACATACTCACAGACGCACTCACACACACAGACACACACACACTTGCACACACACTCACAGACACACACACACTCACACTCACACATACTCACACACAGACACACTCACACACACTCACACATAGACACACTCACACTCAGGCACACTCACTCACAGACACACTCACACATACTCACACACAGACAAACTCACACACAATCACACTCACACACAGACACACAGACACACACACTCTCAGACACACTCACACACAAACACACTCACACACAGACACACACACACACTCACACACACACACACTCACACACACACAGAGACACTCACACACAGACACAAACACACTCTCGCACACACATTCTCAGACACACTCACATTCACACACACTCACATACAGATACACTCACACTCACACACACTCACAGACACACTCACACACACTCACATAAAGACACACACACACACACTCAAAATCATACAGACACACAGACACACACACTCACAGACACACTCACACACACACACACTCACACACAGAATAACACACACACTCACAGACACACTCACACACAGACACACACACACACTCACACTCACACACAGACACTCACACACAGACACACACACACACTCACAATCACACACAGATACACAGACAAACATACTCACAGATGCACTCACACACACAGACACACACACACTTGCACACACACTCACAGACACACTCACGCTCACACATACTCACACACAGACACACTCACACACACTCACACATAGACACATTCACACACACTCACACACAGAAAGACACACTCTCACACACTCACACTCACACACTCACTCACAGACACACTCACACATACTCACACACAGACATACTCACACACACTCACACTCACACACACTCACATACAGATACACTCACACTCACACACAGGCACACACACTCACACACACACTCACACACACACTCACACACACTCACATACAGGCACACTCACACACACTCACACGCAGACACAAACACACACACTCACCATCATACAGACACACAGACACACACACTCACAGACACACTCACACACAGAATAACACACACTCACAGACACACTCACACTCACACACCCTCACATACAGACACACTCACACACAGACACACTCACACTCACACACAGACACACAATCACACACACTAACACTCACACATAGACACACTCACACACAGACACACTCACACTCACACACAGACACACAATCACACACACTAACACTCACACATAGACACACTCACACACAGACACACACACTCACAGACACACTCTCTCACAGGCACACTCACACACATTCACACTCACACACAGGCACACACACTCACAGACGCACTCACACACACTCACAGACAAACTCTCTCACAGGCACACTCACACACAGACACTCACACACAGACACACTCACTCACAGACACACTCACACACACAAGCACACTCACACACTCACACACTCACAGACACACTCACACACAGACACACACACACACTCACACTCACACACAGATACACAGACAAACATACTCACAGACGCACTCACACACACAGACACACACACACTTGCACACACACTCACAAACACACTCACACTAACACATACTCACACACAGACACACTCACACACACTCACACATAGACACACACTCACACACAGACACACACACTCTCACACACTCACACTCAGACACACTCACTCACAGACACACTCACACATACTCACACACAGACATACTCACAGACACTCACACTCACACACAGACACACAGGCACACACACTTGCAGACACACTCACACACAGACAGACTCACACACAGACACACACACACTCACACATGCACACTCACACACATTCGCATACACACAGAGACACTCACACACAGACACACACACACTCACACACACATTCTCAGACAAACTCACACTCACACACACTCACATACAGATACACTCACACTCACACACAGGCACACACACTCACACACACACACTCACACACACTCACAGACACACTCACACACACTCACATACAGGCACACTCACACACACTCACACACAGACACACACACACACACTCACCATCATACAGACACACAGACACACACACTCACACACACACTCACGGACACACTCACACACACTCACATACAGACACACTCTCTCTCACACACACACACACTCACACTCACACACAGACACACACACACACTCACAATCACACAGACACACATACTCACAGACACACTCACACACACACACACACACACCCACAATCTCACACATACACACAGACACACACTCACAGACACACTCACACACACTCACACACAGACACACTCATACGCACACACTCACACTCACACACATACACACAATCACACACACTAACACTCACACATAGACACACTCACACACAGACACACTCACACTCACACACAGACATACAATCACACACACTAACACTCACACATAGACACACTCACACACAGACACACACACATTCACACTCACACACAGACACACACACTTACAGATGCACTCACACACACTCACAGACACACTCTCTCACAGGCACACTCACACACAGACACACTCACACACAGACACACTCACTCACAGACACACTCACACACACAGACACACTCACACACTCACAAACACACTCACACACAGACACGCACACACACTCACACTCACACTCACACACAGACACGCACACAGACACACACACACACACACTCACAATGACACACAGATACACAGACAAACATACTCACAGACGCACTCACACACACTCACACACACACACTCACACACACTCACAGACACACTCACACACACTCACATAAAGACACACACACACACACTCAAAATCATACAGACACACAGACACACACACTCACAGACACACTCACACACACACACTCACACACAGAATAACACACACACTCACAGACACACTCACACACAGACACACACACACACTCATACTCACACACACACACACTCACACACAGACACACACACACACTCACAATCACACACAGATACACAGACAAACATACTCACAGATGCACTCACACACACAGACACACACACACTTGCACACACACTCACAGACACACTCACGCTCACACATACTCACACACAGACACACTCACATACACTCACACATAGACACATTCACACACACTCACACACAGAAAGACACACTCTCACACACTCACACTCACACACTCACTCACAGACACACTCACACATACTCACACACAGACATACTCACACACACTCACACTCACACACACTCACATACAGATACACTCACACTCACACACAGGCACACACACTCACACACACACTCACACACACACTCACACACACTCACATACAGGCACACTCACACACACTCACACGCAGACACAAACACACACACTCACCATCATACAGACACACAGACACACACACTCACAGACACACTCACACACAGAATAACACACACTCACAGACACACTCACACTCACACACCCTCACATACAGACACACTCACACACAGACACACTCACACTCACACACAGACACACAATCACACACACTAACACTCACACATAGACACACTCACACACAGACACACAATCACACACACTAACACTCACACATAGACACACTCACACACAGACACACACACTCACAGACACACTCTCTCACAGGCACACTCACACACATTCACACTCACACACAGGCACACACACTCACAGACGCACTCACACACACTCACAGACAAACTCTCTCACAGGCACACTCACACACAGACACTCACACACAGACACACTCACTCACAGACACACTCACACACACAAGCACACTCACACACTCACACACTCACAGACACACTCACACACAGACACACACACACACTCACACTCACACACAGATACACAGACAAACATACTCACAGATGCACTCACACACACAGACACACACACACTTGCACACACACTCACAAACACACTCACACTCACACTCACACATACTCACACACAGACACACTCACACACACTCACACATAGACACACACTCACACACAGACACACACACTCTCACACACTCACACTCAGACACACTCACTCACAGACACACTCACACATACTCACACACAGACATACTCACAGACACTCACACTCACACACAGACACACAGGCACACACACTTGCAGACACACTCACACACAGACCGACTCACACACAGACACACACACACTCACACATGCACACTCACACACATTCGCATACACACAGAGACACTCACACACAGACACACACACACTCACACACACATTCTCAGACAAACTCACACTCACACACACTCACATACAGATACACTCACACTCACACACAGGCACACACACTCACACACACACACTCACACACACTCACAGACACACTCACACACACTCACATACAGGCACACTCACACACACTCACACTCACACACAGACACACACACACACACTCACCATCATACAGACACACAGACACACACACTCACACACACACTCACGGACACACTCACACACACTCACATACAGACACACTCTCTCTCACACACACACACACTCACACTCACACACAGACACACACACACACTCACAATCACACAGACACACAGACACACATACTCACAGACACACTCACACACACACACACACACACCCACAATCTCACACATACACACAGACACACACTCACAGACACACTCACACACACTCACACACAGACACACTCATACGCACACACTCACACTCACACACATACACACAATCACACACACTAACACTCACACATAGACACACTCACACACAGACACACTCACACTCACACACAGACATACAATCACACACACTAACACTCACACATAGACACACTCACACACAGACACACACACATTCACACTCACACACAGACACACACACTTACAGACGCACTCACACACACTCACAGACACACTCTCTCACAGGCACACTCACACACAGACACACTCACACACAGACACACTCACTCACAGACACACTCACACACACAGACACACTCACACACTCACAAACACACTCACACACAGACACACACTCACACTCACACTCACACTCACACACAGACACGCACACAGACACACACACACACACACTCACAATGACACACAGATACACAGACAAACATACTCACAGACGCACTCACACACACAGACACACACACACTTGCACACAAACTCACAGACACACTCACACTCACACATACTCACACACAGACACACTCACACACACTCACACATAGACACACTCACACACACTCACACACACTCACACTCAGGCACACTCACTCACAGACACACTCACACACACTCACACTCACAAACGGACACACAGACACACACACTCGCAGACACACTCACACACAAACACACTCACACACAGACACACACACTCTCGCACACTCACACTCAGACACACTCACTCACAGACACACTCACACATACTCTCACACAGAAATACTCACACACACTCACACACACTCACACTCAGGCACACTCACTCACAGACACACTCACACACACTCACACTCACAAACGGACACACAGACACACACACTCGCAGACACACTCACACACAAACACACTCACACACAGACACACAAACTCTCACACACTCACACTCAGACACACTCACTCACAGACACACTCACACATACTCTCACACAGACATACTCACACACGCTCTCACACAGACACACAGACACACACACTCGCAGACACACTCACACACAGACACACTCACACACAGACACACACACACACAGACACAAACTCACACACACTCGCATACACACAGAGACACTCACACACAGACACACACACTCACACACACACTCACGGACACACTCACACACACTCACATACAGACACACTCTCTCTCACACACACACACACTCACACTCACACACAAACACACACACACACTCACAATCACACAGACACACAGACACACATACTCACAGACACACTCACACACACACACACACACACCCACAATCTCACACATACACACAGACACACACTCACAGACACACTCACACACACTCACACTCACAAACGGACACACAGACACACACACTCGCAGACACACTCACACACAAACACACTCACACACAGACACACAAACTCTCACACACTCACACTCAGACACACTCACTCACAGACACACTCACACATACTCTCACACAGACATACTCACACACGCTCTCACACAGACACACAGACACACACACTCGCAGACACACTCACACACAGACACACTCACACACAGACACACACACACACAGACACAAACTCACACACACTCGCATACACACAGAGACACTCACACACAGACACACACACTCACACACACACTCACGGACACACTCACACACACTCACATACAGACACACTCTCTCTCACACACACACACACTCACACTCACACACAAACACACACACACACTCACAATCACACAGACACACAGACACACATACTCACAGACACACTCACACACACACACACACACACCCACAATCTCACACATACACACAGACACACACTCACAGACACACTCACACACACTCACACACAGACACACTCATACGCACACACTCACACTCACACACATACACACAATCACACACACTAACACTCACACATAGACACACTCACACACAGACACACTCACACTCACACACAGACATACAATCACACACACTAACACTCACACATAGACACACTCACACACAGACACACTCACACACATTCACACACAGATACACAGACAAACATACTCACAGACGCACTCACACACACAGACACACACACACTTGCACACAAACTCACAGACACACTCACACTCACACTTACTCACACACAGACACACTCACACACACTCACACATAGACACACTCACACACACTCACACACACTCACACTCAGGCACACTCACTCACAGACATGCTCACACACACTCACACTCACAAACGGACACACAGACACACACACTCGCAGACACACTCACACACAAACACACTCACACACAGACACACACACTCTCACACACTCACACTCAGACACACTCACTCACAGACACACTCACACATACTCTCACACAGACACACTCACACTCACACTCACACTCACACACAGACACTCACACACAGACACACACACACACTCACAATCACACTCACACACAGACACTCACACACAGACACACACACACACTCACAATCACACACAGATACACAGACAAACATACTCACAGACGCACTCACACACACAGACACACACACACTTGCACACACACTCACAGACACACTCACACTCACACATACTCACACACAGACACACTCACACACACTCACACATAGACACACTCACACACACTCACACACACTCACACACACTCACACACACTCACACTCAGGCACACTCACTCACAGACACACTCACACACACTCACACTCACAAACAGACACACAGACACACACACTCGCAGACACACTCACACACAAACACACTCACACATAGACACACACACACTCACACACACACACACACACTCGCACACACTCGCACACACACACAGACACTCACACACAGACACACACACACTCGCACACACATTCTCAGAAACACTCACACTCACACACACTCACATACAGATACACTCACACTCACACACAGGCACACACACTCACACACACACACACTCACACACACTCACAGACACACTCACACACACTCACATACAGACACACTCACACTCACACTCACACACAGGCACACACACTCACACACACACACACTCACACACACTCACAGACACACTCACACACACTCACATACAGACACACTCACACTCACACTCACACACAGACACACACACACACTCACAATCATACAGACACACAAACACACACACTCACAGACACACTCACACACACACACACTCACACACAGAATAACACACACACTCACAGACACACTCACACTCACACACCCTCACATACAGACACACTCACACACAGACACACTCACACTCATACACAGACACACAATCACACACACTAACACTCACACATAGACACACTCACACACAGACACACTCACACTCACACACAGACACACAATCACACACACTAACACTCACACATAGGCACTCACACACAGACACACTCACACACATTCACACTCACACACAGACACACACACTCACAGACACACTCACTCACAGGCACACTCACACACAGACACACTCACACACAGACACACTCACTCACAGACACACTCACACACAGAGACACATGCACACACACACACTCACACTCACACACACTCACACTCACACACAGACACACACACTCACACACACTCACATGCACACATAGACACACTCACACACAGACACACTCACACATACTCAATCACACAGACACACACTCGCAGACACACACACACACACACTCACAATCACACAGACACACAGACACACACTCACAGACACACTCACGCAAACTCATAGACACACTCACGCACACTCATAGACACACTCACACACACACTCACACACACACACTCACAGACACACTCACACTCACACACCCTCACATACAGACACACTCACACACAGACACGCTCACACTCACACACAGACACACACTCACACACATTCACACTCACACACAGACACACACACTCACAGACGCACTCACACACACTCACAGATGCACTCTCACTGGCACACTCACACACAGAGACACTCTCACACAGGCACACTCACTCACAGACACACTCACACACACAGACACACTCACACACTCACAGACACACTCACACACAGACACACACACACACTCACACTCACACTCACACACAGACACTCACACACAGACACACACACACACTCACAATCACACACAGATACACAGACAAACATACTCACAGACGCACTCACACACACAGACACACACACACTTGCACACACACTCACAGACACACTCACACTCACACTCACACATACTCACATACTTACACACTCACACACACTCACACTCACACTCACACACAGGCACACACACACTTGCACAGACACACTCACACTCACACTCACACATACTCACACACAGACACACTCACACACACTCACACATAGACACACTCACACACACTCACACACAGACACACACACTCTCACACACACACACTCAGACACACTCACTCACAGACACACTCACACATACTCACACACAGACATACTCACACACACTCACACTCACACACAGACACACAGACACACACACTCGCAGACACACTCACACACAGACACACTCACACACAGACACACACACACTCACACACGCACACTCACACACACTCACACACACTCACATACACACAGAGACACTCACACACAGACGCACACACATTCGCACACACATTCTCAGACACACTCACATTCACACACACTCACATACAGATACACTCACACACACTCATACACAGGCACACACACTCACACACACACACTCACACACAGACACACACACTCACAATCATACAGACACACATACACACACACTCACAGACACACTCACACACACACACACTCACACACAGAATAACACACACTCACAGACCCACTCACACTCACACACCCTCACATACAGACACACTCAAACACAGACACACTCACACTCACACACAGACACACAATCACACACACTAACACTCACACATAGACACACTCACACATAGACACACTCACACTCACACACAGACACACAATCACACACACTAACACTCACACACAGACACACTCACACACAGACACACACACTCACAGACACACTCTCTCACAGGCACACTCACACACAGGCACACTCACACACAGACACACTTACACACATACACACTCACTCACAGACACACTCACATGCAGAGACACACACACACACACACTCACACTCACACACACTCACACTCACACACAGACACACACACTCACACACACTCACATGCACACATAGACACACTCACACACAGACACACTCTCACACACACAGAAAGACACACACACTCACAATCACACAGACACACAGACACACACGCTCACAGACACACTCTCACACACACACACACACACTCACAATCACACACAGACACACACTCACAGACACACTCACGCACACTCACACACAGACACACTCACACACACTCACACAGACACACACACACACTCACAGACACACTCACACTCACACACCCTCACATACAGACACACTCACACATAGACACACAATCACACACACTCACACGCACACATAGACACACTCACACACAGGTACACTCTCACACACAGAGACAGACACACTCACACACACTCACACAGACACTCTCACACACACTCATACACAGGCACACACAATCACACTCAGACACTCACACAGACACACTCACAGACACACTCATGCACAGACACACTCACACACTCACACACACTCACACAGACACATTCACACACAGACACACTCACACACACACTCATGCAGACACACTCTCACACACATACACTCATACACAGACACACTCACACACACACACAGACACAGTCAAATGCACAAAAACAGACACACTCACACACAGACAGACACACACTCACCCACCTGCAAACACAATTGTAAACACGCTTACATCCACTTTCACCGTAGAGATCCACATTTACACAGACATCGTCATTCAAACACTTATTCACACACATAGGGCTGGATTTTATCAATGGGGGCGGATCTGCTGGTTTTCAGGTTTCAGTCCCGCCCACAATGACGTCTGCCCAACCCACGCTATTTTCCCTTGATTGACCTTGTTAAGCCCGTCGGCCAATTAAGGGAATGCCGTTGACTGAGGACGTCAGCGTATGACATTCCATCTGTTGAAAAATTTTTGACAGAAGAATTTTCAGCATTTGACAGCTTTGAGAAGCTATCAATCGCTGACAATCTCTGTTCTAATGTGAGCCATTGCACTGAAGGCTCACCAAAATCTCTCTCCTCAGCAGAAAGCAGATGGCTGCTCCATCTGAGAATGCAGTAGCCATTCTGTCATCTCTGCTGTTGAGATGAGGCACCTTCGGATCCTCAGAGGTTGAAGCCTGCAGGAAGAAACAAAGGTAAGGAAACTTTTTCCAACACTTTACACTCACCTCTCATACTTACCTGTCCACACTTGCACCCATCACTCATCTTCACAGCAGACTTTTCGACCCTTCTCACCCCCGCAGACCCACTGCTCGCCTTGTTGACCCTGGCAATGTTTGCAGCCATCAGGAAGTCCACGATTGCAGGGGTAAAATGGGGATAAGCCTCAAAACTAACTGTTAACAGGCAGTTAATTGGCTGTAATCCCCTTCACACCTCGAGGAGATGGGTCCCTGTGCAACTCAGGACCAGCCTCCCGGGAAGATGGCACGGAGGTGGGTTGGGAGCGGGTAGGTACCCGCTCCCAGTTTCTGCCATTTTCCCGGCTGTCCTGCCTCCATACCCGCCTCTCCAGGGCTGGGAAAATTCCCGCATAGAATCTTCAGGAGAACTGTAACTCTCATTACATTCCCCCAAATTATCAATCAACACATCATGTTATCCAGGTATGGTTGCACTGTCCATCAGATTTTTCCATGTAAATACATAAGCTGTCACCCTAAGGTCTAAATCTGTCATCAGCAACATAAGAAACAATGAAGCAGATGCAAAGTATTAATACTTACCCCTAAAATAAACTAAAACTACAAGAAACAGCCTGATAAATGAGGGGAGATCCATCCTGTCTGCGCTGCGCTGCAATACACTCACAGAGTGAGATTTATTCTGTAACTGGGCACTGTCCCAGTGAGTCTCAGCGCTCCCTCGATGTCAGCTCACCTTCTATTGGTTTCTCAAACACTGTAGGGTTACTAGGTGTCGAGGATCTAGCAACACAAAAACAGAACCTGTGCTACCCTGCCCCCGCCAATGCAACACTATACAATGCACACAGCAGCCATAATGTACAACTTCACTTTTAAACCTCCACCAACCACTGACTCCACATCCTTGAAAACAGCCAAGCAGCAGGTTTCTAATGCCTGTTTCATCACAAGGAGTATTGGTTGTATTTTTTAACAGGAGACTGGGTTAAAAAGCATAGCAAATCAAAAGATTGCTCATCTTAATGGTGACAAAGTCAAGCTTCTAACAGTAAGCATTTAACAAAGACAGAACAGGAGGAGGCCGCTACCAGGAACCTGGGAGAAATCTCCTGCTCTGCCTTGGGACCTAAAGAAAGAGCTTGTATTGATACAGCGTCCTTCAGCACCTCCCAAAATGCTTCACAGCCAATGAAGTGCTTTTGAAGTGTAGTCACTGTTGTAATGTGGGAAATGTGGCAGCCAATTTGTGTACAGCAAGCTCCCACAAACAGCAATGTGATAATAACCAGATAATCTGTTTTTGTTGTATTGATTGAGGGATAAATATTGGCCAGAACACCGGGGATAACTCTCCTGCTCGTCTTCGAAATAATGCCCTGGGATCTTTTACATCCACCTGAGAGAGCAGATGGGGCCTCGGTTCAATGGCTCACTCGAAAGACGGCACCTCCGACAGTGCAGCACTCCCTCAGTGCCACATTATTTGCTCAGCAGCACTTTGTATGTTAGAAGTAATATATTTATCTACATCTAGCACACTTGCTTCCTTCCTCTGCAGTTCAACACTACTTTGGTGGCCAACTCCAACAGTAGAATTCTCTCTGTCACCAGTTGTCCCCTGCAGCTGAGAGCACCGAGCTCGGCACTGGGCCTCTATCAGGCCTGACAATCACCGGGCTGGAGTTGGAAGGGGTTTCCTGCTTGGAGAGAAAAGGTGGGAGTGCTTGCACCTGAGACTCCTGACCCCTGGAGTTTCACCATATGACCCAGGCATGTCTGAGGAGCCCTGCTACCGCCCTCTATGATTGGGCAGGCAGGCCATCACCGAGCTGTGCAGTCTACTGGAGCCTGAGCTCCAGGTTACCGTCCAACAGAGAGAGAGCCCCGCCCGTTGTGGTCAAGGCCGCTTTGAACTTTGAACTCTTACGCCACTGGCTCAATCAAAGCCGCCTCTGAGGAGATTTGACAGATCAGTTAGGCGCCCGAACACCAGTGTGTCTGGCATGTCCCTGTAGGGGGTGGTGTGTGGGTCAGTTTCACCTCTGACTTATGAGCGGTTGGAATCGCTCCCACTCCCTTGGTTCTAGACCTGGGACTTATTTGGGGGTTGTGATGAAAAGTGCAGCAGACAACTGAATTTTGGTGAAAGGAACAAGATCTTTATTTGAGAAAGAAAACATACAACACAATAATCTTAACACTCTAAATTGGGGGAACACTTCGGAATATACAAGGGAAAATAACAATAGACAGAATACTTATAAGGGGGTGGTGTGTGGGTTGTTTGTCAGCTTCACCTCTGACTCCTTGTACGGTTCGAATCGCTCCCACTCCCTTGGTTCTAGACCTGGACTTATTTGGGGGTTGTAATGAAATTGCAGCAGACAACTGAGTTGGTGAAAAGAACTTGGATTTTATTTGAGACAAGAAAATATACACAACACAATAAATCTTATCACTCTAAAAGGGGGAACACTTCGGAATATGCGAGGGAGAATGACAATAGACAAAAATACCTTACCCTCCCAATCCCACTATACTAACTAGGTTGAATTCCAGAGGACCAGGAAATGCTCACCAAATGCAGGAATAGTTTGTAGAGTGGGAAAAACTTGCAGATCTTCGGTTTCTTCCGAGTTGGTTTCTTGTTGGTCGCGGTGGCCCAGTATTACCTGGTTGTTGGTAATATTGTTGGTTGTTTGTTTCCTGGGCCCTTGGTTGCCGCGATTCCTTCCGTTCTCCTCCTGTTGTCCCGAGGCTGATGTCTTTCGAATGAGCTGTGCCTTTTCTGTGTCAGTCCGAACTGTACTGCTGACTTCAATTCACTGACTGCTGTTTCAATTCTCTGCCTGAACTGTACTGATCGAACCCATCAAACGAACTGCTTTCTTGTGGAGACAGGTCTTTAGTTTATACTAAAACGAAACCTGCTAATCTTGTTAGATTTTTGGCTGGCTCGTTAAGGGCCACTTGATTGGTCCCATTTAATTAATTGGTTTTGGGATAGCTTCCTGAGTAGTTGAAGAAGGTGTGAAGTGGTTTTGAATGTCTCAAACAGTCTTTTAATCTTAGATTTCCTGTAAGGCCTTCAAATTCTGTACATGTTCTTTTATGCATGGGTTATAATGGGCTTTGGGCTTTAGGTGAGGCTGTGGTTTTCATTGATTTATTGATTGAATGCAAATTCCCAGATAGGGGCTGAGTTTCATTTATTGTTCCTCCCAGACAGTCTGGCTACTTTCGAATACACAAACTGTTCCTCTGCAGAGGTCAATCCCACATTCCAGTCACAGCCTTTTCCTACAAGTCTGAACATGTCTTTTTAAACCAGTCAAATCTTCCTGGGATTTTGATTTAAATCCCTTTTGCCCAATAACTCTGAAACAGTCCAAAATCTCTTCCTTAATTTAATTCTTTGAAATTCTTCTGTTTGGCCCAACCACACATTTATTCCTTTTACAGATTTCTTCTATAATGTTCCAAAATCATTTAAAAATAATGCTTTTCTTCTGTTCTGGGGTTGTGCAGAAATTTTCGAACCTTACATACTTCACCCCTCCCAATCCCACTTCACTAGCTAAGTTGGGCTCCAGAGGACCAGGGATAATGCTCACCAAAACGAATCCTTTTGACAGTTGTAGAGGTTCGCGATTTCGAGGTTCTCTAGATGTGTCGGTTGGGGTCTGCCATACCCCGGACGCGGTGGAGGACTTCACTTGCGTAGCTGGTCAGTCTTCACAAGTCCGCTGATGCAGTAGGGTGCGTATTGGATCTATCAGGTGAGTACCCAATCTCTTTTGGTTAGAAGTAGGGTTTAGTGTCTTTTCAGTAAAATCTTACCCAGGGGTAAGTCAGGATAGATAGTAGAGTGGAAAACTTGTGGATCTTCGGTTTTCTTCCAAGTTGGGTTTTGTTGGTCGCAGTGGCCCAATATTACCCGGTTGCTGGTAATATTTTTTTGTTTGTTTCGTGGGGCCCTGGTCTGCCGCAAAGTCTCCAATGGTGTGTTACTTATTCGAGAGGGAGCTTCTTCTTGGACTGAGCTTGGTGATTTGATTTGACATAAATGATGAAGTGAACTTCCTCCAGCACTGCTTTCTTGAACTCTTTTCTTCAACTCAACTCAACTCCTTGAACTCTCCTCTCACTCAACTGCTGGAACCGCTTGACCCAAACTAAAACTTTTTTTCATTGTAAAACAGGCCCTCAATTATACTGTTTGAGGCGGGGTGAGGGGGGGCACTACTCATGTCACTTTCACCCCATCTGGGCAACAATTGAGTGGACTCAGAGCTTCTACCAGGCTTTGGTCTCCGCTGCTGCAGGCTTCAGACATGTTTCTTGTGGTCTGCATTTTTAATGCTGTTGCTCCCACTTTTAAACATCCTCGCCTGCCTCTTTAAGCTGCTCCATGAAGAGAGAAAGTACTCGCCTTTATAAGAAATAGGAGCAGGAGTAGGCCATTTCCCCCCTCGAGCCTGCTCCACCATTCAATAAGATCATGGCTGATCTTCTACCTCATCTCCACTTTCCTGCACTATCCCCATATCCCTTGATTCCCTTAATATTCAAAAACCTATCGAATATCTGTCTTAAATATACTCAACGACTGAGCCTCCACAGCCCTCTGGGGTAGAGAAGTCCAAAGATTCACAACACTTTGAGTGAAGAAATTGCTCCTCATCTCAGTCCTAAATAGCCGACCCCTTATTCTGAGACTGTGACCCCTGGTTCTAGACTCCCCAACCAGGGGAAACATCCTCCCTGCATCTACCCTGTCAAGCCCTGTAAGAATTTGATATGGTTCAATGATATATAGCACCTTTCACACTCAGGACATCCCACTTCATGGCCAATGGATTAGTTGTGAACTGTACTCACCTTTGTTTTAAATGCCACAGCAGTGCTGGACTCCCCTCCCCTCCCCTCCGGAGGCAGACTCCCCATAGAGGGTGCAATAGCACCTGGGAGACCTTTCTCTAAACTAAAATTATCCTGACCTCGGCAAATGGGATAGGGTGAGAGAGTCATCACAGCAATGGGTGGAAGTGCTCGTGCAGGAAATGTTATCCTCTAATCTTTTTTAAAAGCTTTATATGCAGCAATTTCTAGAAAGCTTTTTGGGAATCAAGATATCCAACATCAACAGGAGTGCCCCATCCACCATTCCCAGTCATTTCTTCAGAAGCCTCAGTCAGGTTACTGAGCAGGGCTTCTGTTTCCTGAAGCCATTCTGGAAATTCTTAATAAACACTGAACTGTCCAAGTGATCACAAATCACACCCCGTATCACATTTTCAACTGATGGCAATCTCCGTTACCAGGGTCCAATTTCTTCCCCTTCTTAAATAATGGGACCACATAAAGCTTCCTCCAATCCATGGGGACCAACCCAAGCTCCACCAGTTACTGAATATATGGGCCAGTGGCTCACATCTGACCTCCCCACTTCTTACAGCACTCTGGGGTAAATGGAACTGGCCCATCAACACAATCACCTTTAAGTGCCTGATTCCTAGTTGATACCACTATGCAGTTATCACTGTTGAAGCAATTTTAGCTGCACATTGATCTAGTACTACTGGGACAATAACAACATCTTCAGAAGTGAAAACGGCTGGAGTGCCTGTTTAGTTCATCGGCCAGGTCTTATCTTCATACCTAACCTGCCCAGACAAACCCCTCAAAGGACCAATGTGGTCCTTGATCATTTTCTGAATTCCAACATAACTGGGCCTCTATCCCCTTTTCCATTGCCTTTTTAGCAATCCTAAACTAGCTTTATGCTTATACTTGTTCTTACACTTTTGACAATTGTTCCTTTTATACGAACATACGAAAATGATCGTCAGGAACATACCAGGTGGTCCATCAAGCCTGCCCAACACTTGTAGGATCCGCAAAATTAATATTGTCAGATAAGGGTCCTTTGGCAGAAGAGGCCTTTACTTTTAAAGGCTGTTTTAAAAGAAGCCCAGGAAAAGGGACACACAAAATGGCCGCCAGACCCCGTGACTAGCTTTCTGGACACTTTAAAATGGTTCCTGCAGTCTCCAGACAGCCTTTGTGGATTCAGCCCACAGTAAGTTCTGGAAGGCCGTTTCGTAGAAAACGAAACCAGACACAACCACATACATATGGATTGGATGCAGATCCAGTCAGATCGGCCTGTAGATAAAGGCCATCTAAATGTTTACCCAGACGAAGGGAAACAGTTTTATATTCATAAGGGGAGCATCAAAAGACCCATTAAAGACATCAAGAAGACATTCAAAACAATACAAGGCCATTCCAGACCAGAGATGGCCATCACCGGCCATCCCGAAAGCAGTTTAAATATAATAACTACCCCATTGTGATACAAGCCCACCAAAAGTTAAACAAAGACTAACCTTGATTTGGCGGGAGATAAAGGCTTCTCTTGAGAAGTATATTTGGAGTCCCGGGTAGCCATCTGGAGCGATCAGTCAGACGCGCTTTTGAGCTTGTCCTTTTGAGAGCCGTGGAGGAACGTCGATTCAGAGACCAAGAAGTGATTCGAGTCTGCGTCCCGTCCTGGGGTAACCATCGGGAGATCATCGACAAACCCCGGGCCGTTGACGAGACAAAGGACAGCAGCCCTACAGAAGAAATCTAGCTGAAAATGGTAATCAGCTAGACTCCGCGAAGAGACCTTTCAACCATGGTCAAACAGGTGGTCGCCGTCCCCGCCGACGTCCAGGCCTGCCAGTGTCCAGCCTGTCCGTGACCTTCACCTCGAGGAAGAAGAGAGAGTGTCGCAGCCCGCAGCGCTGACTATGTGGGGACAGGACGCCTGAAAGGATCAAAACGCAGACCTGTTTCAAAACTCTATACTTTCCAACTGGATTGGTGAGCATGTTTCTGGCCCCTCACAATCTGATCTAGCTAGGCTTAGGGGGTGGGCATTTAAGGGGTAATGAGTTGTTGTCCCTCGATGTTCCGTGTGTTTCCCCATTTCATGATGACTTTTGTAAAGTATAATATGCCTGTATCTATCTCAGTTATTAATGTATTATAAATTTGTTTTTCCCTCCCATGTACCCTTTTATTGACTTGCATTTGATTTGTTTTTCTCTATGCAATAAAATTTCATTTTGTTTCCATTAAGCCTGGCCTATCGAGTATTCTCTACATTGTAGTTCCTGCATCCAAGACCAGTGTCCAGAACCTAAGGGGCGAGTGGGTTGAACCACTCAAGGTTTTACTGTGCAAGAGAGAGAGGCCTCTAGAGAGAGAAACCTCTGCAATCGAAAACCCCTTACACACTCATGATGCCTGGAACGTGATGACGAGACACTTCCTACGCCCCCACCCAGGAAAAAATGCAATCTCCTGGGAGGGGCAAAAACCAGGACCAATAAGGGAAAAACTCAAAAACTCTTCTCCGACCCTCTCAAGTAATCAAAACCAGTCCAGGAGATCACATGGACCATGCTTGCAGTAACTGGTGACCCACTTACCTTCTATGTGGTGCGAGCTCTGCCCCGTCTCTGCCTGCTCCCTTGTGAAGGCATAAAATAGTCAGCACCCACCACACCAGTCGGCAACGCAATCCAAAGGCTCACTACTCTCTGGGAAAAGAAGAGCCGCCCAACATCCAGCCGATTCCTACTTCTACGTAGTTTAACTGCATGTGCCCTGGTCCAATTATACCCAATGAAATACCGTCTTTTAGGGTAGTTTCCCTATAATCGCCCCAGTTTTAATCTTGAGTAGTTATGTAGGGGTTCGCAAAATTCCCCTATTTTCCCTGAAGATCGGAAATATTGGTCCACATCGTGGACAAAGAATTGGGTGATGTGAATTGTCTACAATGTTTTAAAATGTGCACAGAACCGCAAAAGGCTGCGTTGAGGTGGACAGCATGTGGACAACACCGGAATCGTGGAGTTCTGTGGAAAATTTCGCACGCCTTAATGACAGTACATTTTTATTAATAAAATTGTTCCCTGGAGTTTGGTCAATCACAAAGATTTTAAAATGGCTGTCAGAGAAAGCATTGGCCAAGAACAGTGGAGCTTGGGAAAAAAAACACCTTGTACAGCTTGTAGTGTGTCTGTGTGAAAGACCTGCCAATCAAAGGGAGTTTCCCTCTCAGAAGCAATCGATGTTGTTTATTGACATAAGGGATTACAACCACTTGAGACTAAACCACAGAATAATCGGCTTCTGTTTACACAGTAGTTTCAACCCATTCAAACCCCCTACACACACAATGAGGCACATTGAAGCTGTGGAAAGGACTTTTGATATGCAACAGTTTAGGAATGATTGGGTTTTGAATCACCCAATTCTGAACAATAGGGCAGTTGGATTCCCTTTTGTTTTAGCCCAGGTGAACTCTGGATGTGGGCGGGTACACTTCGGCCCCAGAGTGCAGACACATTAAATCACTCCAACCACTTTGAATCAGCCAATCACAGCCTTTCTTTTGTGTATTGGAACTTTTGGGCGCGAGTTTTGCCCACAAACCTTTTCAGCGCCAAACAGGAGTTGGCAGGATATAAAAGATAGCTCCTGAGAAGCTATCTCTCTCTTACTTTGCTGGACCACAGGTGAGCAGGTTTTCTGACTCCTCAGCAAGGCAATCTAGTTAGAGGGTGGTAATTTAGGGGATATTGCTAAGATTGTTTAATTGACATCATAGTCACTTATCCCTCGTTTTTGCCGTCCGCCTTCCCCTGTTAAGTAATTTTACTGTAATTACTGTGTTCGTGTGGTATAGTTTATTTCGTTAATAAAGCTTGATTTTTCTCTCATCCAGACCATTTGTCCATTTGATATCATTAATTATAAGTTCCTCCAGTCAGAACTGGAAGGTGGGGTTAGTGATTCGAAACCGCTGTTTGAAAATTGGTTTATAGTGTAGCAGCAAAAAGGCTGCCTGACCGGGTGAATTACCGTAAACCAGGTAAAAGGTTGGAATTGGTCAGAGCGTAGACAAAGGCTGCTGGCCAGGTAAATTACCATAAACCAGTTAAAAGATGCCCCCCTACAGTTATCATTGAGATAGTCTGTAAAATATTTACCAACCGTGTTTATCTTGTCTGGTATTAAGGGTAGACTTACTATCAAAAACAGTTCAGAGCTTATAAAATGATGAATGGCTGAAGAATAAAGGGCTTGAACAAATCTCATTAGTCCTGCGATTGCAATTAATTCTCCAATAGCAGGCCTCAGTTTCTAGGACCAAGATAGCTTCCTTACTTTGAATGTACCACCTTATACTCCCTTGTCACCATCCTGCGTCAGAATTCGTTGACTGTTGTGTTCTTTTTCCTTCTTAATGTAAAGCACACTGAGACTTTTCCTACACGTGAGGAGAGCTATAGAAATTTGAGTTGTAACGGTCTTTACATTAACATATTAGTGCATTAAAACCATGATATTATTTGCCAGTCTATTACAATAATGTTATTATGTCCTGTTGCATTGCGACTATAGGCGTATAATCAGTAGTCCCGCTCACTCTCTCTCGCACACACCCTGCTTTTTAAAAACCTGTCACCCCATTGTTCTAAAAAATACTCTTATTAAACTTTACCTGAATAAAGCTTTTCTTCAAATAATTTTGAAAAATAATTTTGACTACAAGCTGCCAAAAGCGAAAGAAAAATATTTAGCAGTTCAGCTGGAATCTTGGAATATTGAGTGCACTGCACACACTCAGACAGCACAATCTGAATTGGGCCAACAGGGTTATAGCTCCAGGCAATAATAGAAAGTCCATGTCCAGGCTTTTGAGAGAGGCTGAGGCCTTCAAATAAAAACTTTAATAAAGGCATTAAACCTCACCAAAGACAATTCAATGGCGATATTTAATTAAGTTATTACAAAGTATGTAGTGCTTTGAATTCTTTATTTTGCTTTCAAGGGCAATTCCCAGATCTCTGCGTTCCTCCAATTCTGTCCCCTTGAGCATCGCCAACTCCCTTCACTCCACCATTGGCAGACGTGCCTTCAGCTGCCTGGGCCCTAAGCTCGGGCCTTTCTTCCATGAACCTCTCCAACTCTCTCTCCTCCTTTAAGACGCTCCTTAAAACCAAGCTGTCCTAATATTGCCTTACGTGGCTCGGTGCCACATTTTGTCTGATAGCGCTCCTGTGTCGCGACTTGGGATGTTTTACAACCTTCAAAGCTCTACGTAAATGCAATTTGTTGTTGTTATGTGTGAATCTTCTGATCCTCTTTACCAAGTTTCCTGTCCCTCATAGTTTTATCTTCACTGTAAATGCCCAGTTTCTCCAAACATCCATTCATTAGTAAGATGATCTCCAGATTCTTCATTTTTCCCGTGAGTATCCCCAAACCTGTCCCCATTTACCAATGGTCTTCTCAGCTTGGCTTAAACTTGTTCCCATCTTCAACAATTTGGGGGGACAATTCAGTATCGCCCCGTTTGGGGTGCCATTATCACCTCCGATGGCAAACTTGGCTTTTATTGCCCCTGGAGGTGATTGGAGCGCTAAATCAAACGCTTCACACCTGTCTTAAGACGCAAAGGCCAAGGAGCGAGGCGCTACCTCAGAGCGCTGGCGAAGCAAGGAAGGGCAAATCAAAATGAACCTGCAAAGTGCTGCTCAGTACCCAAAACTCCTTCACACAGCATTGAATCTCTCCAGAAGTCTCTCTCTCTCTCTCAGAATGCATGGTGCAAAAATGTCACCAAGAAAAAAAGGCAGGAAGTGGTCGCCTTTAAATAGCGCTCCTCCAGTCCCTTTCTGACAGCATAATGCTCCCCTCAACCTGTCGTTGCTAGCGGCAGGCGGTAAGGCAGGGGGCACCACTCAATATCCGGTCCGGGGCGCTACCGGGGCGTTGCGCATTCGACTGACGTCACAATCTGCCGGCACAGGAGATCGTGGCAGTAGTGTTTAGTGCCGCCGCAAAATGTCTAGTTAATTTTGCGAGCAGCGCAAACATCGCCGTGCCCGGGTGCTAGTTGCTTTGCGCCCCATTAGCACCCTTTTAAGGCACTAACAGGAGGTGCAAACAACTGAATTTTTCCCCTTTTCTCTTTTAACTCCACACACTTCCTCCAGTTAAAGGTGCTCTTTTTCACTATTCATTCGATGAGCCTGATGGTATAGTAGTGCAACACACTTCAGGATCAGAGGGGTAGACCTTGGCTTGGTGCGAATCAGCAGCCCATTTTACATCTCTCCTTTGAGGTCAATGGAAATATAAATGGGGAGAGATTTAAAACGGGCTGCTGACTCGCTATCACCCATTTTACACTATCCCCCAAAGGCAAGATCTACCCAGAGTGTTTTGTTGCTACTGGCCGTGGGGGTTGTAAGCTGGGTGTACAGCAGTATCCTAACTTTTGAGGGTTACTTTCCAAAGTACCCTTTATTAGTGTTCCTGCATTACAACAGTGACTATACTTCAAAAAGTACTTCATTGGCTGTAAAGCGCTTTGGGACGTCCAGTGGTTGTGAAAGGCACTATAGAAATGCAAATCTTTCTTTTTTTCTCTTCTAATATATGGTAAGCTTCTTATATACTTTTTGTAAATCCAGCACTGTGAGAATGAGTGTGGTGCTGCAAGCAGAGATGTGTTGTGCTGAGGAGCTTTAGTTCTATCTTGTTGGGGTATGTGGAGTGTCAGCTTTTTTAAACAACTGTATGGATTTTCATTTATTATTCATTCACGGGTTGTGGGCGTCGCTGGCAAGTCCAGCAATTATTGCCTATCCCTAATTGACCTTGAGAAGGTGGGGAACTTGGAGGTGGCCGTGTTCCCATGCGCCTGCTGCCCTTGTCCTTCTAGGTGGAAGCAGTCACGGGTTTGGGAGGTGCTGCCGAATGTAAGGGGTGGTGGTGTGGGTGTTACTGTCAGCTTCACCTCTGACTCCTTTGAGCAGTTTGAATCGCTCCCACTCCCTTTTGTTCTAGACTTTGGACTTATTTGGGGGTCGTAATAAACTTGCAACAGACACCTGGGTTAGTCAAAAGAATTCAGATCTTTATTTTGAGACAGGAAAATATACAATACAATAAAACTTACACTTTAAAAGGGTGGGGAACACATGGAATAAGCGAGGGAGAATTACAATACACAAAATCCCTTACCCTCCCAACTCCACTAGCTAGGCTGGAATCCAGAGGACCAGGAAATGCTCACCAAAATGACTTTCTTGACAGTTGTAGAGGTTCGTGATTTCGGGTTTCTTTTTAGTTGTGGCGGTTGGGGCCTGCCATACCTCGGATGTGGTAGAAGACTGCACCTGCATTGGGTCTTCAGTTGGGTTTGGTCCGCTGATGTGGTTAGTCGCTCCGTTGGATATATCGGGTAAGTACCCAATTTTCTTTGGTTAGGGCTAGTTTTAGAGTCCTTTGTGTCCAAATCTTACCCAGGAGTAAGTCAGACTAGCCTGTAGAGTGGAAACAAGTCTTTGGTTCGTGAGTTTTCCGGCGGTTGGTTTCTTGTTGGTCGCGGTGGCCCAATATTACCTGGTTGGTGGTAATATTGGCTGTTGTTGGTTTCTGTAGGCCTTTGGTTGCCGCGATCTTTGTTTCTTCTTTTCTTCCTTCGAGTCTCCGATGATGGTCTCTCTCTTGAGCTGGTTGGCTGAACTTGAACTCGGACTGGCTGTCCGTTTGAACTGTCTCACTGTCTGTGTTCCAAACTGTACTCGACCGAACTGTACTGCTGAACTGAATGAGTTTAGGGGATGGTTCATCTGGACTCAATCGGCTTTTAACTGGTTTAGGGATTGCCTTGAAACCAATTTAAAATGCAAAACATTTGTCAATCTCTTTAATTGACTTTGGACTGTGGTTTGTTTATGGTAACTGTAGGACTGATGTTCTTTCTTTTGTACGGCTGGGGACATGTCCTGTTTACTTGATACCTGGCTCTGTGACTTCTGGGTAGGAAAACAGGCTTCATTGTCCTCATGTAAAACTGGGGTGGCCCTGGACATTCCTCAGGCAGTCCAATATCCAAACTTCGGGGGCCCACCCGCCTCCCCGTTGTTTCAGCCTATTTTCCAAGCCTGAACATGTCTTTTAAACCAGCCAAACTTCCTGGGATTTTTATTTTAAATCCCTTTTGCCCAATAACTCTTTAAAACAGTCCAAAAAGTCTCTTCCTTAAATTCACTCTTTGAAATCTGCTGTTTGGCCCAACCACACCTTTACCCCTTTTCCAGATTCCTTCTGTGATGTTCCCAAAATCATTTTAAAAAGGACTTTACTTGTGTTCGGTGGTTGTGCAGAAATTTTCGAACCTTACACGCCCCCCTGTGATACTTTATAACACTACAGTAACATGCAGGTGTGAGCAAAATTTCTGATCCTCGGGAGCCAACGTTCCCCTGTATTACCTAAACTAATACCCAGACAAAGCACTCTCCCATCCCTTTAGGTGTAATGTTTATCAAAATACACAAAGTAAAAACTTTTATTACATTCACATCCAAGCACGGAGGGGGTCCAAGACCCCTGCAGCACTTGGAAAACACACACAGGAAAAATAAATTGACACACACACTTGTTCAACTTTATTTTTAATCACATTCACGGTTGTTTTTATACCTGGGCATAGCCTTTATTTTTGTTCTTTTCCCATGCTCCCTCATGCTGAGAGCGGAGCATTTGGTCCCTTCCTTTGCACTTCGCACACAACAAATAGAAAACTATTCTCAGCTGGCAAACCACTAAAATGTGCGAAGCCAGCCTAATCCAAGAGGGGACTTCGATATTTTCAAAAATGTCTTGGCCCCTATCTCAACTGTTTTCTGCCCCAACATATAGAAATGTTTCTGTGAGATGACCACTGCTTTTAATAGGGCGGTAAGATGTTCTGGTAGAGGGGGAATCTCATAGCCAAAACGTGTGACGTAACTTTGCAGGTTGGTGATGTTTTCCCTGACAGTGAGGTGAACAGTCAAGGGTTCAGGGATGGGTACAATCCATTCCTGGGCCACTTGAACTGCCTTGGGTTTAAAACAAAAACTGCTGTCACTCACCGGACACCAGATGTACTGTCCATGCTGGTAGTGGGGCGCACTTGTGGTGACACAATATTTCCCACCCCCTATGAATGCTACCTGGGGAGAAACATGGGCCTAGAAATTCAGTAAGGCCCCGCCAGGTCTTCAGCACCTGAAATTTAGCGCTCGCCCGGATTCCCGCAGCGCCCGCCTGAAATTCAGTTGCGACGGGCCAAGACGGAGGCAGGCGCTACTGCAGGGTTTGGCCGCCTCGCTAGGGGTGATGAAAGTCTATTTCAGGTGTCCAGCTGCCGCTGCGCCACCCAATGCGGTGCGGCAGGCTGGGGTACTGCAGGCCTCCTCCTTCTCTTAAGGAGGAGCTGCCTGCAGCCGTGAGATCGCCGCTGGATTCCCCCGGCAAATGAGCCCGGCACCACGGAGAAGTGCCAGGCTCGCGGGAGTCAGACAGCAATGCCGGGGGGGGGGGGGTGCAGGAGTCCGGGGAGGGAGGTGCGGCCATGCGGCCACCGGGAAAGCAGCTGGCCGCCCCTCCACCTTTATGCGCCGGCCTCTCGGAGCTGCAAGGCCCCGTTTTCCAAACGTTGTTTGCGGCCGCTGTGGGTGAGGCGGCCGCAACTGAATTTGGCCTCGGAACGGAATCGCATTGGAACCGGGGCGCTGCGCACACCGATGACGTCATCGGTGCCAGCGCAGCGCTACCGGCTAACGCCGATGTTAGGGCCCAGCTTAATTTCGGGCACTAAAAAACTTCCGGCGCAACCCACTCTTTCGCCCCTAAGTGGGCGCAAACGCAACTCAATTTCTAGGCCATGGTCTTTTGCCATTACCTCCATGGTACAGTTCACAGGTCATGCACCAGCAGCTTTAAACCCGCACTGTGGCCTCGAATAGGCATTCAAGTGCTGGGGACACAGGATTATGTGTGCTCCCCGGCTCTGACACCCGGAGAGGTCTGTACCTGTCATAGCGTGCTCCCACTTTATGACATAAGGTGGGACCTCTGCAAAATGAACGTGTGCACCCCCTTGAATGATCCCAATGTTCTCCACCCTGGATACCGGTGCGGGTCGGGCTGTCCCACCCATGACCGGCATCCTCACTACTATCCCCATGATAGTGTGATTGGAATGTCCACAATCCACTGGGACAGGGTAGGCTTCAGGAGCTAGACGGAGTTGACATGGGCTCAGCGAATTACTAAACGGGTGGAGGGCTGCGAGGTGCTTGTTGCTAATCCAGGAGGGGACTAAACCTTGTTTTAATTCCTCCAGGTTTCTGCGGCCCTCGCCCAGCAACCATGCCCCAAATAGCACGCACACCTCATTCCGTGCAGCTTGTTCCGAAGCATTCCTGTCCTCCCGTGTAAGTACATTTACTGTTTTGGCGTGTCTCTCCAACTCAGCTATTATCTCCTTTAAATGGACCGTCATAGCCTGGTCCCCATGCAACTCTGAGCCCACCACTGTGTTCTCCTCTGTTAGGAGTTTTCTTAACTGGGTCTTTAAACCATTTATCTGAGTTTGCAGCTCTATATCATCTAGGTTGTTTATCACTGAGGATCCTGTACGATAAGCTGTGAAAATAACATTCCAGGTCCCCCTTCTTTGTCTCCCCGCGCCCATATTATGTTCAGGATGTAAACTGTACAGCTTCGCTTTGTCCACATTGGCAAAGTCGAATTCATAAAACTTTCCAAACATTTCCTTCAACAGGGCTTGGTACAACCATTCTGTCTCTTTAGGGCACCACTCAGGTAAGTGCACCTCGGTCAGGTTCAGGATCACTGAGGCCACTGCATAGTGTACCCCTGGTACAGTAGCTTATCTGTTGGTACTAGGACTAAACCATTCCCTGGTCCCTTGGTGGTGGTAGGACACCACTGGACTATAGTCTGTGATGTTGTAGTTGTAGTGTCCGAGTGTAAATAATATATGAACTGCAGGAGAACAATAATAACAGATATTTACTGAACAGAGGGTACTCTTTTATTTGGACCCAAAAAAAACCAATTCGACTGTAAATAAACAAAAGTTCAACTAAAGCTTAACAAATCAAATTAAAATTTGGTTTTCCGTGTTGATGATGCACTCCAGTCCCCGCGGCGCCCACCGGTCGCGGAAATACTCAAGCGCACCGGCGGACACCGCGTGCTCCATCTCCAGGGCCACCCGGGCGCGAACATGGCCGCGGAAGAGATGCAGGCAATCCGGCTGGACGACCCCCTCGACCGCCCGCTGCCTGGACCAATTGATGGCTCTTTTAGCCAGGCCCAGGAGCAGGCCCACAAGGAGGTCCTCCAACCTGTCCGCTCCCCTCCGCACCGGGTGACCGTAGATCAAGAGCGTGGGACTGAAGTGCAACCAAAAATCGAGGAGCAGCCCCTTCAAGTAGTGAAAGAGGGGCTGCAACCTCTCACAATCCATATAAACGTGAAACACGGACTCCTCCAGGCCGCAAAAAATGCAGGCGGCCTGGGAGTCCGTGAACCTACTTAAAACCTTATTGCATGGGACCGCTCCGTGCAACACCCTCCAGGCCAAGTCCCCGATGGAACAAGGGAGGACTCCCGCATAGAGAGCCCTCCATTGGGGACCTCCGCTACCGCCGGTCGGCAAAACGCCACGCCAAGGCGTGTCCGGACGGTAGACGAAGATGGCAAAGTGGAGAGTGTGCAGGAGCAGCCCGTACAGGAAACCCCTCCGCGCGGAATGAAAAGGCACGGAGGGTATTTCCTCGAGACGGCTCAAGTTGTGAGGCGCCGGTTCCCGAGGGGAGTTTCGGGGCCGGGCGCCGATGAGGAATTCCGTCCGAACGGGGGTAAGCTCGGACGGGATCGCCCCACGTGCTTGAGCCGCCTCGATACACCTAGTGGAGTCGGGGCCCAGTGCCGCTTTTACCGATTCGATGGTTTCGACCGCGAGCTGGACGTTGGCCCAGGACAGGCGCCGCGCCAGCTCCTCCGGCGCCATCCAGCCCGCTCCTCCGCCATCGAGCAGGTCCCCGACTCTGGTCACCTTGCCAGCCACAGCCCTACCCTCCGCCAGCCGCCCGAACCCGTGTTCGTGGAGGTGCGGATTCCTGAGCAGCGGCTCCCGAAGGAGAGCCGCCGCTCCTGACGGGGGAGAGCTCCGCCTGGAAGCGACGTAGTTCCAAACCCATAGTAGTTCCTGGTAGAAGACAGGCAGCTCCCGCAGGCCGGCACGCCTGCTGCCCACTTTCGCAAACAGGAGCTGCGTGTCGTAATTGAGGCCATGCAGCTGGCGGAAGAAAAACGTCGCCAGCGCACACCATCTCGGAGGATTCTCGACGTACAGGTATCTCTGCAGCGTCTGAAGACGGAAAGTCGCAGCCTGGGTGCGAAGGCACACCAGCGCCTGACCGCCCTCCCTAAGCGGGAGACACAGAACCGCGGCAGAGACCCAGTGCTTCCTTTTGTCCCAGAAGAAGTCGATGAGCTTCTTCTGAATCTTGGCGACAAACGCAGGGGGAGGGATCAAAGTGACCAACCGGTACCACAACATGGCGGCCACCAGCTGGTTTATGACCAGCGCTCGACCCCTGTAGGACAACACTCGGAGCAGTCCTGTCCAGCGTCCTAGGCGAGCGGTGACTTTGGCCTCCAGCTCTTGCCAGTTCGCCGGCCAAGCGTCCTCGGCAGGGCTAAGGTAGACTCCCAAATAGAGGAGGTGCGTGGTGCTCCAGGCGAAAGGCCTGAACTCCTCCGGCAGGGAGTCCACCCGCCACTGACCCACCAGGAGTCCGGAACATTTCTCCCAGTTGATCTTGGCGGAGGATGCGTCCGAGTAAATCTGCTGGCATTCCCGCATCCTCCGCAAGTCAGCGGGATCCGTGACCGTGAGGAGCACGTCATCGGCGTAAGCCGAGAGGACCACCTCCACGCCCGGCCCTTGCAGAGCCAGTCCCGTCAACCTCTTCCGCAAGAGGCGCAGGAAAGGCTCCACGCAAATGGCATATAACTGACCGGACATGGGGCATCCCTGACGCACCCCCCTCCCGAAGCGAAGGGGCGCCGTCAAGGACCCGTTAACTTTAATCAGACACTCCGCGGCGGCGTACAGAAGTCGGATCCGGGCGACGAAATGCGTCCCGAACCCGAATGCGCGCAGAGTCCCGAAGAGATACTCGTGATCCACCCTGTCGAACGCCTTCTCCTGATCCAGGGAAAGGAAGGCGACCGACAGACCAGCCCTCTGGGAGTGGTGGACCAGGTCCCGGACCAGATGGATGTTATCGTGGATGGTCCGGCCCGGGACCGTGTAGGACTGGTCGGGGTGGATCATGTGGGCCAGCACGGTGCCAAGGCGAGCAGACATGGCCCTGGCAAAGATTTTATAGTCCGTGCTGAGGAGGGAGACCGGGCGCCAGTTCTTAAGGAGGCGGAGATCGCCCTTCTTAGGCAGCAGGACAATGACCGCCCTGCGCCAAGAGAGGGGCATCTCCCCGGTCGCCAGACTTTCCCCCAGGACCCGCGCGTAGTCGCCCCCCAAGACGTCCCAGAACGCCCTGTGGAACTCCACGGTCAGCCCGTCCAGCCCCGGGGACTTTCCCCTAGAGAGCTGGCGGAGGGCGCCGGTCAGCTCCGCCAGACTTAGCGGAGCGTCCAATTTTTCGGCGCCCTCCGGGCCAACCTTAGTCAGGTCCTCCCACAAAACTCTGCGCGCATCCTCGCTGGACGGATCCGGAGAGAACAGAGCCCTGTAATAGGCGCGGGTCTCCGCGCTGATTCCCTCCGGATCCGAGACCAGAGATCCGTCGTCGGCCAGCAGCCCCAAGAGCTGCTTACGGACCCCCCGTCTTTTTTCCAGCGAGTAGAAGAAGGGGGAGCCGCGGTCCAGGTCCCGCAGGAGCTGGATCCGCGACCTCACGTACGCGCCTCGGGACCCGACGAGCTGCAGGTCCTTCAGCGCGCCCTTCTTCTCTTCGTACACCTTCCGCAGGGCCGGGTCCTCGACGACCTGACCGAGACGGGACTCCAGGTCGAGCACCTCCTTCTCCAACCGCCCGACCCGGGCCTCCCGCCTCTTGGTCGACCCCTTCGCGTACTCCTGACAGAAGAGACGGATGTGAGCCTTGCCCACATCCCACCATAGCCTCAAGGAGGGGAAGCCCCCCTGCTTCCTTCTCCAGTCGGCCCAGAATCGACGAAACGAATCCCGGAACCGTGCGTCCTCCAGCAGCAGGTTGTTAAAATGCCAGTACACGGACCCCCCCCGCGCGCGCAGCGGAGCGAGCTCCGCCCACACCAGGTGGTGGTCCGTGCACGGCACCGGCCGCATGGAAGCTGCCGGAACGCAGGAGACGAACGCCCGGGAAATGTAGAGGCGGTCGATTCTGGACCTTCCTCCCCCAGACCTCACGCTAGTGAAGGCGCTGGAGTCGGGGTGGAGATTTCGCCAGACGTCCACCAAGTCGAAGGACCCAACCAGGTCCCTCAACTTCTCCATCGCCGCCGGGCTTCGCGGGGGACCCGAACGGTCCCTCGCCTCGAGGGTGCAGTTAAAATCCCCCCCGAGGATGACGCACTCGCCCACGTCGATGGAGCCCAAGAGAGCGGACACTTCTTCGAAGAAGCGCACTTGCTGCGCACTGGTCTGAGGGGCGTACACGTTCACTAGATGGAGCGGCACGCCCCCCAGGCGAACAGTGACATGGAGCAAGCGGCCCGGCACGTGCTCCTTGACCCCCAAGATCTCCGGCTGAAAATGCGGGGCCAGCAAGATAGCCACCCCGCTGGAATTGTTGGAGAGGTGACTCATGCTGACCCCTCCTTGCCACTCCAGGAGCCACGTGGCTTCGTCTCCCGGAACGGTGTGGGTTTCTTGCAGGAAGCACACCGCATACTTCCCGTCTCGAAGGACCGAAAAGTTATTGAATCTGCGGCGCGCCTCCCTGCTGCCGTTGATGTTGAGGCTGGCTATGGTTATCTTCATGTCAGAAGCATAGTGCAACCTCTACCTACACCTAACGGGGCGAGGAAGCGCAGCCGCTGGTCCGCCGCCACTTCCTCAGCAGCCCAGTGAGAAACGTTGTGAGCCGACGCAGCTCGAGCGGGTTCACACCCTCGTCCGCGCCCAAGATCTTAACGGCGGCGCGGACGGAATCGATGAGCAGCGCCAGCTCCGACCACCTGTCGAGGGCCAGCCGGACCTTATTGCGCTGACCCAGGCACGTGGCCATAAAATCCCGGAGTTCCCTTACGGAAATGAGGGGAGACTCGGCAAGGGGCACGAGGTCATCCATCGCCACGTCGGCGCTGGAGTCCGAATCGTCCTCCGTGCCCATCACCGAGTCCCCATCCTCCTCCAGGGGGTCGTCACCAGCGGCCGACCCGTCCGCCGCGCAGTGCGAAGCGAACGACTCGGCCGCGCCAGCCAGCCCCGCCTCCGCCCGGATCCCACTCCCAGGATCGGCGGCAGAGGATTTCTCCCTGGGCTCCTCTAGGGGTGCCGGGCCAGAAGACGGCGGCGGTTCAGAGCTCCCCTCCGCCTCAGACGCCGGAACGACCGGAGAAACCGGGGAGAGAACAATTTCCAGCTCCTCCAGTACGTCCGGCACCAGAGACGCAGCCAGGGGGCCATCCTCCTCCCCGCCACCAACCTCCGACCCAGCGGACGGGGGGTTTTGAATTAAAAGCTCTACCAGGACGAGCATCCCCTGGGAGACGTCCGGGTCGCATTGGGCGAGCTCATTATCCTCGAGCTCGCCCGACCCAGCCCCCAGGCTGCCCGACCCGGCGAGTGGTAACGACACCGATAAAAGGTCAACTTCAATTACTGCCGCGGGTTGTTCTGCAACCCCCCCCACGGGCAGGGTCGCATCCTCATCCCCGGGAGGCACGTGCTGGACAGACACATCTGCCTCAGCCTCCCGAGGGACAGGCGACCCCTGCCGATCGCTGGTGATGACGACAGCGCTGGGGGGGCGGGGGGGGCGCAGTACCCGCGGCGGGCGACGACTCCCCCTGCTCGGAGGGACCTTCCTCCTCCCGGTCCTCCTCCTCATCCAGGGGGTCGCGCCTTCTTTTTAGCACGGAGGGAGCGAGGGAGACCTCCATGTCTGCAAAGGCCTCCTCCTCGACTCCCTCCGGCGGAGCAGGTTTGTCGGGTTCCTCGGGCCCGAGCCCGGCCGCAGGTATTGGCATTACCGCTGCGGCGGTTGCGGCCACAGGCTCGGGCACGGGGCCCCTCCCGCTCACATCTGCCCTGATCAACTCCGCGAGGAGCGCGGGTGTAAGGGGCTCAAGGGGCAAGGGCTCACCATCCACGGGGGGGCCTGCCCCAAGGTGCTTCTTTTTTCCCCGCGCCTTCTTTCCGGCCGGACACGCTCCCTCCCCCCCGCCAGAGGCCTTGGTGGCATCGGCCCCCGACGTCAACCGCGCATCAGACGTACTTGACGCGCGGGCAGATCCGGGGGGAAGGGCGGCGGCAGCGGCGCCAGCCTCGGCCGCACGAGATGATCCGGTGGCCTTGGAGGCAGGGCAGTTCCTCCTGATGTGCCCCACCTCCCTGCAGGCATGGCACCTCACACCGTCCGACGTCCAAAAGGCGCGGTAGGCGGTCCCCTCGTGGAGGACGACGAACGCCCCTTCAGTGTCCTCCTCCCGCGCCAGCTGGATAAACAGCTGGCGCCGGAAGGAGAAGACGTGGCGAAGGCTGGCCTCCCGGAAGCCGAGCGGGATGGGCGTGATCCCCGACCTCACCTCCCCAAGTTGTCGCAAATGGGGAAGGAGGAGCTCACCAGGAACATAGGGCGGGACGTTGGAAATAATGATCCTCTGCGCGGTGGCCTCGAGAGGATCCACCGGCAGGAAGGTCCCGCCCACGGTGAGCCCCTTGGCGACAGCCAGGGACACCGCCCGCTCCAACCCCAGGAAGAACACAGCCTTCCCATACATTTTCGAGGCCGCGACGATGGCTGAGGGGCCGACAACCCCAGCCATGGCCTTGACGCAGGCCTCGATGGTCATAGTGGGGTGAGTGTAGCTCTTCACCCCAAGCTTTTTCGTTATTAATCGAAAAGGTGACGGGGCAGCAGGAACAGCGGGAGCAGCTGTGGCTGTGGCTACCACTCTCGCATAGGTCCCGGCTGGCCCCGCCACCGGCGAAGATGCAGTCGCCATTCTGGGGTGCTTTTTTTAAGGGCTACACTCACCCCAAGTCACAGGCCTGAAGGTGTTAATGGCCTCGGTGTATATATATATATATTTTTTTGTCCTCTATTGAGCAGAGGGAGCTGATTAAAATGAGGACACACCTCTCTCCTTATTGATTTAAATTGGGAGAGGAGCCCTCGCCCCTCTGCTCAATTGGCAATTAATAAAATAGATGAAACTAAGGTGCCTTAGAAAGACAGGCAGAGAGAGACAAAGAGAGAGAGAGAGAGAGAGGTGGGGGGGTGGGAAGGAGGGAGGCCGCAAAGGGCAGTGTTGCCACTCAGGATGGTGGGTGGGTGTAGGCAGGGTTGCACTCTCCGATGGAAAAAGTCTTTGGTGATGGTGGTCTTCTGGCAGGGGGAGAAGACGTCTTCACCTGGAAAAGCTGGAGAAGCCCAGGCTTAGTCCTGCAACAGGTCTTAACGATGTAATTAAATTAAATTAAGGACTTCACCTTGGGCAGCTCCAAGCTCTCCCAGGGCAGGCAATAGAAGGGATGCTAATTAGTGGTGTGTGTGGCCTAGCTTTTAACAAGAGCACACACACACTACACCCCTTGATGATCCGGCCTTACTTCTTCTTTTCTCCCCCCACCTAAAATACAAAGTCTTGGGAGAGTGCCCCAAATAACACCCACCTGTAGATGTTCCGGATGAAGTTTTCTTCCCTCCTTTCAAGCAGTTGGTTTCTCTCCCCTCTCTCCCTCTCCTGAAGTGGAGGCCAATTTGGGGAGGCAGTGATAGAAAGGCCTCTCCCTGGTTGATGTTGATGTAGGCCTCCTTTCTCCTTCTCCTCCTCTGTCCTCTCTCTCCAGGCACCTCAGTTGATGTAATGATGGTGGAGTTGGTGGTGGTGGTCCAACGTTCTCCTCCTCTTCCTGGTCAGGGGACCACCACTTTAATCCACTCTCCAAAGTCTGGCTGCTCCCTCTGCTCGTGCTTGCAGCTAAACAGAGGGTAACTTAAGACTGAAATACAGAAGCCTGCTATGGCTTTATATACAGGGGTGGTCACTGCCGGTACTGCAGTATAAAATCAGTTCTTCTCTTAAAGGTACATACACAACAATTCCTCCCCTTTTAGATAAACAGTACATAACATTCATTTAACAACTAAATAATAACTAATTACAATTACAATTTTCTCTGTACTATATACATCAACTGAAATAATCATTTATAAGTTCAGTCTTTGAGGAGGCTTCCTGATCCTGACTGGATAGCGCCTTTCTCGAGTATCCTGTTCTTGCGGTGGAGTTGATTCTGGCTCATTGTCATTGGTTGGTTCGTCAGCTTCCAATACCACTGCTTCTGAGGTAGACGCAATCTGTACTTCGGGTTGATTACCAGGTGCACCTGCTCATGGTATGGGTTTGGCTTGTTCCTGTGACTCTAGAATCTGGTCAGCATGGCGTCTCACGATGCTCTCTCCAACGTCCACTGTGTACATTAGTGGTCCCTGCTGTGTGCATATCATTCCTGGCTGCCATTTTTCTGTTCGGTAGTCGTGGGCCAAGACTGGTTGCCCTATCTTGAAGCTCCTGGTTGGCTTCTCATTTATGTGCTGGAATTGCTTATCCTCAACATCTCGTCTTATGTTTGGTTTGAGCAAATCTAGGCGACATCTTAGCCTTCGGTTGAAGAACATTATGGCTGGAGCTTGGTTGGTGACTGCATGTGTCGCATTCCGGTAAGCAAACAAGAAATTATCCATCTTGTGTTGTAGTGGTATGTCGTCATTATGCATTGCCTTTATGGCCTTTTTAAAGGTCTGAACAACCCTCTCAGCCAATCCATTTGTGGCTGGATGACATGGGGCAGATGTGTAATGTTTCACCCCATTATTCCTCAGAAACCTCCGGAAATCCTCTGACACAAACTGTGGCTCATTGTTGGAGCAAACCTGTTCTGGCAAGCCATTCCTGGTGAAGATGGTCCGTAGGACTGCAATAGTTTTCTCCATGGTGGTGGAGGACATTTTGATGACCTCTGGCTATTTTGAATGGGCGTCCACAGCGATTAGGAACATTGAGTCCATAAATGGACCAGCAAAATCAATGTGTACCCGTTGCCATGGAGATGAGGGCCACTCCCATGGATGTAGCGGGGTCTGTGGTGGAGCGTTTTGGACCTTCTGGCATCCTGTGCATCTCTTGGTCATATTCTCAATTTCTTTATTGATTCCCGGCCACCACACAAACGCTCTAGCTAGGCTTTTCATTTTTACCCCTCCCAGATGACCCTCATGAAGCTCATTGAGCACTCTATCTCTCAACTTGGGTGGAATTACCACTCAGGATCCACACATCAAGGTCCCCCGGCTCACTGACAGCTGTTCTCTCCTTGGCGAGAATGCTGGCAACAGTGAGTCACCATGTGCTGGCCATCCCTTCACCATCAAATCATAGACCTGAGAGAGTGTTGGGTCATTTCGGGTTTCCTTCTCTATACTTGAGTTTGTAACAGGTAGACATTCGACTATGTTCGCATGGAATATCTCAACAGGGTCCACTGCAGGTGCTTCCTCTACCATAGGCAATGGTAGGCGCGACAGCCCATCAGCATTTCCATGCTGTTTCGTACCCTTGTACTCTATGTCGTACTGATGTGCCCCTAGAAAAAGTGACCATCTTTGCAGCCGTTGTGCCTTCATCACCGGAACGCCCTTCTTTGGGTTAAAAATGGAGACCGGGGGCTGATGATCAGTCAGTAGGGTGAATTTCTGCCCGTGCAGATAGTGATTGAACTTCTTCACCCCCCACACCAGGCTGAGGGCCTCCCTGTCAATCTGGGCGTAGTTACGCCCGGCTGAGGTTAACGAGCGCGACGCAAAGGCTATTGGCCTCTCTGAACCGTCAGGGAATTTGTGTGACAGCACCGCTCCGATGCCGTAGGGAGACGCATCACATGCTAACCGAATCGGTGTTGTTGGATTGTAGTGGGCCAAAACTTCTTTTGAAGTGATTAGGCATTTACATTTCTGAAAGGCACGCTTACACTCATCACTCCATTTCCATGTTACTCCAGTTTGCAGTAGGGCGTTCAGTGGGTGCAGAATTGTAGATAAATTCGGCAAGAACTTATGGTAGTAGTTCACCAACCCGAGGAACGACCTCAGTTGCGACATATTTTCCGGTGCTGGAGCCTTGACTACAGCCTCAATCTTGTCCGGCGACTTATGCAACCCTTCCTCATCAATCATGTGGCCACAATACGAGATTTGTCTCCTGAAGAACTCGCATTTGGGGCGGTTGGCTCATAGCCCATATTCCTGTAATCTCGTGAGCACCTGCTCCAGGTTGGCAAGGTGTTCACTGTCATTTTCGCCCGTAACCAGGATGTCGTCCAAATAACACTGGGTCCCCGGGATCCCTTGCAGGACTTGTTCCATCGCCCTCTGCCAAATAGCCAGGGCTGATGCTACCCCGAATACCAGTCGATTGTACTGGTAAATGCCTTTGTGAGTGTTTATCGTGAGGTATTTCCTAGACGCTTCTTCCACCTCCATTTGTAGATACGCTTGGGCCAGATCAATCTTTGTAAAGCGTTTCCCTCCAGATAGTGAGGCGAAAATATCTTCTATCCGTGGAAGTGGATATTGTACTGTGTGCAGGACTGGGTTCACAGTTACCTTGACGTCCCCACAGAGGCGAACCTTCTTCGATTCCCCAGGCGTGCTGCTCAATGATTTCTTCATTACAGGAACGATGGGTGTGGGCCACTCACTCCAGTCCACCTTGGACAGCACACCCGAACGCTCCAGACTCTCCAGCTCTGCTTCAACGGCTGGGCGGATCGCGTAAGGTACCAGTCTGGCCTTAAAAAATTTTGGGTTTGCGTTATCTTCGATTTTTATCGTTGTCGTTACTCCTTTTAGAGTCCCAAGTTCTTGTTGGAACACCTCTTTCGCGTCAGTTAGAATTTTTGACAGTCGTCCAGGTGTGACATCATCATCCTTTTTATCAGTCACAGTTAGCGCCTGAATGGAATGCCAATCCAATTGTATTTTTTGGATCCATTCACATCCCAATAATGGTGGTCCTCCATCTGGTAGTATATATAGATACAGTTTCTGTGTTTCCTTGCCGTTGTATTCAACTGGCACCCTTATTTTTCCTCTGGGGTAGACTTTTTGCCCCGTGTATGTCTTCAATACAATGGACGTGTCCTTCAAGGGTATGTGTGAGAATAGCCGCTCATAGTCTCGTCGATTCATGACAGTTAGGGCTGATCCTGTGTCCAATTCCATCTTTACTGGGGACCCTGCTATCATGAGGGTGACCCAAATGGTTCAGTGATCCTCCTTTGCGATCACGTTGTGTAACTTTAGACAACTTAGTCTCCTGCTCCCGGAGTCCTTATCACTCTCCTGATCTTCCGAACTACTGTCTGTCAATTTCTTTACTTTCTTGTACTTTTCCTTAGTAGTTCTTGTAGTGTTGGTTTTCTTTCCCGACCTGCAGACTCTTGCTATGTGTCCCATTTTCCCACATTGCCTGCATACTTTGTCCTTAAACCAGCAGTCCTTCTGGTCATGGGTTGTTCTACCGCAGCAATAGCACTTTTCTGCTCCATACGCCATTTTGTTAGCGCTGTATTCTTGTGGTTTCTGTTGTATTTCCGCAGCTCCCCGTGCTGCTGCTTCGTAGGATACTGCCATGATGAAAGCCTGTTCCAGCGTCAGGTCCTTTTCCGAAAGTAGTCGTTTCTGGGTTCCTTCACTCTGGAGCCCACAGACAAACTTATCCCGTAAGGTGTCTGCCAGTCCTGCTCCGAACTGGCAGTGCTTCGATAACTTGCGTAGTTCCGTAAGATAGTCAGCATTGCTCTCATCTTTGTGCTGGTTTCTTTTATGGAACTTGAATCTTTCTGCTATCAGCAGCGGTGTAGGGTTCAGGTGTTCCTGTAAGATATTAACAATCTCTTTAAAACTTTTCTCCATTGGTTTAGCCGGGGTAATTAAATTCCGCAATAGGCCGTACGTTCTCGCGCCCATCAAATTTAATAATACCGACGCCTTCTTTCCATCGGCCACCTCATTTCCCTTGCAGTACACATCAATTCTTTCCACATACGTGGTCCAGTCTTCTACCTCGTTGTCGAAAGCAGTGATACTGCCACTTTTCGGCATCTTGGGTGATTTAAAATGGCGCCTCCTGCGCTTTTTTCTTCTTCACCAATGGATTAAAATGGCGCCTCCCGCGCTTTTCCTTCTTCCCCAATGGAATAAAATGGCACCTCCCGCGCTTTTCCTTCTTCCCCTTGCTGCCACGCTGCTCCTAGCATTCTGCAGGGTAATGGCGGCGACCCGCGCCTTTGGCGCGTCTCATTTTTCCTTCCCCTTGTTTTATTTTCGCTACGCTGCCCGGTTCTTGAGCACCGACCACGCCCTGTGCGCTCCACCCTCTCTCTCTCTCTCTTTTCCTCCCGACGACGCTGCACGGCCCCTTTGCAGAGCCGCTCGATCGAGCTCGAGCCCGCCGCAGTCCAGAAGGGTCAGCGCACTACCTGCTACCAGCACGATTTGCTGGAACACCTTGACTGGGGAGCCAAGCCCAGCTCTCCACAGCCTCTCCTGCAACTCTCCGAACTCTGATGGATCCTTGGGCGGTTGCCTGCGGTCGACGCCCGTTGTTCTGACTTCGACCTCCAAGAAGCTTCTTCGCAGGGAAAGATCCCCATGAGGTGATGCAGTACTGCAGGTGAGTTCGAATCTGTTTGTCGCCAATGTAGTGTCCGAGTATAAATAATACACGGACTGCAGGAGAACAATAATAACAGGTATTTACTGAACAGAGGGTAACTTAAGACTGAAATACAGAAGCCTGCTATGGCTTTATATACAGGGGTGGTCACTGATAGTACTGCAGTATAGAATCAGTTCTTCTCTTAAAGGTACATACACAACAGTAGTCGTGGGCAGGGGCTTTCGGGGGCGGGTCACAAGTTCAGTGGCATTCACTGGGATCGGGGAGTGTGGGACCACGCACGCATGCAGGCTGGAATCCCACTCCACCCCCTCCCTGGCATCTTGCCATTGCCGGTGGAAAATGATGGATACGCCTGTGGGGCAGACCTCCTCTGACCCCCACATACAGACATAAATCCCCTGATCCGGTTCCCACCACTTGTCTCAGCACACACTCAAACCCCCTCGGGTCCCTGTAATCGTCCGATGGGTATTGTTCCCCAATCGTTCCCAATCAACTGCGGGGTTTCCTATATCCTTGCTCAGCTTTCTGAGCCACCACCACCTATCCAAAGGAACCTGTCCCTTGCATGTCAAACACACACGTTTCCCCACAGTGACACTGACCCTTGTGGCAACGACCTGTACCCTGGGGCACAGGAGGGAGGCCTCCCCGTACGTGAACCCGGTCTGGCTGGAGTACTGAGTCGAATTAGACCCCAACCACCCTGGCCACCTTCCCTCGTGGAAGTAAATGGCGAGCTCCTCTACACCCCGTTCGCCACCCCCTGCGGTAACGATCAGTACTCTCTCTCCTGAACACCCATAGATATGGGAGTTCTCCACGTCTCCTCGATCACTGATGCTCACCCCTACCAGGGTGAGCAGGAGCAGAACCTTCCTCATCCCGACTTCCTCTCTGTAGGGACACACAAACATAATAGTCATGTCCCGAAGGTTCTCTGGCCTGACACAGTTATCAAAATTCAAAACTTAAAACTTATCCTATAACCACCAAATATCCCAAACTTCCAAACTGTAAAAACACACTTAAAATACTTCAAAAAGCTATATACATCCGCCGCCCGTCTCCGGACGGCCAGGCTAATTCCTGATTGGCCTGTACCTTCTGTGGACTCTGGGCAGTTTGTACGCCTGGGCGTAAGGTGACCTGTGCCACCGGACTTGGAGAGTCCTTCTTAAAACAACTGGGAGTTTCCCTGACACCCAGTTAACCAGGGGAGTGTGTCCTCCTGAGCTGCAACACACTACCCCCTTCGGGTGTTTGCCGAATCCCTATCCTGTCCTGTGGGTTCCTCGCAGGCTTATGCCATAGGCTGGGGACCCTTCGCTCTCTCTTTGCCCAACACTACCTCTCCTATGAGTCCCTCACCTTTGGAGGCTGTAGGCTGGGGATCCGTATCCCTAGACTTGTCCCTGACCTTTGGTTTTCCCTTCCTGCTAAGGGTTCTCCTGGGGATGGACCGTACTCTAAAATGACACTCAGGTTACCAAGGAAGCTTAGGCTGTGGTGTGCGAGGAGACCTTCTTAAGGCTCCGACTACTGAGAGTGTACCTGAATCCCACTTAATTGGTGGGAGGGCCTCTCCAGTCACACAATTCACTGCCCCCACCTTTGCGGTCTGTGAATCAGCCACAGCTGCAGGCGGCTGCTCTCTAGCCTGAGTGCGGTTAACCTTTGCTGACCGTTCTCCACTCTCCGCCTTAAACAGCTTGCACTGATTAATGTGGAACCACTTTATGCGGCGGGGCATCTTGATGGCATACACCATGGGACTCGCCTTGTCCACAATGCTGTATGGACCCATATACAATGGTTCGAAACTTCCCATCCGGGCGAAGTTTCTCACCATGACCTGATCCCCTATCTCCCACTCGTGATGCCTGTTGGGTTACTCCGATGCTGCTTTCCCATGTTACTAGCAGCCTGTTTTAAAGTCTCATCCGCTGCCTCGAATGGGCCTTCTATGGACTCCCCATTCTCTCTCTTTACCAGGACGGCCTTAAGGATGGAATCCTGGGCTTGGACCTGCTTTAAATCTGGGGCCAAAGCTACCCCTTGTGTACCTCCCTTGTCCCGGATTGTGGCTACTGGACCTACTCTACAGGGATCCCAGAACTCTCCTCCCCTGGCCCCCTGCTTGGCCACCTTGTTGTCTTTTGGTTACCCTCCCACGTGGTATGGAGGAATCCTAATCTATGGCCAAAGGTTTGGACATTTCCCCAGCCTGCTCGTTCCCTGTGAATCCCATTAGGCTAAATGGGACCTTGTTAGACCTGGGTGAATTGGTCGGGTCTTCCGAATGGACCACCATGCTAGAAGTTCCAGTGTCCACCAAATATCTTCCCTGCACCGTCTCCACCCCCATCTCAACACAGGGTCTGCCCCCTCATCGTATTCAAGGGGACACAAGTCGACAGGCTGCGCTGGTTCTAGTCATAGGTCTGGGTTGTATGGGGCAGATGGGGTTAAAGCACCAGTGGCTGTGGCTACCTTCTGTTATCACAGAATCACAGAAACCCCACAGTGCAGATAGAGGCCATTTCGGCCCATCGAGCCTGCACCGACACATATCCCACCCAATCCCTGTAACCCCTACACCAACACATATCCCACCCTATCCCCTTAACCCCACGTATTTAATCCCCCTAACACTAAGGGTCAATTTATCATAGCCAATCAACCTAACCCGCACATCTTTGGACTGTGGGAGGAAACCGGAGCACCCGGAGGAAACCCACGCAAACACGGGGAGAATGTGCAAACTCCACACAGACAGTCGCCCGAGGCCGGATTCGAACCCGGGTCCCTGGTGCTGTGAGGCAACAGTGCTAACCACTATGCCACCGTTATGTCCGTGTATAATCAGACACAGACTGCGGAGAACGGTACAAACGGTGTTTACTCAACGTGGCTCAGACTGCAACTGAACTGTACAGGTTACTACTCAACGTTATATACAGGTGTGGTCACTGCCGGTACTACAGTAAACATGAGCTGTAAAAAGTAGTTCTCCCCCTTAAAGGTACATACATTACAATTCCTCCCCTTTTAGATTAACAGTACCATAACACTCATTTAACAATTAAATATCAAACTAATTACAATTAACACTTTTAACATGCAACATTAGCTGAAAATAGTCTATTTATAAATTCAGTCTTTGGGGAGGCTTCCTGATCCTTTCTGGATAGCGCCTTTCCCGAGTGTCTTGTTCTTGGTGCGGTGGCGATTCTGGCCCCCTGTCGTCGGTTGGTTCATCAGCTTCCGATGCTACTGTTTCTGGGGTAGATGCTACCTGGACGTCGGGTTCATCACCAGGTACGTATGGGCGAGGCATGGGGTTGACTTGTTCCTGTGACTCTAGGATCTGGTCAGCATGGCGTCTCACGATGCTCTCCCCAACGTCCACTGTGTACATTAGTGGGCCCTGCCATGTGCATGTCGTTCCTGGTTGCCATTTTTCTGTTCGGTAGTCGCGGGCCAAGACTGGTTGCCCTACATTGAAGCTCTTTGTTGGCTTCTCATGGATGTGCTGGAATTGCTTACTCTCAACATCTCTTCGTACGTTTGGTCTGAGCAAATCCAGGCGAGATCTTAACCTTCGGTTAAAGAACATCATGGCTGGGGCCTGGTTGGTGACTGCATGTGTCGCATTCCGGTAGGCGAACAGGAAATTGTCCACCTTGTGCTGCAGCGGAATGTTGTCATTGTACATAGCCTTTATTGCCTTCTTAAAGGTTTGTACGAACCTCTCAGCCAATCCATTTGTGGCTGGATGATACGGGGCGGATGTGTAATGCCTTACCCCATTCTTTTTCAAGAACCTCCGGAACTCTTCAGACACAAACTGTGGTCCGTTGTCAGAGCAAATCTGTTCTGGCAAGCCATTCCTGGCAAAAATGGTCCGTAGGACTGCAATAGTTTTCTCCGTGGTGGTGGAGGACATTTTGATGACCTCAGGCCATTTCGAGTACGCATCCACGGCTATTAAAAACATTGAGTCCATGAATGGACCAGCAAAATCAATATGCACCCGTTGCCATGGAGATGAGGGCCACTCCCATGGGTGTAGAGGGGCCTGTGGTGGTGCATTTTGGACTTTCTGGAATCCTGAGCAGCTCTTGGTCAGGTCCTCAATTTGTTTATCGATTCCCGGCCACCACACATAAGACCCTCATGAAGCTCATTGAGCACTCTATCCCTTAACGTGGGTGGAATTACCACTCGGGATCCACACATCAAGGTCCCCCGGCACACTGACAGCTGTTCTCTCCTTGTCAAGAATGCTGGCAACAGTGAGTCGCCATGTGCTGGCCATCCCTTCACCATCAAATCATATACCCGAGACAGTGTCGGGTCATTTCGGGTTTCCTTTTCGATACAAGCGTGAGTTACCGGTAGGTATTCAACTATAGTCGAATGGAATATTTCGACAGGATCCACTGCTGGTGCTTCCTCCGCAGTAGGCAGTGGCAGGCGTGATAGCCCATCAGCATTTCCATGCTGTTTCGTGCCCTTATATTCAATCTCATAGTGGTGCGCCCCTAGAAAAAGTGACCATCTTTGTAGTCGTTGCGCAGTCATCACCGGAACGCCCTTCTTTGGATTAAAAATGGAGACAAGAGGCTGGTGATCAGTCAGCAAGGTGAATTTCTGCCCGTGTAGATAGTGATTGAACTTTTTCACTCCCCACACTAGGTTGAGGGCCTCCTTGTCAATCTGGGCGTAGTTACGCTCGGCTGAGGTTAGTGATCGTGACGCAAAGGCTATTGGCCTCTCTGAGCCGTCCGAGAATTTGTGCGACAGCGCCGCTCCAATGCCGTAGGGTGACGCATCACATGCCAACCGAATTGGTAATGCTGGGTTGTAATTGGCCAATACCTCTTTCGATGTGATTAGTGTTTTGCTCTTCTGGAAAGCTCGTCTACATTCATCACTCCACTTCCATGGCACCCCAGTTTGCAGTAGGGTGCTCAGTGGGTGTAGTATTGTAGACAAATTTGGCAAGAACTTATGGCAGTAGTTTACCAGCCCGAGGAATGACCTCAGTTGTGACACATTTTCTGGTGCTGGAGCCTTGACTACTGCCTCAATCTTCTCTGGGGACTTATGTAACCCCTCTTTATCGATAACGTGGCCACAATACGAGATCTGTTTTCTAAAAAACTCGCATTTGGGGTGGTTAGCTCGGAGCCCATATTCCTGCAATCTAGTGAGCACCTGCTCCAGGTTGGCAAGGTGATCACTGTCATTTTCGCCCGTGACCAGGATGTCGTCCAAATAACACTGGGTCCCTGGGATCCCTTGCAGGACTTGTTCCATTGCCCTCTGCCAAATAGCCGGAGCTGATGCTACCCCGAATACCAGCCGGTTGTATTGGTAGAGACCTTTATGGGTGCTGATTGTGAGGTATTTTTTTGATGCTTCTTCTACCTCCATTTGCAGATACGCCTGGGCCAGATCAATCTTAGTGAAGCGTTTCCCTCCAGATAGCGAGGCGAAAATATCTTCAATCGTGGAAGTGGATATTGTACGGTGTGAAGGACCGGGTTCACTGTTACCTTAAAGTCCCCACAGATGCGAACCTTCCTTGGTTCCCCAGGCATGCTGCTCAATGACTTTTTCATCACAGGGACGATGGGTGTAGCCCACTCGCTCCAGTCTACCTTGGACAGTACACCTGAACGTTCCAGACTCTCCAGCTCTGCTTCGACGGCTGGGCGGATCGCATAAGGTACCGGTCTGGCCTTAAAAAATTTTGGGCTTGCGTTTTCTTCAATTTAATCGTCGCTGTCATGCCTTTTAGTGTTCCGAGTCCTTGCTGGAACACTTCTTTCGTGTCAGTTAGGATCTTTGACAGTCGCCCAGGTGTGACGTCGTCATCCTTTTTGTCAGCCACAGTCAGTGCCTGTATGGAATGCCAATCCAGTTGTATTTTCCGGATCCATTCACGTCCCAGTAAAGGTGGTCCTCCATCTTGCAATACATACAGTTTTGGTGTTTCCTTACCGTTATATATAACGGTCACCCTTATTTTTCCTTTGGGGTAGACATTTTGCCCCGTGTACGTCTTCAAAATAATTTTTGTGTCTCTCAAGGGTATGTGTGAGAATAGCCGCTCATAGTCCCGTCGGTTTATGACTGTTAGGGCTGATCCTGTGTCCAATTCCATCTTTACCTGGACTCCTGCTATCTTGAGAGTGACCCAAATGGTTCGGTGATCCTCTGTTGTGATCACATTATGTAGTTTCAGACAACTCAGTTCCCTGCTTTCGGAGTCGTTATCACTCTTTTGTTCATCTGAACTATTCTCCGTTATCTTATGTACCTTCTTGTACTTTCCTTTGGTCGGTTTCTTATTGCTGGTTTTCTTTCCCGACCTGCAGACTCGTGCTATGTGTCCTACTTTTCCACACTGTCTGCACACTTTGTCTTTGAACCAGCAATCATTCTGGTCATGTGTTGTTCTGCCGCAGCGATAGCACTTCTCTGTTCCATATGACATTTCGTTTGTGCCATATTCTTGCGGTCTCTGTTATATCTCTGCAGCGCCCCGTGCTGCTGCTTCATATGATACCACAATGCTGAAAGCCTTTTCCAGCGTAAGGTCCTTTTCAGATAAAAGCCATTTCTGGGTTCCTTCACTTTGAAGCCCACACACAAACTTGTCCCTTAAGGTATCTGCCAGTCCCGCTCCAAACTGGCAGTGTTTTGATAGTTTGCGCAGTTCTGTTAAATAATCAGCATTGCTTTCATCCTTATGCTGGTTCCGTTTGTGAAACTTGAATCTTTCTGCTATCAGCAGCGGTGTGGGGTTTAAATGTTCCTTTAGTATCGTTACTATGTCTTCAAAACTCTTTTCCATTGGCTTCGTTGGGGTTACTAGATTTCGCAATAACCCATACGTCTTTGCACCCATTAAATTCAACAATACCGACGCTTTCTTGTCATCTGACACCTCATTTGCCTTGCAGTACACCTCTATTCATTCGACATATGTAGTCCAATCTTCGACTTCATTGTCAAATGCGGTGATACTGCCACTCTTCGGCATTTTGGGTGTGGTTTAAAATGGCGTCTCCCAATGGCTTAAAATGGCGTCTCCCGTGCTTTCCTTCCTCCCCTGCTGCTGCCGGTTCTCGTGGCAATGGCGGCGCCCTGTAGGTTTCGCGTGCTTCTCCTGCGCTGCTGCCAACGCCGCTCTCGGGGGTCCTCGTGGCAAGGGCGGCGCCTCGCGGGTTTCTGCGCGTCTCTCTCTCCCTCTCTCCGACGCTGCTCGGCCCCTGAACACCAGCTGCGCCCTGTGTGCTCTGCCCTCTCTCTCTCTCCCCCGTCGACGCTGCTCGGCCCTTTGCTGTGCCGCTCGGTCGGGCTCTAACCTGCCGCTGTCCGGGAAGGGTCTGCGCACTACCTGTTGCCAGCCCGTTTCGCTGGACCACCTCGACTGGAAAGCCAAGCCTGGCTCTCGACAGCCTCCCCCGCAATTCTCGAGTCTCTGCTGGATGACTGGGCGGTTGCCCGTGGTCGACGCCCGAGTCTCTGGCCTTGACCTCCAATCCACTGATCTTCAGGAACGAATCCCCGGGAGGTGATGCAGAGTTGCAGGTAGGTTCGAACCTGCCTCGTCGCCAATGTTACGTCCGTGTATAATCAGACACAGACTGCGGAGAACGGTACAAACGGTGTTTACTCAACGTGGCTCAGACTGCAACTGAACTGTACAGGTTACTACTCAACGTTATATACAGGTGTGGTCACTGCCGGTACTACAGTATACATGAGCTGTAAAAAGTAGTTCTCCCCCTTAAAGGTACATACATTACACCTTCCCTGCGCCAGCTAACAAAACCTGGAGCGCAGCCACTATCGAATCTACTGTGGGGGAAGAGGTCGGTGTTTCTGCCTTTGGGGCGGGAGCTAAGGCATTCTTTCCTGCCAAGGATTTCTACAGTCCCTTCTCCAATGCCCACTCTTCCCGCACCTGAAGCAGTTACACCTCGCATCGGAAGGGATACCCCCTTCCTGGTGCCATTCCTTCTTACACTGGCTGGGTTTTAACTCATGCACTTTCCCTTTTGTCTGTGGTTCTTCTACCCCTCTACCGTTACAGTAAGCCAGGATCAGTTGTCTGACCACTGACTCCTTGGTGACTTGGGGGCCCTTTGGGTCGAACCACAGCTCAGCCTTGGCTCTGATCCATGGCAAGCTGTTTGCCACCAGACTTCGAAGCCAGTGAGCCAGCTCATCCTGGTTCAAATTAGCCCGGTCAAGATCCCCATTACAGGCACTCCTGTACACAGGCCACAGCCTGTCTGCGAAAGCCTGTGGGGTCTCCCCTGCTAACTGGGTAGTCTTCTCCATCCGGGAGAATGGACTTCCATCATTCATCCCCATCGCCTCCAGAACTTGATCCCGGATGGCAGCGTACCCTCCCTGTCCCTTCTTGCACTCAGCAGAGAGGGACTGGTACAGCTTGCCATCCAAGGTGAACAGGAGCATCTTGGCCATTTCTGAGTCGTCGCACTCATTAATGCCTGCTGCTTATTCCACTTCCATAAAGTGGACTGAGGGGTCTCCCTTGTGGGTGATCTTACTCAAGTGGCTTACCATAGCCTAAGCTGTTGGGTCCCATGGGGAATCACAAACTGGCTTTCAAGGGGCCCCTGGCCCCCACCTACCCCAGGTGGGCCAAACTTTTGCTGTCGAGCTGGGCACATCGGCCCCGGCTCCGACCTTTCCTGCAATTGTTTGCCCACTCCACCCTGCTGCCAAACTGAGTCAAAACCCGGCGCCACAGGTGGCGGTGGTGTGCACTCCTCCCTGTCTTCCCTACAGATTGCTTGTCCCTCCTGCTCCCCAACCGAGTTGCTCCCCGGCGCCACAGGTGACGTCTGCACAGTTTCAACTTTTATTTCCAGGTCTACCCGGGCCACACCCGGGCTAACTAGGCATACCATGCCTTTTGCCCTGGACAGAGCAAGTTTTAAACTCTCTATCTGCTTTTTACAGGGGCTGTGATCTCTCGCTTCGAACTCCCTACTGCATGCTACTTGATAAGCTGCCTTTATATTCCTGTACTGCTCCTCCTGTTCCCTTAACTGTCTGGTTAGGCGAGCGTTCCCCTCTTTCAGTACCAGCTCATTTCCCTTTGCTTCGGTGACTTGACACCGAAAATACTCATGTCTGTTTCTGTGTTTCTCTACTAACTGCAATTTCTCTTGATTCTGAACTTGTAATTCCTGCAATCGTTCCTCCCCTGCTAAAGCTCTTGCTTTGGACAGTTTGGCCGCCTCCTGCAGCTCTGCCGTCAAAGCTTTCTCCTGCTGGTCTAACAGCTGGATCTGTCGTAGGGCACAGACCAACCAGATGGCCTTCTCTACCGACTTTTATGATCCTGGCTCTCAGTCCATTTGGCTGCAGCGTCTATGGGACACCCAGCACGTAACAGACTGGTTACCCACTTCTTGGTGATATTCACCTTCTCAAAAATGTAAGAAGAAATCCTCTCTTCTATCTTTCTCCTTTCAACAAACACAGGGTCTATTGCATTACTTCCCTTTTGCCAAAGTCCTGCCGCGGTCGCCATGCTGTAAGGGGTGGTGGTGTGGGTGTTATTGTCAGCTTCACCTCTGACTCCTTTGAGCGGTTCAAATCACTCCCACTCCCTTTTGTTCTAGACTTTGGACTTATTTGGGGGTCGTAATAAACTTGCAACAGACACCTGGGTTAGTCAAAAGAATTCAGATCTTTATTTTGAGACAGGAAAATATACAATACAATAAAACTTACACTTTAAAAGGGTGGGGAACACACGGAATAAGCGAGGGAGAATTACAATATACAAATCCCTTACCCTCCCAACCCCACTACACTAGCTAGGCTGGAATCCAGAGGACCAGGAAATGCTCACCAAAACGACTTTCTTGACAGTTGTAGAGGTTCGCGATTTCGGGGTTCTCTTTAGTTGTAGCGGATGGGGCCTGCCATACCTCAGACGTTGTAGAAGACTGCACCTGCGTTGGATCTTCAGTTGGGTTTGGTCCGCTGATGCGGTTAGTCGCGCTGTTGGATGTATCAGGTGAGTACCCACTTTTCTTTGGTTAGGGCTAGTTTTAGAGTCTTTTGTGTCCAAATCTTACCCAGGGGTAAGTCAGACTAGCCTGTAGAGTGGAAACAAGTCTTTGGTTCGTGAGTTTTCTGGCGGTTGGTTTCTTGTTGGTCGCAGTAGCTCAATATTACCTGGTTGGTGGTAATATTGGCTGTTGTTGGTTTCTGTAGGCCTTTGGTTGCCGCGATCTTTGTTTCTTCTTTACTTCCTTTGAGTCTCCGATGATGGTCTCTCTCTTGAGCAGGTTGGCTGAACTTGAACTCGGACCGGCTGTCCGTTTGAACTGTCTCACTGTCTGTGTTCCGAACTGTACTCGACCGAACTGTACTGCTGAACTGAAAAGGCAGGCCTCAATTATACTAATTTGGGGCCTGGCTTATCTGACCGCCAAATCTCGGTTTCCTTTGTAAAATTTGGTGGGCTCTGTTAAGTCTGTGAATTATTTAGTTAATTAAAACAGACTAATAAGTAACAATAAAAACAGGTCTTTACTGGTTGGAGGTAGGGACTATACTGAATACAAGATTACTGCACAGTGCTTATATACCGGTGTGTTCACCCCCGGTATTACATCTACAGCAGCCTGAGAAAGTAGTACATCTCTTAAGGTGGAACAGGCTTAAGCTCTCTTAAGGTGGAACAGGTTACATACACAACACTCCTCCCTTCTTAGCTTTATAGTCATCCCCCCATTTAACATAACGTAATAACATATATACATATATAACTTCATGTTTAACGTAACATATCACAGATTCAGTCTCTGCGGAAAACAGTTCACAGATTCAATCTCTGTGGTGTAGTCGGTTCACGTTACTCATTCAATAGTCCTTTCATGGATTTAACAGCTTGAACTTCCGAACTGATTTGGCTCCGTTCGGAGGAACCACGTGTGTGATCTGGTAGAGGTGATAATGGTTCAGATGGGTCATCTTCTGTTTTTACTTTTCCTTTTCTGCTTCTTGGAGACTCTCTGGGCTCCATTGTCAGCTGCCACAGCTGCCAGCTGCATGCGCAGTTCCTCCTTCTCTTCCTCCTGTTTCCGTTGTAGAGCCAGCTTCTCCCGATGTTCCGTAGACTTTTGGTGCTCCTCCATGATTTCTGCACTTTGGGAGTCGAAGTTACAAGCTGGGCAGGACAGGACATCGTAATATTCGGTGTCGTCCACCAGGTCATGGTAATATTCGGTGTCGTCCTGAGCTAGACCAGTGAGAGGGTCGTCTATTTCCTCCATACCCAGCTGGACGTTAGCCAGCTCTTGTTCCAAATCCAGACATCTTTCCTGAAGAGACTTCTTCATGTGTACCTCTGCATCCAGCTTTTTCTGGGCTTTCAGCAAGTCGTTTACTAGTGACCTCATTTGTGATTTTAATACTTCAACTTCCTTTGGAGATTGATTGATCGGACTATGCAATCCCTCTACCGGAGCAGCTGTTTCAGCGGTCTGTTGTTCTACGTTGACGTGAGTCAGCGTACTTTTGGCATCCAAGGGCTGCTCTGTTGCAGTCATCTCAGTCTGTGTTGCCACCTCAGCTCTTCCAATAACCTTTGAGAGCTCCGAACCCCTTTCGTTTGAATATTGAAGTTCATGTTCAAGTTTTTCCCATTTCAGAGTCCTGTCCTTCAGCATATGCAGGAGTTGGCTGACCGTTAACTCCTCTGACATCAGACGTTTTGTGTGCTCCTGCTCCATTTTCTCCATCAGCTGCTTCTGTTGTCTTTCCAGATTCTCCAACTCTATATCAAAGAACTCTTTCGTTGCATTCAACTCTTGCTCAAAACGGCGAAGCATTTGTTCTAATTGCTGTTGTAGTTTGAAATGGAGTTGAGTTCGAGCCCGGTGTCCCTCAGAAATGGGCACACCAGTAGACTTGCCAGACTCAGAATCCACAGTTAAACTATGTTGTTGTTGCTCAGTGGAATTCTGTGCTGAAACTTTGTCTTTTGCACCTGAGTTGGGCTTACCATCATCCATTCCAGAGTCTGGGCCGACTATCTTCACCGAGTTCTCACTCGTTATTGTTTGTAGGAAATGCCAGTCCATATTCATTTTCCTAATCCACTCCCGTCCTAGTAGTGGAGGCCCTCCTTCAGATATCACATATAAGTCCATTATTTGACTGTCTTCGCCCTTGTGGACCACTGCAACCTCTATTTTCCCGATGGGGTACACTCTTTGCCCCGTGTATGTTTCCAATATAATCCCCGTATCCTGTAGGGGAATATGTTGGAATAACTTTCCGTAATCTTTCTTATTTATGACCGTCAATGCCGATCCAGTGTCCAATTCCAGTTTTACTTGGACTCCTTCTATCTGAAGAGTGACCCAAATTGTCTGGAGGTCTGCACCCTTACCAGCGTTGAGTACTCTTAAGCTAGCCAGTTCATTACTGCTAGCGTCTGAATCGGACTCCTGTTCGGTCACCTTGTGTACCTTTGCGTATTTTCCTTGCAGTGACTTCTTGTTGCTGGTCTTCTTCGCTGACCTGCATACTCTAGCTATATGTCCAAGCCTACCACAAGTTCTACATTCTTGGTTTTTAAACCAACACTGGTTCTGATCATGCGTTGTCTTTCCACAACGATAACATTTGCCAGAACTCACACCCAATTTGTGTGCACTGAGCTCCAGTGACCGTAGCTGCATTACTGCCGTGCCTCTCGTTGCGGCTTCGTGTGCTGCTGCCATAGTGACCGCCTTCTCAAGCGTCAGCTCATTCTCCTCGAGCAGTCGCTTTTGTGTATCCTGTTTAAATAAACCACACACAAATTTGTCTCGAAGTGCCTCTGTCAGTCCCGTTCCAAACTGGCAATATTTCGCTAATTTACGCAATTCCAGCAAATATTCAGCATTGCTTTCATGCTGTAGCTGCCTTCTGTCGTAAAATTTAAATCATTCCGCTAGCATCAGCGGCGTGGGGTTTAGATGATCTTTCAGGACAGTAACAATCTCATCGAACGTCTTATCCGCCGGTTCATCTGGTGATAACAGGTGTTTCAATTGCCCGTATGTCTTCGCACCCATTAAATGTAATAATGTTAGAGCTTTATCTTGGTCACGAATTTTATTGGCCTTACAATAATTTTTTACTCTTTCAACATATATGGCCCAATCTTCGAGGTCACTATCAAAGGTGCTAATATTCCCGTGTTTAGGCATTGTAGATTTGCAATTTCTCAGATTTTCTTTTCTTTACTTGTTATCAAAGATGGCGGCTTCCCGCTCTTGCCGTCGTCCTCCGCCCACAAAATGGCGGTTTTCCCGCGCTTGGCGGTCTTCACCCGTCCCCGACGCCGTCTCCCTTCAGCCCCCGAGTGCGGCCCTTATCAGCGGATGCGATCGATGGCCCGGCTGCGCCTCGCACTTGAAAGCGGCCCGGCCCTTATCTGCCGATCGCTATCGCCCTATACCTCTCTCTTCCCCAGTCCTGTCTTCTACTCCGGTTCACAAGCTGATGGAGGCTTCAGGGTCCTAATGCCTGTCACTTCCAGTGGGGTGGTGAGTGGTGAGGTTTGAAACCTCTCTTCAACCGCCGTGGAATAACTGCCGCAGGGTAAGAACCTGACTCGTCGCCAGTGTTAAGTCTGTGAATTATTTAGTTAATTAAAACAGACTAATGAGTAACAATAAAAACAGGTCTTTACTGGTTGGAGGTAGGGACTATACTGAATACAAGATTACTGCACAGTGCTTATATACCGGTGTGTTCACCCCCGGTATTACATCTACAGCAGCCTGAGAAAGTAGTACATCTCTTAAGGTGGAACAGGCTTAAGCTCTCTTAAGGTGGAACAGGTTACATACACAACAGGCTCGTTATATTTAATGTCTTTTAAAACTTTAACGAGCTTCAGGGATGGCCCATCCAAACTTAATGAGTTTTGGGGTTGGTTCATCTAGACTCAATCGGCTTTTAACTGGTTTCGGGATTGCCTTGATACCAATTTAAAATGCAAAACGTTTGTCAATCTCTTTAATTGACTTTGGACTGTGGTTTGTTTATGGTAACTGTAGGACTGATGTTCTTTCTTTTGTATGGCTGGGGACATGTCCTGTTTACTTGATACCTGGCTCTGCGACTTCTGGGTAGGAAAACAGGCTTCATTGTCCTCATGTAAAACTGGGGTGGCCCTGGACATTCCTCAGACAGTCCAATATCCAAACTTCGGGAGCCCACCTGCCTCCCCGTTGTTCCAGCCTTTTTTCCAAGCTTGAACATGTCTTTTAAACCAGCCAAACTTCCTGGGATTTTATTTTAAATCCCTTTTGCCCAATAACTCTTTAAAACAGTCCAAAAAGTCTCTTCCTTAAATTCACTCTTTGAAATCTGCTGTTTGGCCCAACCACACCTTTACCCCTTTTCCAGATTCCTTCTGTGCTGTTCCCAAAATCATTTTAAAAATGACTTTCCTTGTGTTCGGGGGTTGTGCAGAAATTTTCGAACCTTACACGAAGAAGCCTTGGCGAGTTGCTGCAGTGCATCTTGTAGATGGTACACACTGCAGCCACAGTACGCCAGTGGTAGAGGGAGTGAATGTTTAAGGTGGTGGATGGGTTGCCAATCAAGTGGACTGCTTTGTCCTGGATGGTGTTGAGCTTCTTGAGTGTTGTTGGAGCTGCACTCATCCAGGCAAGTGGAGAGAATTCCATCACACTCCTGACTTGTGCCTTGTAGATGGTGGAAAGGCTTTGGGGAGTCAGGAGGTGAATCACTCACCACAGAAAACCCAGCCTCTGACCTGCTCTTGTTGCCACAGTATTTATGTGGCTGGTCCAGTTGAGTTTCTGGTCAATGGTGACCCCAGGATGTTGATGGATGTTGATATCTTCAGAGACACATCTAATTGCCTCTTGTGCTACCTGCTGCAATAGTCACAAGCCCATTAATCTTTGTGTCAGTTATTTGTACAATGGAAAAATAAAGACAGGAACGCACACTGCCGTTACTAAGCTGCAAGGTGCATGTACTTATATTTTATAGGCGATGTCAGCAAACCGTGTACACTCTGCTACACAAGAACTGAACACTAAACCACAGTGTTATTATTGAAAGGTTGCTGTGCAATGGTATAATGGAAAGGTAGGTCGGAGGCAGTTAGCAAGCCTAACTTAAACAAAGGCAGGTATCACTTCATAAATCCTGAGAGTGAAGTCTGATTAGATTCTGTATTATCTCAACCCCCAGGACTGTTCTGTTTCCTTTCATTCTGTCCCAGTTGATTAATGTTTCTGACAGAGTTTTTTGTGTTTTCTCTACTCTGGGAGCTATTAATTTCCAATGGTTATTGAGAGCTCCCTGAGATCCTGGTGCTATTGGAAATGCACGTCCCGAGTGTATGGCGGTCTGGAATTGAACATAAGAACATAAGAACATAAGAAATAGGAGCAGGAGTAGGCCAATCGGCCCCTCGAGCCTGCTCCGCCGTTCAATAACATCATGGCTGATCTGATCCTAACTGCCAATCCACTATCACAGAACCATCTCCTGCATCTAACAGAATTAGACACACAAAATAGGAGCAGGATCAGGCTACACGGCCCCTGGGCCTGCTCCGCTACCCACAGGGCCATGTCCGATCCAAACCTGGACTCGTCCAAATTCCTGCCCGCTCCCCATAACCCTTAATTCCCTTTACTTCTAGGAAGCTGTCTATTTCTGTTTTAAATTTATGTAATGATGTAGCTTCTACAGTTTTTTGGGGCAGCATATTCCATGGACCTACCACCCTCTGAGTGAAGTAGTTCCTCCTCATCTCAGTTTTGAAAGAGCAGCCCCTTATTCTAAGACTATGCCCCCTAGTTCTAGTTTCACCCATCATCGGGAACATCTTCCCCGCATCCACCCGATCCAACCCCCTCATAATCTTATATGTGTCAATAAGATCGCCTCTCATTCTTCTGAACTCCAATGAGTAGAGTCCCAATCTATTCAACCTCTCCTCATATGTCCATCCCCTCATCCCCGGGATTAACCGAGTGAACCTTCTTTGTACTGACTCGAGAGCAAGTATGTCCTTTCTTACGTATGGACACCAAAACTGTACGCAGTATTCCAGGTGCGGTCTCACCAATACCTTGTACAACTGAAGCAATACCTCCCTATTTTTATATTCTATCCCCCTAGCAATGAAAGCCAACATTCCATTGGCCTTCTTAATCACTTACTGCACCTGCATACTAAACTTTTGAGTTTCGTGCACCAGGACCCCCAGATCCCTTTGTACTTCAGTACTTTCCAGTTTCTTGCCATTAAGATAATAACTTGCTCTACGATTTTTCCTGCCAAAGTGCATAACCTCACACTTTCCAGTATTGTATTCCATCTGCCAAATCTCTGCCCACTTACTTAGCCTGTCTATGTCCCCTTGAAGGTTTTTTATGTCCTCCTCACTCACTACTTTCCCCCCCATCTTAGTATCATCTGCAAACTTTGATATGTTACACTCGGTCCCCTCCTCCAAATCGTTAATATAGATTGTAAAGAGTTGGGGACCCAGCACTGACCCCTGCGGAACACCACTAGTTACTGATTGCCAGTCTGAGAATGAACCATTTATCCCAACTCTCTGCCTTCTGTTAGATAGCCAATCCTCTATCCATGCCAGAATATTACCCCCAATCCCGTGATTTTTTATCTTAAGCAATAATCTTTTGTGTGGCACCTTGTCAAATGCCTTTTAGAAGTCTAAATACACTACGTCCACTGGTTCCCATTTATCCACCCTATATGTCCAAAGATGTGCAGGTTAGGTTGATTGGCTATGATAAATTGACCATTAGTGTTAGGGGGATTAAATACGCGGGGTTACGGGGATAGGGCTTGGGTGGGATGGCTGTCGGTGAAGGGACCAGGTGCTAGGGTTTGGATGATCGGCCATGATCTCGTTGAATGGCGGAGCAGGCTCGAAGGGCCGAATGGCCTACTCCTGCTCCTATCTTCTATGTTTCTATGTTTCCTCAAAGAACTCCAGCAAATTTGTCAAACATGACTTCCCCTTTATAAAACCATGCTGACTTTGTCCTATTAAATTATGAATATCCAAATGTCCTGTTACTGTCTCCTTAATAATGGACTCCAAAATTTTACCTACCACAGATGTTAGGCTAACTGGTCTATAGTTTCCAGCCTTCTGTCTACTGCCCTTTTTAAATAAGGGTGTTACATTAGCAGTTTTCCAGTCTGCCGGGACCATTGCCGAGTCCAGGGAGTTTTGGAAAATTATTACCAATGCATCCACAATCCCTACTGCCACTTCCCTCAAGACCCTAGGATGTAAGCCATCAGGTTCAGGTGATTTATCCGCCTTGAGTCCCATTATTTTACCAAGTACCACTTCCTTAGTGATTTTGATCGTGTTTAGCTCCTCCCCCCCTTTAGCCCCCTGTTTGTCCAGTGTTGGGATATTCTTAGTGTCTTCTACTGTAAAGACTGATGTAAAATATTCATTCAGTGTTTTTGCCATCTCCATATTTCCCAACATTAATTTCCCGGTCTCATCGAGTAAGGGACCAACATTTACTTTAGCCACCCTTTTTCTTTTTATATAACTATAAAAACTCTTACTATCTGTTTTTATATTTTTTGCTAATTTACTTTCATAATCTATCTTCCCTTTCTTAATCAATCTTTTTGTTATTTTTTGCTGTCTTTTAAAGTTTTCCCAATCCTCTATCCTCCCACTAGATTTGGCTACCTTATATGCCCTTGTTTTTAGTCGAATACTATCCTTAATTTCTTTATTTAGCCACGGATGGCTGTCTTTTCTTTTACACCCTTTTCTTCTCAGTGGAATATATTTTTTTTGGAAGTTGTAAAATAACTCCTTAAATGTACACCACTGATCATGTATCGTCTTACCCTTTAATCTATTTTCCCAATCCACTCTACTCAATTCCGCTCTCATTCCTTCATAGTCTCCTTTATTCAAGCTTAGCACGCTTGTTTGAGATCCAACCTTCTCACCCTCTAATTGAATATGGAATTCAACCATGTTATGGTCACTCATTCCAAGGGGATCCTTTACTAGGACATTTTTAATTAATCCTGTCTCATTACACAGGACCAGATCTAAGGTTGCCTGCCCCCTGGTCGGTTCAGTTACATACTGCTCAAGAAACCCATCCCTAATACACTCAATGAACTCATCCTCAAGGCAGCCCTGCCCAATTTGATTTGTCCAATTAATATGATAGTTAAAATCCCCCATAATTATAGATGTTCCCTTATTACAAGCCTCAACTATTTCCTCATTGATACTCCGTCCAACAGAGTTGCCACAGTTCGGAGGCCTATAGACTACGCCCACTAGTGTTTTTTTCCCCTTATTATTCCTTACCTCCACCCAAACTGTTTCATTGTCCTGATCTTTTGACCCAATATCATTTCTCTGTATTACAGTGATTCCTTCCTTTATTAACATAGCCACCCCACCTCCCCTTCCTTCCTGCCTGTCCTTCCTGATCGTTAAATAACCTGGTATGTTTAATTCCCAGGCATTGTCACCCTGCAGCCATGTTTCTGTAATGGCCACAAGATCATACCCATATGTAGTTATTTGTGCCATTAACTCATCTATTTTGTTACGAATGCTACGTGCATTCAGATAGAGAACTTTCAAAGATGTTTTGTGACACTTAGTTCCTGCTTTTGCCCTTTTTATTACTTTACCTTTTACTCCATACCTTCTGCCCCTTCCTGACATGCTCTGGTTTTTAATTTCCCCACTGCTACCTAAGTCTATGACCTTCTCTGTTGTCATTTGTATTATTTGCTCTCTAGGAACCTCCCCCCCACTAGTTAGTTTAAAGCCCTCTCTACAGCCCTAGTTATATGATCCGCCAGGACTCTAGTCCCAGCACTGGCCAAGTGAAGCCCGTCCCAACGGAACAGCTCCCTCCTGCCCCAGTACTGGTGCCAGTGTCCCAGGAAGCAAAACCCATTTCTCCCACACCAGTCTTTGAGCCACGCATTTAACTCTCTAATTTTATTTGTCCTAGCCAAATTCGCTCGTGGCTCAGGTAACATTACCCTTGTGGTTCTGCTTTTTAATTTGGCCCCTAGCTGCTCAAACCCCCTCAGCAGAACCTCCTTCCTTGTCCTATCTATGTCGTTGGTACCAACATGGACCACGACAACTGGATCCTCCCCCTCCCTCTCCAAGTTTCTCTCCAGTCCAGAGGAGATGTCCTTAACTCCTCGCTCTCGGCTGCAGAGAACTCTATCTATCCCCCTAACGATACTATCCCCTACCACTACAACATTTCTTTTAACTCCCCGCACTTGAATGGCCCCCCGCTCCACGGTGCTGTGGCCAGGTCGCTCATCCTCCCCGCAGTCCCTGTTCCCATCCTCACAAGTAGTAAGAACCTCGAACCTGTTGGACAAGTGCAAGGGCTGCGGCTCCTCCAACACTACCTCCTGGATCCCCGTACCTGCCTCACTTCTAGTCACACCATCCTGAAAAACTACAAGGAACAAAATGACAACAAACATTTATTTTCATCAAATGTAAATTGAACACAAACCAAAGGCCCATCTCAAAGAAGCAGAATTGTTGATTCCTCCCCAGTCTCCTTTCAATGGGCCTTGCAATCCCTTCCAGTTCTGTTATTTGCTGTCTCTAACTACAGGTAAGTCCTGTAAAATACCTGTCAGTAAATTATCCTGCATTACTGTATTTACTGTGAAATATATTAGACTGCTCCACAACCTGTTTGTTGTAAATTTATTTTGCCCATTGACGTGACATAAATCTCCATTCTTTTCAAAGTCAATTCAGCGGGAAGGTGCAGCAGGTGGATAAGACTTTGCAAACATGTGAGGGCTAGAGAATAGGCTGCCAGCTCTGTCCAAACCATGGCATTTCTGCTTCAGTATGCCAAGCAATTGGGTGTAGGCATGGGCTTCATTCAATCTGCTTTCCACAGCTGGTCAAGGATTTCTCAAAGAAGGTCCTAATGTCAGAGCTTCATTGGTCCCCTAGCAGTGACACATCCAGCCTTCCTGCTCTTTCAAGTAATGGCGACACAAAGGACAGGTGCAAAGTGAAGACATCGTGGCTACGACCACAGTATTGCCTATTCACCTTTAGGATTGGTTCTTGCAGTTCAATACCATCTGTGCATTAATGGAATGGAAGGCTTTCCTATTCATGTAGGTCATGGCTTGTTGTTAAGGGCTTGGTTGGAGGTCATATGTGTGCCAATGATGCCCTGCACATTTAGGAAGCCTGCCGCCTGCTGGATCTGCTGTGGCCTCTCCTGCTGCTGCCTACTTTCCCTTGACGAAGGTGATGAATGTGTTTTCTCTGGAAAACCAGGTCTCTGTCCTTATTTGATGCACTGGTGCACAGAAGACCAAATTATTTTTATTCATTTATGGGATGTGGGCATCGCTGGCAAGGCCAGCATTTATTGCCCATCCCTAATTGCCCTCAAGAAGGTGGTGGTGAGCCGCCTTCCTGAACCGCTGAAGTCCTTGTGGTGAAGTTACTCCCACAGTGCTGTTAGGGAGGGAGTTCCAGGATTTTGACCCAGCGACGAAGCAGGAACGGCCCGATATATTTCCAAGTCGGGATGATGTGTGACTTGGAGGGGAACTTGGAGGTGATGGTGTTCCCATGTGCCTGCTGCCCTTGTCCTTCTAGGTGGTAGAAGTCACAGGTTTGAGAGGTGCTGCCGAAGAAGCCTTGGCGAGTTGCTGCAGTGCATCTTGTAGATGGTACACACTGCAGCCACGGTATGTCGGTGGTGGAGGGAGTGAATGTTTAAGGTGGAGGATGGGGTGCCAATCAAGTGGGCTGCTTTGTTCTGGATGGTGTCGAGCTTCTTGAATGTTGTTGGAGCTGCACTCATCCAGGCAAGTGGAGAGTATTCCATCACACTCCTTACTTGTGCCTTGTAGATGGTGGAAAGGCTTTCGGGAGTGAGGTAGTGAGAAACTCGCTACAGAATACCCAGCCTCTGACCCGCTCTTGTTGCCACAGTATTTATGTGGCTGGTCCAGTTAAGTTTCTGGTCAATGGTGACCCCCCAGGAGGTTGATGGTGGGGGATTCGGCGATGGTAATGCCATTGAATGTCAAAGGGCAGTGGTTAGACTCTCTCTTGTTGGCGATACTTATTGCCTGACACTTGTGTGGCACGAATGTTACCTACCACTTATCAGCCCAAGCCTGAATGTCATCCAAGTTTGCTGCATGCGGGCATGGAGTGCTTCAATATCTGAGGAGATGCAAATGGAACTGAACACTGTTCAATCATCAGCGAACACCCCCACTTCTGACCTTATGATGGAGGGAAGGTCATTGATGAAGCAGCTGAAGATGGATGGGCCTAGGACACTGTCCTGAGCAACTCCTGCAGCGATGTCCTGGGGCTAAGCTGATTGACCTCCAACAACCACAATCATTGTGCTAGGTGTGACTCCAGTCAGTGGAGAGTTTTCCCCCCCCCGATTCCCATTGACTTCAGTTTTACTCCTTGATGCCACACTTGGTCAAATGCTGCCTTGATGTCAAGGGCAGTCACTCTCACTTCACCACTGGAATTCAGCTTCTTTGTCCATGTTTGGACCAAGGCTGTAATGAGGTCTGGAGCAGAGTGGTCCTGGTGGAACCCAAACTGGGCATCTGTAAGTAGGTTATTGGTGAGTAAGTGCTGCTTGATAGCATTGTCGACGACACCTTCCATCACTTTGCTGATGATTGAGAGTAGACTGATGGGGCGGTAATTGGCCAGATTGGATTTGTCCTGCTTTTTGTGGACAGGACATACCTGGGCAGTTTTCCACATTGTCGGATAGATGCCAGTGTTGTAGCTGTACTGGAACAGCTTGGCTAGAGACGCGGCTAGTTCTGGAGCACAAGTCTTCAGCACGATAGCCAGGATGTTGTCAGGGCCCAGAGCCTTTGCTGTATCCAGTGCGCTGAACCGTTTCTTGATATCACATGCAGTGAATCGAATTGGCTGAAGACTGGCTTCTGTGATGGTGGGGACCTCAGGAGTAGGCCGATATAGATCATCCACTCAGCACTTCTGGCTGAAGATGGTTGGAAATGCTTCAGCCTTGTCTTTTGCACTCGCGTGCTGGGCTCCACCATCATTGAGGATGGGGATATTCATGGAGCCTCCTCCTCCTGTTAGTTGTTTAATTGCCCACCACCATTCACGGTTGGATGTGGCAGGACTGCAGATTGATTGTGGGATCGCTTAGCTCTGTCTATAGCATGCTGCATCCGCTTTTTAACATGCATGTAATCCTGTGTTGCAGCTTCCCCAGGTTGACACCTCATTTGTAGGTACGCCTGGTGCTGCTCCTGGCATGCTCTTCACACTCCTCATTGAACCAGGGTTGGTCCCCTAGCTTGATGGTAATGAGAGAGTGAGGGATATGCTGCGCCATGAGGTTACAGATTGTAGTGGAATACAATTCTGCTGCTGCTGATGGCCCACAGCGCCTCATGGATGCCCTGTTTTGAGCTGCTAGATCTGTTCTGAATCTATCCCATTCAGCACGGGTGGTACTGCCACACAACACGATGGAGGGTGTCCTCAGTGTGAAGATGGGTCTTCATCTCCACAATGTCTGTGTGGTGGTCACTGCTTCCAATACTGCCATGGACAGATGCATCTGCGACAGGTAAATTAGTAGGTTTTCCCCTCGTGCTGCTTCTCTCACCACCTGTCGCAGGCCCAGTCTGGCAGCTATGTCCTTCAGGACTCAGCCAGCTCGGTCAGTAGTGGTGCTACTGAGCCAATCTTGGTGATGGACATTGAAGTCCCCCAGCCAGAGTACATTCTGTGCCCTTGCTGTCCTCAGTGCTTCTTCCAAGTGGTGTTTGACATGGAAGAATACTGATTCATCAGCTGAGGGAGGGTGGTAGGTGGTAATCAGCAGGAGCTTTCCTTGCCCATGCTTGACCTGAAACCATGGGACTTCATGGGGTCCGGAGTCAATGTTGAGGACTCCCAGGGCCACTCCTTCCCGACCGTATACCACTGTGCCACCACCCCTGGTGGGTCTGTCCTGCCGGTGGGACAGGACATACCCAGGGATGGTGATGAAGGAGTTTGGGACATTGGCTGAAAGGTATGATTCTGTGAGTATGACTATGTCAGGCTGTTGCTTGATTAGTCTGTGGGACAGTTCTCCCAATTTTGGCACAAGTCCCCAGATGTTGGTGAGGAGGACTTTGCAGGGTCGACTGGACTGGGTGTGCCGTTGCCGTGTCCGAAGTCGGTGCCGAGGTCGATGCCGGATGGTCCGTCCGGTTTTATTCTTATTATTGTTTTCTGTAGCAGTTTGTTACAATTGAGTGGCTTGCTAGGCCATTTCAGAGGGCAGTTAAGAGTCAACCACATTGCTGTGGGTCTGGAGTCACATATAGGCCAGACCAGGTTACGACAGCAGATTTCTTTCTCTAAAGGACATTAGTGAACCGATTGGGTTTTTACGACAATCCGATAGTTTCATGGTCACCATTACTGATACTAGCTTTTCATTCCAGCTTTATTTAATGAACTGAATTTAAATTCCCCAGCTGCCGTGGTGGGATGTGAACATTAGTCCAGGCCTCTGGATTGCTAGTCCAGTAAAATCACCACTATACTTCCGTTCCCTGACTGATCTGGAAAATCTCCCTGGTGGGGGCTTGGAAGAGTCTGCTGGCTTAAAAATGTAACTGTGAGCTATCAACACATGCGTAGTAACGGACAGAGCTGCCCCGTGATAGAAGTTGTCCAAGGTCAGGCTTGAGCAAATGGTGTGATTCAATCACTGTCTCCCCTGTGAAGTGCAGACAATGGAGGTAGTTTTCTTCTGACGTATCCAGATAGGTGTGTTTAGATCTGAATGCACAGCTCCTTAGGACAAGGGCAAGTAGGTGTCAAATACCTGAGGTGCAACGACACACCTTTCTCCTCTTTGCAGAAGCTCTTTTTTCACTTCCAAATCTAGGAGTGTCATAGGAATAGCGATAGGAACTCTCCTGCTCAGCAATTAGTTTGCTGAAAGTAAATTTGTAGCCACGAGCAAGATTGTTGTGGGAAAAGGATGAGGAAAAGCAGTCTTGCAATGCAAAAAAATGTATCAAAGAGCAAGAAACAATGCAATAAGGTCAATACGTTGTGGTGCATGGTGTTGCGTTCCAGAGTCTGTCAAGATGTGCAGCGGGCACTGTGCAGAACCCTGTTTTGGCTGCTGTATATTGGGCAATAAGGTTGAGATTATTAGCATGATGCAAGTGATGAACTATCAACACAAGAGCAAAATACTGCAGATGCTGGAAATCTGAAACACTCAGCAGGTCAGGCAGCATCTGTGGAGAGAGAAACAGAGGTCATTGACCTTTCATCAGAGCAGTCAACGCTTGACTGTCTGAAGCTCTGTTTTGTCAGCCCTATATTAGGAAGTAAGGGCCAGATTGTTAAGCTAGATACAAGTTGTCATAAATCTCATCATCGAGAAACTACCTATGAAATAACACTGGACAGCCAGCTGGTGGCGCCGTCCGAGGAGTATAAATACTCGGGCGTGGGCCCAGCTTACCAGGGACATTTTGGAAAGACAAGGAGCTAGTGAAGTACAACTAGATTTCCATGTTCTGAGACAAGTTGATTAAAGCCTTGCTTTATGCTCAAACCAAGTGCATAGTGAGTTTTATTACATCACAAGTGATGAGCTATTAACACTTGATAGTCAAGGTTATAGTTCCAGGGCCTTACACAGCAAGCATTTACAATAGCCAGGCCCATGATATTGCAAAGTGTTTCATATTGTACTTATGTCCCGACACACGTGAGTGAGCCCGCAGCATAGAGTCTGACATGTGGGGCTAAGGTCTTTTTCTGAGGCTGTGGTTGGGGGCGTTGAACAAACAGCACCTGTGCACTCTAGCTGATGTGCCCCATTTACTTCCCGGTGCACATTTATACTCTCAAGAGTCTGCTCCCGATGTAGACTTTGTGCACCTCTTCTGTTTCCTCACCTTTCTCGACAACACCAGGATCCTCAGGTTGGGCAGGGAGATCTCTTCAACTTCCAGGATTGCATGTGACTCTTCAAGGCTATGTCCTAATGGTGTTCACTGACCTGTGTGAGCGTGGGCCTTCGATGAAGTCTTTGAAGCCCTCCCTCTTGTTGCCTGTACCATGATTTCCAAGGAACTAGAAGCTGGCAACAACAGCTTCCTGGAGTTTGGAGCCAATAACCTCCGGAGCAGCAGCATGACCATTCATGAGAGGCAGTCTCATTCTCTCCACGACCTGCAGTACTGGGGTCTCCATGGCAGATGCTGTCCTGTGCTCCATGGCAGATTGCAATACAATGCTCCTCCATGAGTGTGCATATCTGGGTAGACTTCTCCACGAGAGACCCTGGACCTTGCAGCCTGCTGTCTATAGATACACAAGACTCATGAAGTTGCTCGTGCAGCAGCCGTCTTTAGTAAGCAGACCTCACATTGCCAAGTCCCTCCAACATCATGCCCAGTGAACATAGATTGACACGACCATGGCATTTGCCCTTCTAAGGTTTTACAGTGCCTGATTTGTGGGGCTTGCTCAGCAGACCGCACTATGAAAGTTAAATATACCTGCTCTTCTCCTCTCTCTTAGGCAGTCCCTCGGAACCGAAGATGACTTGCTTCCACATTAAAAATGAGTTTGCAGGTGACTGATGAGTCCGATGCGGGACCTATAGTCTCTGTCACAGGTGGGGCAGACAGTGGTTGAAGGGGCGGGTGGGTGGGGTGCTTGGGTTGATGCGCGCTCCTTCCGCTGCTTGTGCTTGGCTTCCGCTTGCTCCCGGCGAAGAGAGTCGAGGTGTTCGGTGCCTTCCCGGATGCTTCTCCTCCACTTTGAGCAGTCTTGAGCCAGGGATTCCCAGGTGTCGGAGGGGATGTTACACTTTTTCAAGGAGGCTTTGAGGGTGTCCTTGAAGCATTTCCTCTGCCCACCTGGGGCTCTTTTGCCATGTTGGAGCTCCGAGTAGAGCACTTGTTTTGGGAGCCTCGCATCGGGCATGCGGACGATGTGACCCGTCCATCGGAGCTGATCGAGCATGGTCAAAGCTTCGATGCTGGGAATGTTGGCCTGAGCAAGAACACTGATGTTGGTGCATCTATGCTGCCAATGGATTTGCAGGATCTTGCGGAGGCAGCTTTGGTGGTACCTCTCCAGTGCTTTGAGGTGCCAGCTGTACATGGTCCATGTCTCTGAGGCATACAGAATGAAATGCACTATGAAAGTTAAATATACATGCTTTTATAAGTGCATTGGCAGCACAGGCCTAGTTTTTGTTGGGGATCCCTGTCTCTTGCCAATTCCCAAACGTCCCGGTGTTCTAAATATTTATCTCTCTATTCCAAGACTAACAGATTGGTGTTTATGGTTAGCCAGGCATAGAATGTATTATTATGGTTAGTTACAGATAAATTTAATCTATAAATGTGAGCAACATGTGACCTGGCCCAGAAGCAGCCTGCTCAAGACCTTTGCACAGAAATTTTACAGTTAACCATCTGCAGAACTCCAGGCTCAGGTTTTCAACCATAGAGGTTAATATAAAAATGGAAACTAATATAAATGAATTATTTTCATACAAGATGGATTCCTTTACTAACTATACCCATACAGAGATTCCCATACCTCCACCCCCAACTGCCATGTCAGAATTGAAACCAAGGAGTGCTATTGTTTCTGCCCCGTTGTGGCGGAGCCACTAAGGGACTCCGATCAATTATATATAATTCCCTTTAACAATATGTTATCTACAGCCTGAGTCTGTATCTTTGTTTTCACTGTTTACATGTACAGAGCGCGATCACTTTAATAGCGCGGGTAAACGCGATGACGTCACGCCGTTCATCAAGTGATCCCCCACCGGCGGGAAAAACATGATGACGTCATGACATCAGCCACGGGACCGCCCAAGCAGTCCTCGTGGAGCCACCGAACTGACTAGACCTATATTTGATGTTCTCCTGTAGTTATCCGTTAAACTCTGTTAGTTTTCATTGAAACTCATTTATTTGATCGCCTGAGTGGACCTCAGTCTTTTGGATAGGAACTAGACATTCCTACATTGGTGACCCCGACTTTTGTGAACGGTTTTCGCAGATGTTACTGAACATGGAATCGAACGCTGTTGCTTTGAAGCTACCACAGTTCTGGGAGCAAAAGCCAGCCGCGTGGTTCATCCAGGCTGAAGCCCAGTTCGCAATCAGGAACATCGTTGCGGATCAGACCCGTTACTATCACGTGGTCTCCGCCCTCGACAGTGCCACAGCCTCGTGGATCGTCAGCCTGCTTGGTAATCCACCAGAAGATCGCAAGTATGAAACGATAAAGGCGCGGTTGTTACAGGTCTTCGGGCTCACGAAGTCAGAGCGTGCCCGCCGGCTGCTCAATATGGCCGGCCTCGGGGACTCCAAGCCATCCGAGCTCATGAGCCAAATGCTCACGCTCCTGGGCTCCGAACCGGAATGCTTCCTCTTCAGGGAGCTATTCCTCAGCCAGCTACTGGAGCAGGCTGCCCTAGCCAGGTCGGAAGTCACAGACTGCGCAGAGCTGGCTGCCGAAACGGACAAGATCTTCGCGGTGACACAGCAGTACTGCGCTGCCACGAGGCGCCCATCCCCCACAGACGCTGCCCCAGCCCCTCAACCTACGGGGTTGTGCTTCTACCATGCCCGTTTTGGCGTGAAAGCAAGATGCTGCCCCCCTCCCTGCAGCTTTTCACTCAAAAATAAAAAACAGCAGCCACCCTGTTGAAAGAGGACCGGTTATAACGAGTGCCCCGCGGCTGCGATGGCAATCGGTAATTCGGGAAAACTCCTCTTCATCAACGACTCCCTATCTGGTCTTCGCCTCTCCACATTGTTCTGAAACCTGGCGGCGGATGGCGGCCTTGCGGCGACTTCCGACGCCTGAAAGACGCCACTACTCCTGATCGGTACCCGATCCCTCATATTCAGGATTTCTCTGCCCATTTGGCGGGAAATACCATTTTTTCAAAAGTCGACCTTGTCCGTGGCTACCACCAGGTCCCCGTACACCCGCAAGACGTCCCGAAAACTGCAGTTCTCACCCCATTCGGCCTGTTTGAATTTCTGCGGATGCCGTTTGGATTGAAGAACACTGCACAGGCTTTCCAGCACTTGATGAACTCTGTGCTTCGGGACCTCAAGTTTCTATTCGTCTACCTCGACGACATCCTCATCGCCAGCCCTAATAAAGAGGAGCATATCTGCCATTTTCGCACCCTCTTTAGATGCCTCAGTCAACACGGCTTGATCATCAACCCGGCCAAGTGCCAGTTCGGCCTGCAGCAGATTGATTTCTTAGGCCATCGCATCACATCGGACAGCGCAATTCCACTGCAAACGAAGGTGGAGGCAGTTACTTCGTTCCTGCGCCCACAGACTGTCAAGGCCCTGCAGGAGTTCCTCGGGATGGTAAATTTTTTATCACCGGTTCGTCCCTAATGCAGCTCTGCTCATGCAGCCCCTGTACGAGGCCCTCAAGGGCAAGTCCGGCAAGGATCCAATTAGCTGGACGGTCGACATGGACCGGGCGTTCGCCGACACAAAAGGCGCTTTAGCCAACGCAACTATGCTGGCGCACCCGCTGCCAGGTGCCACCATCGCCCTTACCACCGACGCGTCAGACTACGCCATCGGCGCAGTGCAGGAACAGTGGGTGCATGGGACGTGGCAACCGCTGGCGTTTTTCAGCCGTCAACTACGGCGAAACGAACGGAAGTACAGCACATTCGACCGGGAGTTGCTGGCCCTTTTTCTGGCCATCCGGCATTTCCGGTTCTTGCTAGAGGGACGTCCGTTCATGGCTTTTGTGGACCATAAGCCACTAACGTTCGCTATGGCCAAGACCGCCAAACCGTGGTCAGCTCAGCAATAACGTCAGTTGATGTTTACCTCAGAATTCACCACTGACATTCAGCATGTGTCTGGTAAAGACAACCTGGTGGCGGATTGCCTCTCCCGCGCGACCGTTCATGCAGTCCAGCTCGGCATCGACTATGCCCTCATGGCTGCGGATCAAGCCTCGGATCCGGAAGTCCAATCTTACAGAACCAACCCCTCTAGCCTCCAAGCGGCCGACGTCAAATTCCATGCCGCGGGCAATAAGCTACTCTGCGACGTCTCCGTAGGAGATCCTCGCCCTATTGTCCCAGTCGCCTGGCGCCGAAAAGTTTTTGACGCCATACACGGGTTGTCGCACCCTGGCATGAAGGCCTCGCAACGGCTGATGTCGTCCAAATTCGTGTGGCGGGGCATGCACATGGATGTTCGTGACTGGGCCAACACCTGCGTGGTCTGCCAAAAGGCCAAGGTGCAGCGTCACGTCAAGGCTCCATTGGCCACTTTCGCTGTTCCAGAACGTAGGTTTGATCATGTGCATGTGGACCTGGCGGGGCCACTTCCGCCTTCGCACGGGTTTACTCATCTTCTTACAATGGTGGACCGCACCACTCAATGGCCGGAGGTGGTTCCTTTGTCATCCACCACTTCCGCAGACGTCGTCAGGGCATTCATCTCCTCTTGGGTCGCCCATTTCGGGGTACTGGCGGACATCTCGTCTGATCGTGGGCTGCAGATTTCTTCAGAGCTCTGGAACGCTGTGGCTCAGGGGCTCAGCGTCAAGCTACATCGCACCACTGCCTACCATCCACAGGCGAACGGCCTGTGCGAAGGATTCCACAGGTCGCTCAAGGCCGCACTGCGAGCCAGCCTTCAAGGCACGGGTTGGGTGGACAGGCTTCCATGGGTCCTTTTGGGTCTTTGTACGGTGCCTAAAGAAGATTTTCAATCATCCACGGTGGAGCTCGTATATGGCCAGCCGCTACGCGTACCAGGGGATTTCCTTCTGACTCCAACAGAGCCATGGTCCGCATCCCAGCAGCTCATCAGACACCAGGAGGTGGCCAGAAGTTTCGCTCCAGTGCCTACGTCACATCACGGCTTGCAGAGCTCCCACGTCCCAGCTGAGCTGAAGAACGCCGACTATGTGCTTATCCGCCACGATGCTCATCAGGACCCGCTCAAACCCCCTTACACTGATCCTTCCCACGTGATAGAGCTGGGAGACAAATCTTTTTCGGTCGATGTCGGAGGTAAACCGGACCACATTCCGGTTTATCGGTTGAAGCCAGCTCACTTGGACCTTGACCGCCCAGTCGAGATCGCACAACCACCGAAACGTGGCTGACCACCCACAGTCGCCGTGCCAGATCAAACGCAACCACCCCCCAGCTCGCCCGCCGTCCATCAGCTTCCACTTCAAGGCTACAGAAGTCGATCTGACAGGCTTGTCAGGCCTCCTCGCCCTTTTACTTTTGCTATTAAAGACAATTCTGGGAGGGCGCATGTGGCGGAGCCACTAAGGGACTCCGATCAATTGTATATAATTCCCTTTAATAATATGTTAGCTACAGCCTGAGTCTGTATCTTTGTTTTCACTGTTTACATGTACAGAGCGCGATCACTTTAATAGCGTGGGTAAACGCGATGACATCACGCCGTTCATCACGTGATCCCCCACCGGTGGAAAAAACGTGATGACGTCATGACGTCAGCCACGGGACCGCCCAAGCAGTCCTCGTGGAGCCTCCGAACTGACTAGACCTATATTCGATGTTCTCCTGTAGTTATCCATTAAACTCTGTTAGTTTTCATTAAACCTCGTTTATTTGATCGCCTGAGTGGACCTCAGTCTTTTGGATAGGAACTAGACATTCCTACACCGTGGTGTTACTCGTCAGATATTTGCACATAGTCCCCCAGTAGCCTGGCATTCCCTGGCATTCCCTGGCATTCCCTGGCACTCCCTGGTATTCACTGATATTTCCTGGCATTCCCTTGCATTCCCTGGCATTCCCCGGTATTCCCTGGCATTCCCTGATGTTCCCTGGCATTCCCTGATATTCCCTGGCGTTCCCTGATATTTACTAAGTTTCCCTCACATTCCCTGGCATTCCCTGATGTTCCCTGGCATTCCCTGACGTTCATTGGCATTCCCTGATATTTCCTGGCATTCCCTTGCATTCCCTGGCAATCCCTGGCATTCCCTGGCATTCCCTGATGTTCCCCGGCATTCCCTGATGTTTGCTGGCATTCCCTGATATTTCCTGGATTTCCCTGATATTCCCTGACATTTCCTGGCTTTCCCTGGCATTCTCTGGCATTCCCTGGTGTTCACTGGAATTTCCTCATGTTCTCTGGCAATCCCTGATATTTCCTGGCTTTCCCTGGCATTCCCTGGCATTCCCTGGTGTTCCCTGGCATTCCCTGGCATTCCTGGTGTTCCCTGACATTCCCTGATGTTCACTAGCATTCCCTGATATTTCCTGGCATTCCCTGATATTTCCTGGCTTTCCCAGACATTCCCTAGCATTCCCTGGCATTCCCTGACGTTCCCTGGCATTCCCTGATATTTCCTGACATTCCCTGGCATTCCCTGGCATTCCCTGGCATTCCCTGGTGTTCCCTGGCATTCCCTGGCATTCCTGGTGTTCCCTGACATTCCCTGATGTTCACTAGCATTCCCTGATATTTCCTGGCATTCCCTGATATTCCCTGGCATGCCCTGACGTTCCCTGGCATTCCCTGGCATGCCCTGACGTTCCCTAGCATTCCCTGACGTTCCATAGCATTCCCTGACATTCTCTGGCATTCCCTGATGTTCCCTGATGTTCCCTGACGTTCCCTGGCATTACCTGACATTCCCTGGCATTGCCTGGCATTCCCTGACGTTCCCTGACATTCCCTGGCATTCCCTAATGTTCCCTCATGTTCTCTGACATTCCCTGATGGTCCCTGGCATTCCCTGACATTCCCTGACATTCCCTGACATTCACTGGCATTCCCTGACAATCCCTGATGTTCCCCGACATTCCCTGGCATTCCCTGGCATTCCCTGACGTTCCCTGGCATTCCCTGACGTTCCCTGCCATTCCCTGAAGTTGTGTGCTGTTTTCTGCTGGTGGAATGCACAGTGTTAGTTGGCTGCTCCAGTGCGTAGATCCTGCAGTCACAATCTGTCAGGATTCTGGCAGTGGATGGTGATTGACGTAAGAAAACTACTAGGCACTTGGTCAGAGTATTAAACAAGGCTTTAATCAACTGTTTCACAACATTGAAGTCTAGTTATCCTTCACTAGTTCCTGTTTACAAAATGTCCCTGAGCAAGCTGGGCCCATGCCCGAGTATTTATACTCTCCCTGGACAGCACCACCAGCAGGCCGCCCAGTATATTTCATAAGTCCTTCCTACATAAATGGCACGATTTATGTCATTCTTCCCGCCTGAAAGATTGGAAGTCCAGTGGTTTCTTTCTACCGAATCTGGCGGACTTAGAATAGACGCAGCCATTTGGATCTCCGTCGGTGGCTGGAAGGCACGTCTCCTCGGACCGGGTTTTGCTCCCTGGGTCGCTTAGTTCGTACCAGCGGGCTGGCAGAGTCCATGTCGCTTTGATCGACCCAAGGGGGACTGGGGAGATCGTGGCTCCGGGTGTGTTTGGACATCTGTTGGTGGCCAGAAGGCACGTCTCCTCGGACCGTGTTTTGGTCCCTGGGTCGCTTAGTTCGTACCAGCGAGCTGGCAGAGTCCGTGTCACCTTGATCAACCTGAGGGGGACCGGGGAGATCGTGGCTCCGGGTGTGGGCCCCCACAGGCACAGAGCTGGCTTCACCCTGCCCAGTAGTCGGTGACTGACCGGCGTCCTGGCTTCGGGTGGCCATCCCCGGGTTGATCCAGCGGAATAGCTGGCAGATCCCTTGATGTCCCGGGTAGGGCGTCATCCTCAGAGGAGCGCAGGGTATCGGCGTCATTGATACGGGTCCCACCATCGATTGGGTCCGTGGGATCGGTTGGGCAGGGAGCCAGATCCCAGAGTGACACTGCGGATTCCCGGCCATCAGGGTACCGCACGTATGCGTACGTGGGATTGACATCCGTCAGTTCCACTTCGTCGACGAGGGGATCACTCTTAGAGGAGCGGACGAATCTTCGGAGCAGCACGGGGCCAGGAGCTGTCAACCACGATGGTAGGGACGTCCCATGAGTGGAGCGATGCTGGATCCCGAAGAATCATTCGTGAGGAGTAGCGTTGGTGGATGTAGAAAGAAGAGACCTGATGGAATGCAATGCGTCAGGGAGTATAGTTTGCCACTGCTGGTCTGATAGGTTGTGTGACCTCAGTGCAAGACGAACAGCGTTCCAAATGATAGCATTGTATCTCTCAACCTGTCCGTTTCCAATAGGATGATACGGTGTTGTTCTACTTGTGGTGATTCCCCATTGGGAAAGATAACTTTTGAGTTCGCTTGACATGAAGGAGGGACCCTGATCAGAGTGGATGAAATTGGCCGTACCGCAAAGGGAAAAGACCTGATCGAGGCATTTGATCACTGTGGAAGTAAGCATATTGGGACAGGGGAAAGCAAAGGGAAAGCGTGAATATTCGTCCACCATAGTAAGCAAGTAGGTGTTTCGTGTTGAGGAAGGCAGTGGCCCTTTAAAGTCAATGCTGAGTCGCTACATAGGCTGTGTAGCATGTATGAGCGAGCCATCCGACGGACGGAAGAATTGCAGTTTTAATTCCACGCAAATTCTACAAGTGGAGCATGTTTTTCTCACGTCTTCCATAGAAAATAGGAGATTTTTAGATCGCACAAAGTGTAACATACGGGTAATGCCAGGATGGCATAAGTCAGTATGAAGATCCGCAAGAGTCGAAGTTGACGTGGAAGAGCAGAATGCACGCGTGAGGGTATCCGGGGCCACATTCTCTTTGCCAGGTCGATAATGTATGGTGTAGCCAAAGGCGGCCAATTCCATCCTCCAGAGCTATATTTTGTTATTCTTGATCTTAGTGCGTTTCCAGTTATCCAGCATAAAGGCCACGGAGTGCTGATCGGTTATAAGCGTCACATGCCGATGAGCGAGAAAATGACTCCATTTACGTACTGCTTCGATGATAGCCGTAGCCTTCGGTTATCCAGCATAAAGGCCACGGAGCGCTGATCGGTTATAAGCATCAAATGGCGACGAGCGAGAAAATGACTCCATTTACGTACTGCTTCGATGATAGCCGTAGCCGCCTTCTCGATGGGAGGATAATGGAGCTCGCTACCCTGCAAAGTTCTGGACAGAAATGCAACGGGTCGACCACCTTGATTCAAGGTAGCCGAGATCGCCACCTCCGATGCATCACACTCGACCATGAAAGGGAGATTTTCATCAATGGAACGAAGCGTGGCTTTATCCAGTTGTTGCTTGTGGAGGTCGAAAGCTGAAATAGCCGTTGCCTTCAACGGAAATGACTTCACGTGAAGCAGGGGCTGGATCTTGTCGGAAAAGTGGGGTATCCACTTTGCATAATAGGCGAACATGCCGAGGGCCCGATGAAGAGAGCCGAGATTCGTAGGAGGGAGCTCCTGAAGCGGACGAAGTCGCTCCGGATCCGGTTTGATGACACCATTGCCCACCCAGTAGCCAAGGATGTTGACTGATGGTACTGATTTCACAGATTTGGACTCATTTAAGGTTAAGTTGCGACGACGGAGAATGGCAAGAAATTTCTGGAGGTTGGTATTGTGCTTCTTCTTGTCATGACCAGCAATGGTGATATTATCCAGATATGGAAAAGTGTCCGTTAAGTTCTCCTGTTTGAATGGCTATCCATTGCCCATTGGAAGGCGGCCACCCCATTGGTGACCCCAAATGGAAGGCGACAAAACTGGTAAAGCCGTCCATTGGCCTCAAAGGCCGTATACTTTTTGTCAGAGTTCTTTAACGGTACTTGATGGTATGCGCTCTTTAAGTCAAAAGTTGAAAATACCTTGTAGTTGGCAAGGTTATTGACCATGTCATCGATGCGTGGTAGTGGGTAGGCATCCAGGTCGGTATACTGGTTAATAATTTGCGAGTAATCGATGCAAAGACATTTCTTGTGTTGCTTCAGAGGATTTTTAACAACGACGACTTGAGCCCGCCAGGAAGATGAACATGGCGCAATGATACCGTCAGCTAGAATGCGAGAGATTTCTGCCTCGATAAAGGATAGATCATCTTGGCTGAAACGTCGTGATTTAGTGACTATGGGCTTACATCGGGGGGAAAGATTGGCAAATAAGGAGGGCTCGTCGAGCAAAGCCGCCGAAAGCGCACAAAACGGCACTTTGGAAATAGTAAGCTCCAGTTTTGACCCTCCAAACTCAAAAGTGAGTCTTTTGTGTTGTTTCTGGAAATCCTGTCCCAGGAGCACATCACTGCATAGGTTTCTGAGCGCCCCAAACCAGGTGGAGGAATAAGTGCAGCCATTGAGAATAAGGTCGACAAGACAAAAGCCGGAAGAGTTGGTGGTCAGTGTCGTCAGAGCCATTGCAATTTCCCTGTCCGAGGGGTAAATACGCAGTTTTAGCTTACTGACAGCCTGCTCACTGATGAAGCTGTCAGAGCTGCATGAGTTGATTAGTGCACTCAAAATGTGTCCATTTACTGAAACCTTCGTGGCCGCAAGGGACAGGCTTTGGGGAAAAACAGCTGTGATGGGAGGAGGAGCAGTTTTACCGTTGACAGTTGTAACCTTAGTAGTGGCTCTTGGGGGAGGAGCAGTTTTATAGATAGCAGCTGTAACCTTAGTAGTGGCTCTTGGGGGAGGAGCAGTTTTATAGATAGCAGCTGCAAAACTAACAAGAGCTCTTGACCGGTATACCTTCGAAAAGTGACCTTTCTTACTGCAATGACTACAGGTTGCATTATGAGCAGGACAAAATTTCCAATAGTGGAATGCACCGCCACAGAAGAAACACTTCCTTCCAGATTGCCAAGATGCCGCTAGGGCAGGGTCGTCATCAGTGAGGGCTTCTAGGGTAGGGTCGTCATCGGCTAGGATAGAGGAGTCATCAGTGAGGGTTTCCGCCCGAGGCCCATTGGAGGAGTCACCAAAAGTGATAGCAGCAGTCCGTGCATGCGGTAAAAGATAGGCATCTGCATTTCTTTTTGCTAAGTCCAGAGGATATGCCTGGTCATAGGCAGCTGCATTTTTTTTGCTAAGTCCAGAGAACATGCCTGGTCATAGGCAGCTTGTAACTTGAGGGTTTTATTCTCCAACAGACGCTGGCGTATGAAAGGAAACGCAATTCCGTTAATAAAGGAATCACGAATTAACTCCTCCTGGTACTGCTCAGCTGAGACAGCTTTGAGATTACAATCCTTGCTAAGCCTGCGAAGCTTTTGAAGGAATTTGTCAAGTGATACCCCGGGTTATTGTCGAGTTGTGGCCAGTAGATGCCGAGCAAAAATTTTGTTTGGGGCCTTAACATATAGTTGCTGTAGTATTTGGATAGTGGAGTCATAGTCTACACAGTCTTCAAACACATGAGGGGATACATAATTGGCAAATATCTCTAACTTATCAGGAACATTCTCACCACACACCCTGAGGAAGTTGCTGAAGGTACGATACCAGTGTTTCCATACCTTAGCCGTTGTGGGTGAATTCGGGACCAGGTCAAGACGGGCAGGTTGGAGTAGTTTCTCCATGATGGATTGATTACTACCTCTGGTTCCCTTCTACTGTTGGAGTCATAGCTGTCTGTTCCCAAAACCACTCAGGGCGTGGAGCAGCAAACAGTCGATTAAATTGACGTAAGAAAACTACTAGGCACTTGGTCAGAGTATTAAACAAGGCTTTAATCAACTGTTTCACAACATGGAAGTCCAGTTATCCTTCACTAGTTCCTGTTTACAAAATGTCCCTGAGCAAGCTGGGCCTGTGCCCGAGTATTTATACTCTCCCTGGACAGCGCCACCAGCAGGCCACCCAGTATATTTCATAAGTCCTTTCTACACAAATGGCACGATTTATGTCAGTGATAGTGGTAGGTGTGAGGGAGCATGGTCCGAGGATGAGAGACCCCACTGTGCTTGCTTGCACAACAAGAAAGAAAGAACATCTATTCTTCTGGTTTTCCAAAAAGAGAAGCTTAAGATATCATTGCAACTGCCGCTATTAATTGATCATTTTTAAGTTGTGTTAAAATTGGGACAATAGCGCTGAATTTCCAAATCATGGCTTGGAGCCTCACTCCTGATTTTTGGAACATGCAGACACACTCCATACAGTATGTGCTCCCGATGGATGAGGCACCGTGCTGGGAGCGAGGCCCATTCAGAAAATCAGCTCTCAGATTCACGTCCACACGAAGCTTTAACAGGACAAATTCTCATGTCCCACAACATTTACTCCTGTAAAGTTCGAGCAATTTCATTGACGATTGTCAATAACATTTCAGCAGTTTTATACATTAGACAATATTAGAATGAGGAAAAGAAAGAACTTGCATTTATATAGCACCTTTCACAACCTCAGGATGTCCTAAAAGAGCTTTACAACCAATGAAGTACTTCTGAAGTGCTGTCACTGTTGTAATGTAGGAAATGCAGCAGCCAATTTACACACAGCAAGCTCCCACAAACAGCAATGTGATAATGACCAGATAATCTGTTTTAGGGATGTTGATTAAGGATTAAATATTTGCCAGGACACTGGGGAGAACTCCCCTGCTCTTCTTCAAAATAGTGCCATGGGATCTTTTACGTCCCTCTGAGAGAGCAGACTGGGCCTTGGTTTAATGTTTCATCCAAAAGACTGCAGCTCCGACAGTGCAGCACTCCCTCAGCACTGCACTGGAGTGTCGGCCTGGATTATGGGCTCAAGTCTCTGGAGCGTGCTACCCACTGAGCCATGGCTGAGAGCCAACATTCGCATCAGATGCAAGATCTAATACAACTTGCCTCACATACTAGGTGTGAGGCAAGCATTATCTGAGCACGGGAATTCTGGTGGGATCAGTCTCCTCCACATTCAGCGGGATTAAATCCTGCCCCAAGGCCCGTACTTACACTGCCGCATCACGGACCCAGGAATTTTCTGCCCATAGCCTAGGTCAGCCGGAGGTTTGTGAGCACTCCTTATGCAGGCCTATTTCATCATAACCAGAATTGGTGTATTTTATCTGTTCTCCGGCTTCTCTGCTCCATTTGCCTACAGAAAGCTTGGAAATGTAGTAAGCAGACTTCAGGAGGACATAGACAGACTGGTGAAATGAGCAGACACATGACAGATGAAATTTAACGCAGAGAAATGTGAAATGATACATTTTGGAAGGAAGAATGAGGAGAGGCAATATGAACTAAATGGTACAATCTTAAAGGAGTTGCGGGAACAGAGAGACCTGGGGGTTCACATACACAAATCTTTGAAGGTGGCAGGACAAGTAGATAAGGCTGTTAAAAAAAATAGGAGATCATTGGCTTTATAAATAGAGGAATAGAGTAGAAAAGCAAAGAAGTTATGCTAAACCTTTAAAAATTACGGGTTAGTCCTCAGCTGGAGTATTGTGGCCAGTTCCGGGCACCACATTTTAGGAAGGATGTCAAGACCTTGGACAGGATGCAGAGGAGATTTACAGGTACCAGGGACTTCCGTTATGTGGAGAGACCAGAGAAGTTGGGATTGTTCTTCTTAGAGAGGAGAAAGTTAAGGGCAGATTTAATAGAGGAGTTCAAAATTATGAAGGGTTTTGTTAGAGTAAATAAGGAGAAACTGTTTCCACTGGCAGGAGGGACGGTAACCAGAGGATACAGATTTAAGATAAGTGGTGAAAGAACCAGAGAGGAGATGACGAAAGAAAAATTACGCAGTAAGTTGTTATAATCGGGAATGCACTGCTTTAAAAGCCTGAACTCTTGTTCCTTGTGCAACAACAACTATAGCAATTTTAACATAGTAAAACGTCCCAAGACGCTTAACTGGAGAAAAATTTGACACCGAGCCATGTAAGGAGTTTTAGGACAGGTGACCAAAAGCTTGGGCAAAGAGGTGGGTTTTAAGGTGCGTCTTAAAGGAGAAGAGAGAGGTAGAGAGGCAGAGAGATTTAGGGAGGGAATTCCAGAGCTTAGGTCCTCGGCAGCTGAGGGCACGGCCACCAATGGTGGAGCGATGGAAATCGGGGATGCTCAGGCAGTACTAATAACAGGCTGGACCCATGTAACAGGTACTGGAGAGCTCCACTGAAAATCAGTGAAAAGCTAAATGATCTAATACATTTGAAACACAAATCGTTAAATATTTATGCTCACACAGGCATTAGCAGGTCCCACAGTAGGTTTGTGCTTTGTGGTGTAACGTGCAGTCAATCATTACTGAAAGAATAAAGCAGCACAGAGAGGTTGAAAATATTAAAAGCCAGTAAAAAGATGCCCAGAGGACTAAAGATGCCACTGATTCAGGAGCCTCACAGATCTGCTAAAGTAAGGGCCTGTAAACAGGGCCTACAAAGCAAGATTCAAGCTGGGGCCTTAATCCCTGTGTCAAAGCCTCATTATTAGAGTTTTCAACCCATAGTCCCCAGGAATTAAAAATGAATCTACAGGACAGGAAAATCCTAGGGGCATTAAAATAACCATTTTCTTTCAACACTGTTATCAGTTATAAAAATGTTGGAGTTGGAAAAGAAAAGTTTGTTTGACTGACAGTCAATCGGGTAATGAAGTGTCTGTTTGCTTTCCAATTGTCCTGGGAATGTGTTGCCCCGTGAGAGTGGACATGTGGGGCGACCAATGGGGGAAATGTGGGGGCGGGGCAGTGGCGGGAGGAGGTCATGTGATGAATGGGAAGCTGAGTAAATGGTTAGTCTCCTATCCTGCCCAATAACTGAAAGCGTGTCTATTTTGGCAGCAGGTCCGCTGTGTGTGAGGTATTGCTCCTGCTTTAAACTTTACCCTGTTACATTTTGAAGCTGTTGAATCATTCTGGATTAAAGATCCATCTGTGCTAGCCATTCTCCGCCAGCTCACCCAAGTGGACCCGAAAGATGTAGGTGAGGTTTTAAATGAATATTTTGCATCTGTGTTCACTATGGAGAAGGACGATATAGGTATAGAAATCAGGCAGGGGGATTGTTATATACTTGAACAAATTAGTATTGAGAGCGAGGAGGTACTAGCGGTTTTAGCGGGCTTAAAAGTGGATAACTCCCCAGGCTCAGATGAGATGTTGTGTGAGGCAAGGGGCTCTGAAACACATTTTCAGATCCTCTCTGGCCACAGGGGATGTGCCAGAGGACTGGAGAACAGTTAACATAGTACCATTATTCAAGAAGGGTAGTAGAGATAAACCACAGAATTACAGGCCAGTGAGCCTAACATCAGTGGTAGGAAATTATTGGAAAAAATTCAGAGGGACAGAATTAGTCTCCACTTGGAGAGGCAAGGATTAATCAAGACAAGGACTAATCTACTGGAATTCTTTGAGGATGTAACTGGTAAAATAGATAAGGGAGAACCAGTGGATGTGGTGTATTTGGACTTTCAAAAGGCTTTCGATAAGGTCCCGCATAAGAGATTAGCGTGTAAGGTTAAGGCACATGGGATTGGGGGCAAGGTATTGACTTCAATAGAGAACTGGTTGGCAGACAGAAAGCAAAGAGTTGGAATAAACGGGTCTTTTTCCGAGTGGCAGGCAGTGACTAGTGGGGTACCGCAGGGATCGGTCCTTGGACCCCAGCTATTCACAATATATATTAATGATCTAGACAAGGGAACTTGATGTAATATCTCCAAGTTTGCAGACAACACAAAGCTGGGTGGGCATGTGTGCTGTGAGGAGGATGCCGAGAAACTCCAGGATGATTTGGACAGGTTGGGTGATTGGGCAGAAGCATGGCAGATGCAATATAATGTGGATAAATGCGAGGTTATCCACTTTGGTGTCAAAAACAGGAAGGCAGATTATTATCTGAATGGCAATAGATTGGGAAAAGGGGAAGTGCAACGAGACCTGGGTGTCCTTGTGCATCAGTCGCTGAAGGTAAGCATGCAGGTGCAGCAGGCGGTTAAGAAGGCAAATGGTATGTTGGCCTTCATAGCGAGAGGGTTTGAGTACAGGAACAAGGATGTCTTGCTGCAGTTGTACAGGGCCTTGGTGAGACCACATCTTGAGTATTGTGTGCAGTTTTGGTTGCCTTATCTGAGGAAGGATGTTCTTGCCATGGAGGGAGTGTAGTGAAGATTCACCAGGCTGATACCTGGGATGGCAGGAATGATATATGAAGAGGAGAGATTGGGATGATTGGGCTTATACTCGCTGGAGTTTAGAAGAATGAGGGGGGATCTCATTGAAACTTATAAAATTCTGACAGGACTGGACAGACTAGATGCAGGAAGGATGTTCACGATGGTCGGGGAGTCCAGAACCAAGGGACACAGTCTAAGGGTAAGGGGTCAGCCATTTACGACTGAGATGAGGCTCAGCGAATTACTAAATGGGTGGAGGGCTGCGAGGTGCTTGTTGCTAATCCAGGAGGGGACTAAACCTTGTTTTAAATCCTCGCCCAGCAACCATGCCCCGTATAGCACGCACACCTCATTCTGTGCAGCTTAATCCGAAGCATTCCTGTCTTCCATCACTTCTTATAAGTGCATTTACTGTTTTGGCGTGTCTCTCTAGCTCAGCAATTATCTCTTTTAAATGGACCGTCATAGCTTGGTCCTCGTGTAGCTCTGAGCTTACCACTATGTTCTCCTCTGTTAGGATTTTTCTTAATTGGGTCTTTAAACCATTTATCTGAGTTTTTAACTCTATGTCGTCTAGGCTGTTTATTACTGAGGATCCTGTACTATAAGTTGTAAAAATATCATTCCAGGTTCCCCTCCTTTGTCTCCCCGCGCCCATAGTATGCTCAGGGTGTAAACTGTACTGTTTCGCTTTGTCTACACTGGCAAAGTCAAATTCATAAAATTTCTTAAACATTTCCTTCAGCAGGGATTGGTACAACTGTTCTGTCTCCTTAGGGCACCACTCAGGTAAGTGTACCTCGGTCAGGTTCAGGATCACTGAGGCCACTGGTACAGTAACTTATCGGTCGGCACTAGAATTAAACCATTCCCTGGTCCCTTTGTGGTGGTAGGACACCTGTGTACTGTGGTCCGTGATGTCGTGGTCGTGGGCAGGGGCTTCCGGGGGCGGGTTACGAGTTCGGTGGCATTGACTGGGATCGGGGAGTGTGGGATCACGCACACGTGCAGGCTAGAATCCCACCCCATCCCCTCCCCGGCATCTTGCCATTGTCTGTGAAAGATGATGGATATGCCTGCGGGGCAGACTTTCTCTGACCCCCACATACAAACATAAACTCCCTGATCCGGCTCCCACCACTTGTCCCAGCACACACTCATTCCCCCTCAGGTCCCTGTAATCGTCCAATGGGCATTGTTCTCCAATCGTTCCCAATCGACTGCGGTGTTTCCTATGTCCTTGCTCAGCTTTCTGAGTCACCACCACCTATCCAAAGGAATCTGTCCCTTACATGTCAAACACACACGTTTCCCCTCAGTGACGCTGACCCTTGTGGCAACGACCTGTACCCTGGGGCACGGGATGGAGGCCTCCCCGTAAGTGAACCCAATCTGGCTGGAGTACTGAGTCGAGTTAGGCCCCAACCACCCTGGCCACCTTCCCTCGTGGAAGTAAATGGCGAGCTCCTCCACACCCCGTTCACCAACCCCTGCGGTAACGATCGGTGCTCTCTCTCCTGAGCACCCATAGATGTGGGAGTTCTCCACGTCTCCTCAGTCACTGATGCTTACCCCTACCAGGGCGAGCAGGAGCAGAACCTTTCCCATGCCGATTTCCTTTCTGTAGGGACACACAAACAAAATAGCCATGTCCCGAGAAGGTTCTCTGGCTTGACACAGTTATCAAAATTTCCAAAAACTTAAACTTATCATAAATTAAAATTAGACTATTAAAATTCCAAAAACTACCAATTGTAAAACACACTTAAAATTAAAAGCTATGTACATCCATTGCCCGTCTCCGGACGGCCAGGCTAATTCCTGTTAGGCCTCTGCTTTTTGTGGAATCTGGGCAGCTTGCACGCCTGGGCGTAAGGTGACCTGTGCCACCGGACCCGGAGAGTCCTTCTTAAAAGACCTGGGAGTTTCCCTGAATCCCAGTTAATCGGGGGAGTGTGCCCTCCTGTGCTGCAGCACACTACCCCTTTCTTTGTGGCTGCCGAGTCCCTATCCTGTCCTGTGGGTTCCTCGCAGCCTGATGCCGCAGGCTGGGGACCCTTCTCTCTCTCTCTGCCCAACGCTAACTCTCCTGTGAGCCCCTCACCTTTGGAGGCGACAGGCTGGGGGTCTGTGTCCTTAGACTGGTCCCTGACCTTGGGTTTTCCCTTTCTGTTAAGGGTTCTCCTGGGGCTGGACCGTTTAAATTGATACTCGAGTGACCACGGTAGTTTAGGCTGTGGTATGCTAGGAGACCTTCTTAAGGCTCTGGCTACTGGGGGTGTACCTGAGTCCCACTTAATTGGTGGGAGGGCCTCTCCAGTCATACACGTCACTGCCCCCGCCTTTGCGGTCTGTGAGTCTGCCACAGCTGCAGGCTGATGCTCTCTAGTTTTAACACGGTTCGCCCTTGCTGGCCGTTCCCCACTCTCAGTTTTGAACAGCTTGCACTGATTAATGTGGAACCACTTTGTGTTGCGGGGCATCTTTATGGCATAGACCATGGGGCTTGCCTTATCCACAATGCTGTACGGCCCCATATACAATGGTTCAAAACTTCCCAACCGGGCAAAGTTCCGCACCATGACCTGATCCCCTATCTCCCACTCGTGGTGCCTGTCGGGTTCTAGCAGCAATTGGTTACTCCGGTGCTGTTTTCCCATGTTGCTAGCAGCCTGCCAGTGAATCTGTTTAAGGTGTTCAAACAGATTCCTGATGAAGGGAGGTGGGGTAGCGTTGCTGGTTAAAGAAGGGATTAACACTGTTACGTCTTCTAGCGCTCGTAGTGCTTTGTAAAGACGACTCTGGACTCGGTAGTTTGTAATTATAACTATTGTTTTATTTGTGTTGTAATGGCTGCCTGCTGCATGGTGCGGGGTGATATTTTCTAAGTGCTGTGTGGCGCCTGTGCACTACTTTCCCAGCATCGTAGTGCTGCTACACTTGATTTGAGTGTTAGTACACTTGTACAATGTAGTCCCAACATAACTATGTAACATCCCTCTTTCCCAACAAAACTAATTACATCAATTTTCTATTTTACAATGTTTCCAGTTGAATAATGTTAACAAAATACAGAACGTGAGCTTTCTTTCCTCAATTTATATACATATATTTGTCCATGTTGTTTTACTGTTCTGTGCGAATTATAATTGTCATTATAATTATTCGCGATACCGCTCAGGTGGTTGTATGTTACTCCTCCATCTTGTGGACTTGGTTGTAACTATTCCTTTCTGCGGTGTTTTGGTGTGTTCTTATCTTGTTGCCGGTGCTGTCGTGTTTGGCTCTGGAGAGTGCATGTTTGCAGTTGTTGTATTTGAGGTGTTTGTTTCTGGCGTTATATTGTTTTCCGTGTCTGGTACCCTAACTGCTGTTAATGTTGTCCGCTGTTTGACAGCTTCAGATGAGGGTCTGATATGGATCCTGTTAAGTCTGTGAATTATTTAGTTAATTAAAACAGACTAATGAGTAACAATAAAAACAGGTCTTTACTGGTTGGAGGTAGGGACTATACTGAATACAAGATTACTGCACAGTGCTTATATACCGGTGTGTTCACCCCCGGTATTACGTCTACAGCAGCCTGAGAAGGTAGTACATCTCTTAAGGTGGAACAGGCTTAAGCTCTCTTAAGGTGGAACAGGTTACATACACAACACTCCTCCCTTCTTAGCTTTATAGTCATCCCCCCATTTAACATAACGTAATAACATATATACATATATAACTTCATGTTTAACGTAACATATCACAGATTCAGTCTCTGCGGAAAACAGTTCACAGATTCAATCTCTGTGGTGTAGTCGGTTCACGTTACTCATTCAATAGTCCTTTCATGGATTTAACAGCTTGAACTTCCGAACTGATGTGGCTCCGTTCGGAGGGACCACGTGTGTGATCTGATAGAGGTGATAATGGTTCAGATGGGTCATCTTCTGTTTTTACTTTTCCTTTTCTGCTTCTTGGAGACTCTCTGGGCTCCATTGTCAGCTGCCACAGCTGCCAGCTGCATGCGCAGTTCCTCCTTCTCTTCCTCCTGTTTCCGTCGTAGAGCCAGCTTCTCCCGATGTTCCGTAGACTTTTGGTGCTCCTCCATGATTTCTGCACTTTGGGAGTCGAAGTTACAAGCTGGGCAGGACAGGACATCGTAATATTCGGTGTCGTCCACCAGGTCATAGTAATATTCGGTGTCGTCCTGAGCTAGACCAGTGAGAGGGTCGTCTATTTCCTCCATACCCAGCTGGACGTTAGCCAGCTCTTGTTCCAAATCCAGACATCTTTCCTGAAGAGACTTTTTCATGTGTACCTCTGCATCCAGCTTTTTCTGGGCTTTCAGCAAGTCGTTTACTAGTGACCTCATTTGTGATTTTAATACTTCAACTTCCTTTGGAGATTGATTGATCGGACTATGCAATCCCTCTACCGGAGCAGCTGTTTCAGCGGTCTGTTGTTCTACGTTGACGTGAGTCAGCGTACTTTTGGCATCCAAGGGCTGCTCTGTTGCAGTCATCTCAGTCTGTGTTGCCACCTCAGCTCTTCCAATAACCTTTGAGAGCTCCGAACCCCTTTCGTTTGAATATTGAAGTTCATGTTCAAGTTTTTCCCATTTCAGAGTCCTGTCCTTCAGCATATGCAGGAGTTGGCTGACCGTTAACTCCTCTGTCATCAGACGTTTTGTGTGCTCCTGCTCCATTTTCTCCATCAGCTGCTTCTGTTGTCTTTCCAGATTCTCCAACTCTATATCAAAGAACTCTTTCGTTGCATTCAACTCTTGCTCAAAACGGCGAAGCATTTGTTCTAATTGCTGTTGTAGTTTGAAATGGAGTTGAGTTCGAGCCCGGTGTCCCTCAGAAATGGGCACATCAGTAGACTTGCCAGACTCAGAATCCACAGTTAAACTATGTTGTTGTTGCTCAGTGGAATTCTGTGCTGAAACTTTGTCTTTTGCACCTGAGTTGGGCTTACCATCATCCGTTCCAGAGTCTGGGCCGACTATCTTCACCGAGTTCTCACTCGTTATTGTTTGTAGGAAATGCCAGTCCATATTCATTTTCCTAATCCACTCCCGTCCTAGTAGTGGAGGACCTCCTTCAGATATCACATATAAGTCCATTATTTGACTGTCTTCGCCCTTGTGGACCACTGCAACCTCTATTTTCCCGATGGGGTACACTCTTTGCCCCGTGTATGTTTCCAATATAATCCCCGTATCCTGTAGGGGAATATGTTGGAATAACTTTCCGTAATTTTTCTTATTTATGACCGTCAATGCCGATCCAGTGTCCAATTCCAGTTTTACTTGGACTCCTTCTATCTGAAGAGTGACCCAAATTGTCTGGAGGTCTGCACCCTTACCAGCGTTGAGTACTCTTAAGCTAGCCAGTTCATTACTGCTAGCGTCTGAATCGGACTCCTGTTCGGTCACCTTCTGTACCTTTGCGTATTTTCCTTGCGGTGACTTCTTGTTGCTGGTCTTCTTCGCTGACCTGCATACTCTAGCTATATGTCCAAGCCTACCACAAGTTCTACATTCTTGGTTTTTAAACCAACACTGGTTCTGATCATGCGTTGTCTTTCCACAACGATAACATTTGCCAGAACTCACACCCAATTTGTGTGCACTGAGCTCCGGTGACCGTAGCTGCATTACTGCCGTGCCTCTCGCTGCGGCTTCGTGTGCTGCTGCCATAGTGACCGCCTTCTCAAGCGTCAGCTCATTCTCCTCGAGCAGTCGCTTTTGTGTATCCTGTTTAAATAAACCACACACAAATTTGTCTCGAAGTGCCTCTGTCAGTCCCGTTCCAAACTGGCAATATTTCGCTAATTTACGCAATTCCAGCAAATATTCAGCATTGCTTTCATGCTGTAGCTGCCTTCTGTCGTAAAATTTAAATCGTTCCGCTAGCATCAGCGGCGTGGGGTTTAGATGATCTTTCAGGACAGTAACAATCTCATCGAACGTCTTATCCGCCGGTTCATCTGGTGATAACAGGTGTTTCAATTGCCCGTATGTCTTCGCACCCATTAAATTTAATAATGTTAGAGCTTTATCTTGGTCATGAATTTTATTGGCCTTACAATAATTTTTTACTCTTTCAACATATATGGCCCAATCTTCGAGGTCACTATCAAAGGTACTAATATTCCCGTGTTTAGGCATTGTAGATTTGCAATTTCTCAGATTTTATTTTCTTTACTTGTTATCAAAGATGGCGGCTTCCCGCTCTTGCCGTCGTCCTCCGCCCACAAAATGGCGGTTTTCCCGCGCTTGGCGGTCTTCACCCGTCCCCCGACGCCGTCTCCCTTCAGCCCCCGAGTGCGGCCCTTATCAGCGGATGCGATCGATGGCCCGGCTGCGCCTCGCACTTGAAAGCGGCCCGGCCCTTATCTGCCGATCGCTATCGCCCTATACCTCTCTCTTCCCCAGTCCTGTCTTCTACTCCGGTTCACAAGCTGATGGAGGCTTCAGGGTCCTAATGCCTGTCACTTCCAGTGGGGTGGTGAGTGGTGAGGTTTGAAACCTCTCTTCAACCGCCGTGGAATAACTGCCGCAGGGTAAGAAGCTGACTCGTCGCCAGTGTTAAGTCTGTGAATTATTTAGTTAATTAAAACAGACTAATGAGTAACAATAAAAACAGGTCTTTACTGGTTGGAGGTAGGGACTATACTGAATACAAGATTACTGCACAGTGCTTATATACCGGTGTGTTCACCCCCGGTATTACGTCTACAGCAGCCTGAGAAAGTAGTACATCTTAAGGTGGAACAGGCTTAAGCTCTCTTAAGGTGGAACAGGTTACATACACAACAGATCCTGTTTCGCCTGTATTGGTTTCCAGGTTCTGCCTCTACCAAGTAAGATCTTGGAGTATCAGCTTTTCCAATAACCTTGGCTGGACTCCATGTTCTCAACAACGGATCTTGTATATGCACTGATTGCCCATTTAGCAGCTCCGGTAGTGGTTTTGCATGCTTGTTATAGTGTGTGCTCCCCGTAGCTTGTGTTTCCATCAGCTTCTGCCGAACGTCCTCTTGGTCCTGGGGAGGATATACCTTTGCTGGTAGAGTTGTTTTGTATTTTCTACCGTTTAGTAGTTCTGCTGGTGATATCGAGTCTGCTCTCAAAGGTGTCGATCTGATTGCCAAAAGGGCGAGGTCTTGGTCTTCTCCCATCTCCTTGCTTTTAATGAGAGCTCTTTTGACTGTTTGGATCTGTCTTTCAATAAATCCGTGTCCCCTTGGGTAATGTGGGGATGAGGTAATTATTTTAAATCCGTATTTTCCAGCCAGTGCTCTGAATTCGCTGGAGGTGAATTGTGTCCCATTGTCGCAGATGACCTTCTCTGGGATGCCCTGTTCTGCTAATAGGTTTTTCGCAATTTTTGTGATTGTTGTGGCTCTCATGTCATTTATCCTTCTGACAAAAGGAAATTTTGAGTAGTAGTCTGCTACTATGATGTACCACTCCTGGTTGCACAGGAACAGATCTGTTCCAACCGTGTGCCATGGTCTCGGGGGTACTTCCATTTGAATCATCTCCTCCTTCTGCTGTGTGTTTTGGTATTTCTGGCATATGCAGCATGTGGAGATCATTTGTTCTATGCTTTTGTACATGCCTATCCAATACACAGCTGATCTGGCTCTTAGTTTACATTTCTCCATCCCCATATGGCCTTGGTGTATTAAGCGGAGAAGTTCCGTTTGCATCGTTTTTGGTATTATGATTCTTGAGCCAGCAAGGAGAACACCGTCCTCCACCGAGATGTCGTCTCTGATCGTCCAGTACTGTCGGATTTGGTTTTGGACCTGCTGGATCTTCTCCGGCCACCCCTGTATTACCTGTTGCATGAGTAGTAACAATTCCTCTTCTTTACCAGTCTCCTCTTGAATTTGGCTAAGCTTTGTGGGAGTAACATTTACGAGGTGGTGGATTTTTACTGTCAGGCCCTTCATCTCGTGTTTTTCGTGTGGTGACAATCGAGACAATGCATCTGCCAGTGCCATTTCTTTCCCTGGCCGGTATTTTAATTTGAAGTCGTAACTTTGGAGTCTTAACAGTAACCTTTGCAGTCTTGCTGGAGCCTTGCTTAGGTTTTTCTTGTAAATTTGTTCGAGTGGACGATGGTCACTCTCTACCTCGAACTTTCTTCCGTATAAGTAGGTGTGGAACTTTTCGCATCCGTATACTACTGCCAATAGCTCTCTTTCAATGTTTGCATATCTTGTCTCTGCTGATGTCAATGCCTTTGATGCGAAAGCTATTGGTTTTCCTTCCTGCACGAGGGCTGCCCCTAGCCCCCTGGTAGAGGCATCTACCTGTAGGGTGACAGGTTTTTTTCTATCGTAGTAAGACAGGCTGGTTTCTTTACATAATAATTCCTTTAGGTGTTTGAAGTTCCTCTCATGGGATTCTGACCATTGGTATTCGGTATCTTCTTTTAGTAATTCTCTTAGGTTCGCTGTGTAGTCTGACATGTTCGGGATGAAAGAGCTCATATACTGGACCAAGCCGAGATAGCTTCTCAGCTCCTTCTTGTCGTTTGGAGGATTCATCTCTGCTATCGCCTCGACCTTTTCGGGATTAGGCTTGACACCCTCCGGTGTGTAGATCATGCCAAAAAATTAGCATTTTGTACTTTTAACGATGCACTTCTCGGCGTTCAGCTTGATGCCAGCCGTTCTGGTACGCTCCATGGCCTTGTGCAAGTGCACGTCGTGGTCTCTTTCATTTGATCCGTAAACTTGGATGTCATCAGCGATTCCAATGGCTCCTTCACAGCCTTTGTATGTTTCATCGATCTTTTGTTGGAAGATGTCTTGGCTGACTTTCAACCCGAATGGCAGCCGCAGGAATTTATAATGCCCCAATGGTGTATTAAAAGTCGTCAGGTTAGTTGATTCTTCGTCCAGTTTTACGTTCCAGTATCCGTTTCTGGCATCCAGTTTGGAGAAGACTTTGGCTCCTGCCAGTGCTGGTGTGATTTCTTCTAATGTTGGTGTGGGGTAGTGGTCCCGCTTTATTGCCTGGTTTAAGTCTTTGGGGTCCAGACAGATTCTGAGCCGCCCGTTCGGCTTTTCCCGTACCACAATCGAGTTTACCCAGTCTATGGGTTCAGTGACCTTTGCGATTATTTCTTTCTCTTCCATTTCTTTTAGTTCGGTGTATAATTTTTCTTTTAGCTCGATGGGTATTTTTCTTGGAGCGTGGATGACGGGTTTTACCTCTGGATCTATTGTTATATGTGTGATGAAATAACTCTGTGTTCTGGCATTTGTATTGTTGTTGTTGTTGTTGTACTTGTTAATATCTGGAATGTTCCACCGGTGTAACCACTAATGCTCCTCCCTAGCCCTGCCCCTCTTCTGGAATGTTCTACCAAGGGCTGGGTCGGTGATGAATGATGGTTGCCCTGTGTTAACTTGATGCCATGTTCTTACTTAATAAAAGCCTTTAGTTCTAAGCTTTAACCTCATGGATTCAGGCAGTTATTTGGCACATCAATTTTATTAAGTAACAACTTTTGGAAGATGGATCGATTTTTGAAACCAGAGCGTCTGGATATCGATCCCCATTCGGCAGACGCGTCGAAGAAATTTACGCATTGGCTTCGATGTTTTGAACACTTCATTGCATCGGTCGATTCGACGGTTAACATGTTGGGTCTTCTAACCAACTTGGTAAGTCATCAAACTTACTTGATAATTGAAGATATTACTACATATGAAGAGGCCCTCGCAGCTCTTAAGGCCCAGTACCTTAAGTCGGTTAACGAAGTATACACCAGGTATCTTTTGTCTACTCGCAGGCAATTACCCGAGGAATCTCTGGATGATTTCCTGCAGGACCTTAAGGCTTTGGCTAAGGATTGCAACTACAAGGCTGTCTCTGCCATAGTGTATCAGGAAAAAACCAACTGCGATTCTTTCATATCTGGCCTCTGATCTAATTATATTAGACAGAGACTCCTCAAGAACGATTCGTTAGTTTTAAAAACAGTTGTCGCTACTGCTCGATCGTTAGATGTAGCCCAGAAGAATTCAGAAGTGTATGCATCAGCCCATGCGTCTCTCTCAGCCTCGTGTGTTCCAAGTATGGAGGCATCCATAACACCAATGGAGCCTCCACTTAATCCTATTGTTGCGGCTGTACCCCATGGGTCTAAGTGTTATTTTTGTGGCCAATCTAAACACCCCAGGCAAAGATGCCCAGCCAGAGAGGCTACCTGTTTTAAATGTAAGAAACGGGGACATTTTAGTAAAGTGTGTAAGGGTAATCCTGCACCCGATGTCTTCTCTGCTGCCGCCCATCGTTTTACTCTAGCCTCGGCTACGGTTGACCAGACCATACCGTGTTCCTTGTCGAAATCTATGATGGACATCAAGATTAATGGTCATCCTACTGGGTGTTTGATAGACTGTGGCAGTACTGAAAGTTTTATACACCCCAACCTTGTTAACTCCTGTTCATTGAAGGTGTATCCTACTCGAAGTGAAATTGTGATGGCGTCCAAGTCCCTTACTTCGGAGGTAACTGGATATTGTAAAGTCACATTGACCGTTAAGGATACGGAGTATAAGGACTTTAAACTCCTCATATTACCTCAGTTGTGTGTGAACTTAATTTTAGGCTTGGACTTCCAGTGTCAGCATGAGAGCGTTACCCTTAAGTATGGTGGATCTCAGCCTCCACTCACAGTCTGCGGCCTTTCTACTTTAAAAGTAAGTCCGCCTTCTTTGTTCGCGAACCTTGCTCCTAATTGTAGACCTATAGCGACTAAGAGTCGATGGTATAGTTCAGAAGATAAAACATTTATAAAAGAGGAAGTGGAAAGGCTTCAAGGGGAGGAAATCATCGAACACAGTAATAGCCCGTGGCGTGCCCAGGTGGTGGTGGTTAAAACTAATGAAAAGAAAAGACTTGTGTTCGATTATAGCCAAACTATAAACTTGTATACCCAATTAGACACCTATCCTTTGCCTCGTATTTCTGAGATGGTGAACCAGATAGCTCAGTACCGCGCGTTCTCCACCATTGATTTCAAGTCTGCCTACCATCAACTCCCCATTAAATGAGAAGACCAACCTTATATGGCCTTTGAAGCTAATGGGCGCCTGTACCAATTCCTTAGGGTGCCCTTTGGAGTGACGAATGGGGTATCCGTCTTCCAATGGAAGATGGATCGTATGGTGGATGAATACGCATTGGAAGCAACATTCCCGTACCTGGACAATGTTACTATCTGTGGGCGCGACCAACGGGAGCATGATCAAAATCTCGCGAATTTCCTAGAGACTGCAAAGAGGTTAAACCTGACCTACAACGAAAACAAGTGTACCTTCAATACTACACGTTTGTGTATTCTTGGTTGTGTTGTGGAGAATGGAGTAATCGGGCCAGATCCTGAAAGATTACGCCCACTTAAGGAATTACCTTTACCTCACACTGTAAAAGCTTTAAGAAGGTGTCTGGGATTCTTCTCGTACTATGCCCAGTTGGTGGCTAACTACTCAGATAAAGTCCGACCTCTTATTAAGTCGACGTCTTTTCCGCTATCGGCGGAAGCTCAGGAGGCTTTCCTTAATATCAAACGGGACATTGAGAAGGCAGTGGTATGTGCCGTGGATGAGAAGATCCCTTTTCAAGTGGAAAGTGATGCATCTGATTTTGCGTTGGCAGCAACTCTTAACCAAGCTGGTAGACCAGTAGCTTTCTTCTCTCATACATTGCAAGGACCAGAAGTTCGACATTCTTCAGTGGAAAAGGAGGCACAGGCGATTATCGAAGCAGTCAGGTATTGGAGACATTATCTCGCTGGCCAACGTTTTACGCTCATTACTGACCAGCGATCCGTGGCCTTTATGTTCAACACTAAGCAGAGAGGCAAGATCAAAAATGATAAGATTTTAAGATGGCGAATAGAACTGTCAACATATGACTATGATATTCAGTACAGGCCTGGAGTATTTAATGAGCCATCGGATGCTTTGTCACGAGGAGTATGTGCTAGTCTAGGTATAGATAAGCTTCAAAGTCTCCACGACGCACTCTGCCACCCTGGGGTTACCAGAATGAACCATTTCATTAAGTCCCACAATCTACCCTACTCTATTGAGGAGGTCCGGACAATGACCAGAACCTGTCGTGTTTGTGCTGAATGCAAACCCCGCTTCTATAAGCCGTCTGAGCCAGCTCATCTTATTAAAGCAACTCGACCATTTGAGCGTTTGAGTCTCGATTTTAAAGGTCCCCTTCCATCGAGCGACCGTAATGTCTATTTTCTTAATAGTACAGACGAGTACTCTCGGTTCCCTTTTGTTATCCCCTGTCCAGATGTGACTAGTGCTGCTGTAATTAAATGCCTCTGCCAACTGTTTTCCTTGTTTGGCATGCCTAACTACATACATAGTGATAGGGGTTCTTCCTTTATGAGCGAAGAATTGCGACAGATTTTGCTATCGAAAGGGATTGCAATGAGTAGAACTACCAGCTATAACCCTCGTGGTAATGGGCAGGTCGAGAAAGAAAATGCGATAGTGTGGAAGACTATCGTACTGTCTCTGAAGTCGCGAGGCCTGCCGACCTCTTGCTGGCAGGATGTCCTGCCAGACGTGCTGCATTCCATAAGGTCTCTTTTGTGTACTGCGACGAATGCTACCCCTCATGAAAGGATGTTTAGTTTTCCAAGAAAAGCTACTAATAGAGTAATGTTACCCACATGGTTGACGACCACGGGCCCTGTGTTGTTGCGCAGACATGTGAGAGGCCACAAGACTGATCCACTGGTGGAGGAAGTACAACTCCTCCATGCTAATCCCCAGTATACGTATATTCAATATCCGGATGGGCGAGAGGATACGGTCTCTATTAAAGATCTTGCACCTGCTGGAGCTCGAAAAGAGTTCGACTCTGAGAGTAGAGTTTTCAATTGTGGTATTGGATCTTCAGAGACACAAACCCTCAGTGTGGAAAATACTGATGATTCTGGGAATTCGAATGAACCGGAGTTAGTACTCCGGGAGGAGCCTCAGCAAGAGTTATGTCATTCCTAGAGGATTATCAGACCTCCTGACAGACTGAATCTATAGCAGGGGGTGAATGTGATGAAATAACTCTGTGTTCTGGCATTTGTATTGTTGTTGTTGTTGTTGTTGTTGTACTTGTTAATGTCTGGAATGTTCCACCGGTGTAACCACTAATGCTCCTCCCTAGCCCCGCCCCTCTTCTGGAATGTTCTATCAAGGGCTGGGTCGGTGATGAATGATAGTTGCCCTGTGTTAACTTGATGCCATGTTCTTACTTAATAAAAGACTTTGGTTCTAAGCTTTAACCCCATGGATTCAGGCAGTTATTTGGCACATCAATATGGTACTTGAACTCCCCGTAGCATCCTACAGTGTCATCAAAACATTCTGGATACATGTCCATCAAATGTTTTGTGTCCATGATTTGTGGACGATTCTCCAGTGGGGTGTTGCTGTCGATTTTCAGTGATGTTTTTGTTAGTTCGTGGTTTAGCGAGATTAACCCCAGCTTCTCGCAGCTGTTTAATCCCAGGATCGCCAGTCCCTCGGAGTCAGTCACATAGAACATGCAGTTGATGTTTCTGCTTTTGTGTGTTCCTTTTATATAGGTTATTCTGAGTTGTCTGATCTCGCTCGCCCCATACGCTGTCAGCGTGACGTTGTTTGCTTTTAAACATCCTCTTTTTGGGTATCTATCTTCGCCCAAGTTTTCGGGGAAGATCCTCTGGTATAGCCTCAGTGGAAGGATGTTGCGCTGAGCTCCTGTGTCCAACTTTACTTTTAGATTGATGGTTGTGGGCTGTCCTTCGATCCTCTTTTTAATCTGGATGATAGTGTGCCATTCTTTCTTTGGGGTGCTTTCCACTCTGGACGTTTCGTGTAAGAGAACCTTTATGGTTTTAATGTTCAGAGCTTTGTCGTACCCGCAGCCTTCGTCATCTTGCTCACCCATGGTATGGATTTTGTTTTTCTTTTGTTGGTTCTGCTGCCCACCTCTGCTTTTGGTGTGCAGCCCCTCTCTTTTAGCTCTGCACATCTTTTGCCAGTGGTTTGCTTTACCACACGTGTTGCAGCTTGTCCCATACGCTGGGCATTTTCTTCTGTCTGTGTAGTCGTGTTGTCTTCCGCAGGTTCTACACATATTCTTCCCGCTGTCATATACTTGTTTTTGTGTGCTGTGCTTTTCGCGCACTGCATCTACTCTGTGATCCGGTTCGGGAGTTGTCCGCACGTCAGCCGTATGAGTATTCAGCGTTTTCGTCTGTTGTTTTGTGGCTTCGTGAGCCCTCGCTGTATCTATGGCTTCTGATATTCCGAGCTTTTCTTTTCCTATTAGTTCTTTTTGCACTTCTGTATGTGCTGATCCCCATATTAATTGGTCTACCAGCCTTTCTTCTAGTTCCGTAAACTTGCATTTGCTGGCTTCGTTTTTTAATGTCGTCAGGAAATTGTCAGCCGTTTCGCCAGGTTCCTGTCTTAAGCTTTGGAATTTAAACCTGTGTATGCGATGGTTTGATTTAGGCTCGAGATGGTTAATGAACTTTTCATAAATCTCCGTAGGGTTCGTTTTATCCTCTTCGGATAAACCCCAGCTGTTATAGAGATCTAAGCCTTTTTCTCCCGCCCACAGTAGAATGTAACTGACTTTTTCCTCGTCAGAGGAGCCTTTCAGGAAACTTTTAAATGTAAGCTCGCATTTTTGCTTAAATTTCCGGAAAGCTTCCACGATATCGTCGGCTTCCCAATTCATGATGGGGAGCATATTCGCGGTCAGTGCATTGGACACCACCATTTTAGCTGCCCGTACGATTCGCAGTTACAACGCTGCAGAGTTTACTTTTAAATTTCTTTCTTCAATCTGATATCATTTTAATTTGCGTAAGTTTTACTCACTTATACCGCTGCCACCATGTTATGTCTTCTAGCACTCATAGTGCTTTGTAAAGACGACTCTGGACTCAGTAGTTTGTAATTATAACTACTGTTTTATTTGTGTTGTAATGGCTGCCTGCCGCATGGTGCGGGGTGATATTTTCTAAGTGCTGTGCGGCACCTGCGCACTACTTTCCCAGCATCGTCGTGCTGCTACACTTGATTTGAGTGTTAGTACACTTGTACAATGTAGTCCCAACATAACTATGTAACAAACACAATTGTAAGGAAGGATATTAGCGCTGATGACGTGGAATCTGTATGGGTAGAACTGAGAAATACCAAGGGGCAGAAAACGTTAGTGGGAGTGGTATATAGACCTCCAAACAGTAATGCGGAGGTTGGAGATGGCATTAAAAGGGAAATTAGAGAAGCGTGCAATAAGGGCACAGCAGTCATCATGGGTGACTTTAATCTACATATAGATTGGGCTAACCAAATTAGTAATAATACTGTGGAGGAGGAATTCCTGGAGTGTTTAAGGGATGGTTTCCTGGGCCAATATGTCGAGGAACCAACAAGAGATCAGGCCATCTTAGACTGGGTATTATGTAACGAGAAAGGATTAATTAGCAATCTTGCTGTATGAGGCCCCTTGGGTCGGAGTGATCATAATATGATCGAATTCTGCATTAAGATGGAGAATGAAGTAGTCAACTCAGAGACTAGGGTCCTAAATTTAAATAAAGGAAACTACGATGGTCTGAGGTGCAAGTTGGGTAGGATTGATTGGGGAATGTCACTCAAAGGGTTGACGGTGGATAGGCAATGGCAAACATTCAAAGACCGCATGGATGAACTACAGAATTTGTTCATCCCTGTTTGGCATAAAAATTAAACAAAAATGGTGACTCAACCGTGGCTAACAAGGGAAATTAGGGATAGCATAAGATCCAAGGAGAGGACATATAAATTGGCCAGAAAAAGCAGTAAACCTGAGAATTGGGAGCAGTTTAGGATTCAACAAAGGAGGACAAAGGGATTAATTAAGAAAGGGAAAATAGAATATGAGAGTAAGCTTGCAAGGAACATAAAAACTGACTGTAAAAGCTTTTACAGATATGTGAAGAGAAAAAGATTGGTGAAGTCAAGCGTAGGTCCCTTGCAGTCAGAATCAGGGGAATTTATAATGGGAAACAAAGAAATGGCAGACCAATTAAATACATATTTTGGTTCTGTCTTCACAAAGGAGGACGCAAATAACCTCCCAGAGATGTTGGGGAACATAGAGTCTGATGAAAGGGAGGAACTGAAAGAAATCAGTATTTGTAGGGAAATGGTGTTGGGAAAATTGATGGGATTGAAGGCCAATAAATCCCCAGGGCCTGATATTCTGCATCCTAGGGTACTTAAGTAAGTGGCCCTAGAAATAGTTGATGCTTTGCTGATCATCTTCCAGTATTCGATGGAATCTGGAACAGTACCCATGGATTGGAGGGTAGCTAATGTTACCCCACTATTCAAAAAAGGTGGTAGAGAGAAAACGGGGAATTACAAACCGTTCAGCCTGACATCGGTAGTGGGGAAAATGCAAGAGTCCATTATAAAAGATGTAATAGCAGAGCACTTGGAAAACAGTGACAGGATCGGGCAAAGTCAACATGGATTTACAAAAAGTAAATCGTGCCTGACTAATCTACTGGAATTTTTTGAGGATGTAACTGGTAAAATAGATAAGGGAGAACCAGTGGATGTGATGTATTTGGACTTTGAGAAGGCTTTTGATAAGGTCCCGCATAAGAGATTAGCGTGTAAAGTTAAGGCACATGCGATTGGGGGCAAGGTATTGACTTGGATAGAGAACTGGTTGGCAGACAGAAAACAAAGAGTTGGAATAAACGTGTCTTTTTCCGAGTGGCAAGCAGTGACTAGTGGGGTACCGCAGCGATCGGTCCTTGGGCCCCAGCAATTCACTATATATATTAATGATCTAGACAAGGGAACTAGATGTAATATCTCCAAATTTGCAGACGACACAAAGCTGGGTGGGCGTGTGTGCTGTTAGGAGGATGCTGAGAAACTCCAGGATGATTTGGACAGGTTGGGTGATTGGGCAAAAGCATGGCAGATGCAATATAATGTGGATAAATGCGAGGTTATCCACTTTGGTGGCAAAAACAGGAAGGCAGATTATTATCTGAATGGCAATAGATTGGGAGAAGGGGAAGTGCAATGAGACCTGGGTGTCCTTGTGCACCAGTCGCTGAAGGTAAGCATGCAGGTGCAGCAGGCGGTTAAGAAGGCAAATGGCAAGTTGGCCTTCGTAGCGAGAGGGTTTGAGTAAAGGAACAAGGATGGCTTGCTGCAGCTGTACAGGGCCTTGGTGAGACCACGTCTTGTGTATTGTGTGCAGTTTTGGTCGCCTTATCTGAGGAAGGATGTTCTTGCCATGGAAGGAGTTCAGCGAAGATTCACCAGGCTGATACCTGGGATGGCAGGAATGACGTATGAGGAGAGATTGGGTCGATTGGGCTTGTACTCGCTGGAGTTTAGAAGAATGAGGGGGGATCTCATTGAAACTTATAAAATTCTGACAGGACTGGACAGACTAGATGCAGAAAGGATGTTCCCGATGGTCGGGGAGTCCAGAACCAGGGGTCACAGTCTAAGGATAAGGGGTAGGCCATTTAGGACAGAAATGAGGAGGAATTTCTTCACCCAGAGAGTGGTGAACCTGTGGAATTCTCTACCACAGAAGGCAGTAGAGGCCAATACATTAAATATATTCAAGAAGGAGTTGGATATATTTCTTAAGGCTAAAGGGATCAAGGGGTATGGGGAGAAAGCAGGGACCGGGTACTGAATTTGGATGATCAGCCATGATCGCATTGAATGGCGGAGCAGGCTTGAGGGGCCAAATGGCCTACTCCTGCTCCTATCTTCTATGTTTCTATGTTTCTATGTCCCGGTTCACCTCTCTGAGTTGACCTTCCGTGAGCACCAGGGCTAGTACATGGGTGGGGTCTGCATAACCCTGCCAGTCATGAGCTCATGTGGGGAATACCCCGTGCTTTTTGACTGGCTTGGATCCCCATTAGGACCAACGGTAAGACTTCTACCCACTTCTTGGGTGAGTCTCCCGTCTCCTTGGGCAGCCTTTCTTTTATAGTGCGGTTTAAATGCTCTACAGGACCCGATGACTGCGGATTGTAGGCGATGTGCCATTTCCCCTCAATGCCGAGTACCATGAGGGTCTCTTGCATGACCTGTCCGGTACAATGACTCCCTTGGTCAGACTCCACATACTGTGGCAGTCCCCATCATGAGAACACTTCCCTGACCAATCTTAGCTGTACCCAATGCGGTAGCTGTACAGCAGGGAAAAGCTTCCACCCACTTTGAAAACACATCCACCAGGACTAGGCAGTACTTATAGCCTCCCTGGGCAGTGGGTAGGGGCCCGATGTAATCGACCTGGATCGACTGCCATGGTCTCTCTACCCTCCTGGTGTGTCCTTTTCTGGGGGTCAGGGTTATTGGCAGCACATACCAGACAGCCGGCGCAGAACTCACGGACATGTTCCCTCAGTCCTGGCCACCATCCTGCCTGTTCCACCCGCTGCCAAGTGGCCTCAGGCCCGGGATGCCCTGCTCCTGGACCCTCATGGGCCAATTGGAAGAATTCCCTTTGGTGCTGCTGCGGCACTACCCATTGCACCCCCCTGAACAGCATGCCTTCCTTGACGGTGATGGCTGCTGTACCGTATGGGCCCTCTACTTTCTCCCCTTTTGTGAGCGCATTCAGGACGGCTCTGAGGACAGGATCCCGTACCTGGGCCTGCTTTAGGTCCGGGACCAAAGCTACCCCCTGTGTGCCTCCCTTGTCTTGGATTGCGGCTACCGAACCTGTCTGGTAGGGGTCCCAAAACTTTCCTTCCCTGGCTCCCTGCTTGGCCAATTCATCTGCCTTTTGGTTGCCCTCCCTCATGGGTTCTGTCTTTCAATGGGTTTTAACCTTATGGATATAGACCCTCCCTTCCTCCCCTACGGCTGTCATGATTTTCTCCAGCAGAGGCTTGATTGCCAGGGGTCTCCCGTCAGCGGAGGTGTATCCACGACGGGACCAGATGGCCAGGTATTCCATACATGAATTGCATGTGAACATGCTGTCCGAGCAAATCGTGTACGGGGTAGGGAATTTCTCTGGGTGTGTAACCACGTACACTACCGCGGACAGTTCAGCCTGCTGGGCGCTCATGGTGCTGGGGAGTTTAATTGCCAGGGCAATGTTTGCCGCTGGGTCATAAACTCCACACCCTGTGAGTCATTCTCCAGCAGATACTGTGCTCGAACCATCCACATAGATTTTGCGGCCTGTGGGGTGTATACCGGCCCGAAAACCTATGTTGACTTCCCATACTCCTTCAATGGAACACATGTGGGCCATCCCTGGATAAATCATGTTGGCTGTGAGCTTCGGCTCGCAGAGACCTTTCACCCTTAGGTCCATCTGGGAGAGAAGCAGGGTCCAGCGAGCAATGCGGGCACTGCTCACTGTCCCACCTTTAATCCTCCCATCTAGGAGCATTTGGCTGGGCGTGTGATGGGCGAGGAGGGTGATGGGCGAGGTGCCTGTGAAGATCAGTGATCTTTTCACAGCCCAGTGAGTGGCGAGGAGATGCCTCTCACAACTGGAATAGCCCTTTTCCACATCCGTGAGTATCCTGGAGGAGTAAACCACTGGTCTCAGCTGACTGTGCCGCTCCTGGAGCAGCACTGCACTCAGACTGTCCCTGCTGGCTGCTACCTCCAAGAAAAACTCTTTTTCCTCATCAATGGCCCCTAGAACCGGCGCGGTCTGCAGATCTTGTTTGAGTTTTACAAATGCTGCCTCGCAACCCTCATCACCAACTCACTCCATTCCCTTGTGTAGGAGTCGGAGCAGAGGGGCTGCTGTGGCCACGTAATCCTCAATATAATCTCTGCAGTACCCGGTTAGCCCTAGAAAAGATCTCACTCCTGTCACTGTACTGGGGGCTGGTAACTCCTGCACTGCTTCCCTTCTGGCTTTATCGATGGCCTGTTCCCCTGCGCGCGCAGCCAGCCCTAGATATTTTACTTCCTGTCGGCCGATCTGTACCTTCTTGGGGTTTACTTTACAACCTTCCTGCCTGAGCAACTCTAGCAGTTCAGCCAGTAGTGGACCGTGTTCCTCTCCGTCATCGGTGAATAGGAGCAGGTCATCCACATACTGGACTAACTGTCGGGGCCGGCTGAAGCCCTTTAAACAGTCTGCCATACACTGGTGAAAAATACCGGGGCTATTGTGGAACCCCTGTGTTAGGCAGTTCCAGGTGTATTGTTGGCCTTTAAACGTGAACGTGAACTTGTACTGGTCCTCTCTCCATAGAGGGATAGACCAAAACCCATTGGAAATATCCAGCACCGTGAAGGTGGCCGTGGAGGCTGGACTACTTCCTATGAGGTCGGCGACAGCTGCGACCATGGGTGCACAGGCGGGGATGTTTCGATTGAGTACCCGATAGTCCACCGTGGCTCTCCAGGAGTTGTCCGGTTTCCTAACCGGCCACAGTGGAGAGTTTACGTGGGTGGCTATCGGTCGCAATACCCACTGATTGACCAGAGAGGTCATGGCCTTTTCCATGTCTGCCTCCGCCTCCTTGGGGAAATTATACTGCTTTTGTGGTCAGGTCATGGGGTCCCCGTCTACACTAACTTCGACCCTGTTCACCCTCCCACAATCATGCTTGTGAGTGGCAAATGTGCCGAGGTGGGCTCGCACAAATGCCTGGTACTCCACTGGAGTGTTACTGACCATTTGTTCGAGGTCGTAACCCTCCTTGGGTTTTAGGGTACACAGGGCCCCCTTGCCCTGTTTCTCTGGGATAACTGCTACTTCACTTTCTTTGCCGGTGCATGCTCCCCACAGACAGTGGTTCCTAAGATCCACTAGAATCCTGTGGCCTATAATAAAATCAGCCCCCAGGATCCCTTTCCCTTCCTGCTCCCACGTCAGTAAAACACAAGTCCACTTGGTGTTGAGTGCTCCTAAATGAATGGACAGTGGGATAGAGAACGAGCCAACCTGCTCGTTACCTGTAAACCCCACTGAGCTGTATGGCACCCTGTTAGACAGAGGTGAGGCAGCAGGGTTATCTGAATAGACTATGGTGCTCGATGCTCCCGTGTCCAACAGATAGGTCCCTTTTACCTTTTCCACCTCCATCTTAACAAGCGGTCTCTTCCATACATCGTACTCAAGGGGACACAGATAGACAGGCTGTGCTGGCTCTAGTCATAAGTCTGTATTAGGTGGGGCAGATGGAGTTAAAGCACCCGAGGCTGTGGCTACCCTTGCAGGGCCAGCCAACAAAACTCAAAGTGCAGCTACTAATGAATCAACTGTGGGGGGAGAGGTTGGTGTTTCTGTCTTTGGGGCAGGAGCTGGGGAGTTTTTCCCTACACTATCCTTCCAAGGATTTCCACAGTCCTATCTCCAATGCCCACTTTTCCCGCATCCAAAGCAGTTACGCCTCGTATCGGAAGGGTTACCCCCTTCCTGGTGCCATTCTTTCTTACTTTGGCTTGGTTTTAACTTGTGAACCTTTCCTTTTGTTTGTGGTTCTTCTGCCCCTCTACCGTTGCAGTAAGCCAGGATATGTTGTCTGACCACTGTCTCCTCTGTGACTTGGGGGCCCTTTGAGTCAAACCACTGCTCGGCCTTGGCTCTGATCCATGGCAAGCTGTTTGCCACCAGACTCTGGAGCCAGTGAACCAGCTCGTCCTGGTTCAAGTTAGTCCGGTCGAGATCCCCATTACAGGCACTCCTGTACACAGGCCACAGCCTGTCTGCGAAAGCGTGTGGGGTCTCCTCTGCTAACTGTGTAGTCTTCTCCACCTGGGAGAAAGGACTACCATCGTTCATCCCCATCACCTCCAGAACTTGCTCCCGGATGGCAGCGTACCCGCCCTGTCCCTTCTTGCTCTCAGCAGAGAGGGACTGGTACAGCTTGCCATCCAAAGAGAAAAGAAGCATCTTGGCCATCTCTGAGTCATCACATTCATTGATGCCTGCTGCTTGTTCCACTTCCATGAAGTGGACTGAGGGGTCTCCCTTGTGGGTGAGTTTGAACATAAGAACATAAGAACATAAGAAATAGGAGCAGGTGTAGGCCAATCGGCCCCTCGAGCCTGCTCCGCCATTCAATAAGATCATGGCTGATCTGATCCTAACCGCCAATCTACTATCACAGAACCATCTCCTGAATCTAACAGAATTAGACACACGAAATAGGAGCAAGATCAGGCTACACGGCCCCTGGGCCCGCTCCGCTACCCACAGGGCCATGACCGATCCGAACCTAGACTCATGTCCAAATTCCTGCCCGCTCCCCATAACCCTTTATTCCCTTTACTTCTAGGAAACTGCCTATTTCTGTTTTAAATTTATGTAATGATGTAGCTTCTACAGCTTTTTGGGGCAGCATATTCCATGGACCTACCACCCTCTGAGTGAAGTAGTTCCTCCTCATCTCAGTTTTGAAAGAGCAGCCCCTTATTCTAAGACTATGCCCCCTAGTTCTAGTTTCACCCATCATCGGGAACATCCTCCCCGCATCCAACCCCTTCACAATCTTATATGTTTCAATAAGATTGCCTCTCATTTTTCTGAACTCCAATGAGTAGAGTCCCAATCTACTCAACCTCTCCTCATATGTCCATCCCCTCATCCCCGGGATTAACCGAGTGAACCTTCTTTGTACTGACTCGAGAGCAAGTATGTCTTTTCTTAAGTATGGACACCAAAATTGTATGCAGTATTCCAGATGCGGTCTCACCAATACCTTGTACAACTGAAGCAATACCTCCCTATTTTTATATTCTATCCCCCTAGCAATGAAAGCCAACATTCCATTGGCCTTCTTAATCACTTGCTGCACCTGCATACTAACCTTTTGAGTTTCGTGCACCAGGACCCCCAGATCCCTTTGTACTTCAGTACTTTCCAGTTTCTTGCCATTAAGATAATAACTTGCTCTACGATTTTTCCTGCCGAAGTGCATAACCTCACACTTTCCAGTATTGTATTCCATCTGCCAAATCTCTGCCCACTTACTTAGCCTGTCTATGTCCCCTTGCAGGTTTTTTATGTCCTCTCACTCACTACTTTCCCTCCCATCTTAGTATCATCTGCAAACTTTGATATGTTACACTCGGTCCCCTCCTCCAAATCATTAATATAGATTGTAAAGAGTTGGGGACCCAGCACTGACCCCTGCAGAACACCACTAGTTACTGATTGCCAGTCTGAGAATGAACCATTTATCCCAACTCTCTGCCTTCTGTTAGATAGCCAATCCTCTATCCATGCCAGAATATTACCCCCAATCCCGTGATTTTTTATCTTAAGCAATAATCTTTTGTGTGGCACCTTGTCAAATGCCTTTTGGAAGTCTAAATACACTACGTCCACTGGTTCCCCTTTATCCACCCTATATGTTACTTCCTCAAAGAACTCCAGCAAATTTGTCAAACATGACTTCCCCTTCATAAAACCATGCTGACTTTGTCCTATTAAATTATGATTATCCAAATGTCCTGTTACTGTCTCCTTAATAATGGACTCCAATATTTTACCTACCACAGATGTTAGGCTAACCGGTCTATAGTTTCCAGCCTTCTGTCTACTGCCCTTTTTAAATAAGGGCGTTACATTAGCAGTTTTCCAGTCTGCCGGGACCTTTGCTGAGTCCAGGGAGTTTTGGAAAATTATTACCAATGCATCCACAATCCCTACCGTCACTTCCCTCAAGACCCTAGGATGTAAGCCATCAGGTCCAGGTGATTTATAGAAACATAGAAACATAGAAGATAGGAGCAGGAGTAGGCCATTCGGCCCTTCAAGCCTGCTCCGCCATTCAACGAGATCATGGCTGATCATCCAAACCCTAGCATCCGATCCCTACACCAACAGCCATCCCACCCAAGCCCCATCCCCGTAACCCCGTAACCCCACGTATTTTATCCCCCCTAACACTAAGGGCCAATTTTTATCATGGCCAATCAACCTAACCCGCACATCTTTGGACTGTGGGAGGAAACCGGAGCACCCGGAGGAAACCCACGCAAACACGGGGAGAATATGCAAACTCCACACAGACAGTCACCCGAGGCCTTGAGTCCCATTATTTTACCGAGTACCACTTCCTTAGTGATTTTGATCGTGTTTAGCTCCTCCCCCCTATAGCCCCCTGTTTGTCCAGTGTTGGGATATTCTTAGTGTCTTCTACTGTAAAGACTGATACAAAATATTCATTCAGTGTTTTTGCCATCTCCATATTTCCCACCATTAATTTCCCGGTCTCATCCTCTAAGGAACCAACATTTACTTTAGCCACCCTTTTTCTTTTTATATAACTATAAAAACTCTTACTATCTGTTTTTATATTTTTTGCTAATTTACTTTCATAATCTATCTTCCCTTTCTTAATCAATCTTTTTGTTATTTTTTGCTGACTTTTAAAGTTTTCCCAATCCTCTATCCTCCCACTAGATTTGGCTACCTTATATGCCCTTGTTATTAGTCGAATACTATCCTTAATTTCTTTACTTAGCCACGGATGGCTGTCTTTTCTTTTACACCCTTTTCTTCTCAGTGGAATATATTTTTTTTGGAAGTTGTAAAATAACTCCTTAAATGTACTCCACTGATCATGTATCGTCTTACACTTTAATCTATTTTCCCAATCCACTCTACTCAATTCCACTCTCATACCTTCATAGTCTCATTTATTCAAGCTTAGCATGCTTGTTTGAGATCCAACCTTCTCACCCTTTAATTGAATATGGCTCAGGTGGCTTACCATAGCCATAAGCTGTTGGGTACCGTGGAGAATCACGAATTGGCTTTCAAGTGGCCCCTGGCCCCCACCACCCCCGGTGCCACAGGTGATGTCTGAACAGTTTCTCCTTCTACTTCCAGGTCCACCTGGGCCGCACCCGGGCTCACTAGGCATACCATGCCTTTTGCCCTGGACAGAGCAAGTTTTAAACTGTCGATCTGCTTTTGGCAGGGGCTGTGATCTCCAGCTTCAAAATCCCTAGTGCTTGCTACCTTATAAGCTGCCTGCATGTCTCTTAACCTTCCCTCCTGTTCTATTATTTGTCTGGTTAGGTGAGCGTTCTCCTCTCTTAACACTAACTCATTGCTTTTAGCCTCGGTGACTTGGCACCGAAAATACTCATGTCTGTTCCTGTGTTTTTCTGCTAGCTGTAACTTCTCCTGACTTTGGGCCTGTAATTCCTGCAGTAATCCCTCCCCTGCTATAGCTCTTGCTTGAGACAGTTTGGCTGCCTCCTGCAGCTCCTCTGTTAACACTTTAATGTGCTGATCTAAAAGCTGGATCTGTCGTAGGGCGCAGACCAACCAGATGGCCTTTTCCACCGACTTCTTATGATCCTTGCTCTCAGTCCATTTGGCTGCAGCGTCCATGGGACGCTCAGCGCGCAACAGACTGGTCACCCATTTCTTGGTGATATTCACCTTCTCAAACACATAAGAGGAAATCCTCTCTTCCATCTTCGTTCTTTCGTCAAACACATGGTCTATTGCATTACATCCCTTTTGCCAAAGTCCTGCCGCGGTCGCCATTTCCTGTAAGGGGTGGTGTGTGTGGTCAGCTTTCCCTCCGACTCCCTGAGCGGTTTGAGTTGCTCCCACTCCCGTGGTTTTAGACTTTGGACTTATTTGGGGGTTGTAATGAAATTGCAACAGGCAACTGAGTTGGTGAAAAGAACTTAGATTTTTATTTGAGACAGGAAAATACACACAACACAATAATCTTATCACTCTAAAAGGGGGAACACTTCGGAATATACGAGGGAGAATGACAACAGACAAAATACTTCACCCCTCCCAATCCCACTTACACTAACTAGGTTGGATTCCAGAGGACCAGGGAAATGCTCACCAAACGACTTTCTTGACAGTTGTAGAGGTTTGTGATTTCGGGGTTCTCTTTAGCTGTGGCAGTTGGGGCCTGCCGTACCCCGGACGTTGTAGAAGACTTCACCTGCGTTGGTTTTTCAGTCTTCACGTGTCCGCTGATGCGGTCGGGTGCGTATTGGATCTATCGGGTAAGTGCCCAATTTCCTTTGGTTAGGTATAGGGTTTAGAGTCTTTTTCATCAAATCTTACCCAGGGGTAAGTCAGGATAGCTTGTAGAATGGAAACAAACTTGCGAATCTTCGGTTTCTTCCAGGTTGGTTTCTTGTTGGTGGCGGTGGCCCAATATTACCTAGTTGTTGGTAATATTGTTGGTTGTTTGTTTCTTGGGGCCCTTGGTTGCCGCGATTCCTTTCTCCTTCCATTCCATTCTCCTTTCCTCAAGTCTCCGATTCTCCAACTGTGTGTGATGATGAGGATGAATGAAATGTGTTTCAACTGAAAAAGCAGGCCTCAATTATACCATTTGAGGCCTTGCTTATCTGCCCGCCAAATCTTCTCTGGCCCATTGTTAATTTTGGCGGGCTCGTTAACTTTAATAGTTTTTAATTCTTTATCGAATTTCGACTTGGTCCCATCTATTTTTAATTGATTTTTAACTAGTTTCGGGATTGCTTCGAAATCGGTTTAAGTGTGTGAAGTGGTTTTGGATGTCTCTCTGAGTGATTAAACTGTTGTTCGATTGTCTTCTCCTGCTGGGGTCAGTGTCCCTTTTGTTAATCAGTGGCATGTACTGTATTATTCATATTCTTGATGGCTCTGTATCTTTGGCGGGAACTGTCCTTCTGTAGGCCTATTGTCATTATGTATGAATGCCTGAGACAATCCAGAACATTCCCAGACAATCTGGCCTATGCCAATACTCAAACTGTTTGTTTTACAGAGGCGCATCCCAACCCCTTTGTCACAGCCCTCCACAGGCCTGGACATGCCTTTTTAAAATAGCCAAAATCCTGGGGTTTTGACTTTAAGTCCCTTTTGGCTCAACATTCTTTTAAACAGTCCAAAAATCTCTTCTCTTCTTGGTTTGGGGGAATCTGTAGAATTTTGTGAACCTTACACTAGGCAAGGGAATACACAATGAATGGTAGGACCCTAGGAAGGACAGAGGATCAGAGGGACCTTGGTGTGCATGTACATAGATCCCTGAAGGCAGCAGGACAGGTAGATAAGGTGGTTAAGAAGGCATATGGGATACTTGCCTTACTGCAGTCTATGGCAATAAATTCAAAGAACTCTCGGCAATAAATATGCCTGCAGCTTATTAATTCAAATGTACATAAAAGTATCCCTTTAACAATATCTAAGCTTATGTCTGACTTTCATACATACTCCTTTATCTCTGGGTGATCGGTCCAGGGAAATTGCAAGTCGAAACATAGACTGGCCAGCTTTCTCAGCTCATTCTTCCTCCTGCTCTGTCTTCTGGGCTTCTTCTGAATCATTCTTGGTTCCTTTGGTGTTCCTTCTGAATCTTGAATCTCCCGCCCCTGGGTTACTTCTGTTATAGGGCTTTTTCTGCTGGCCTCCGTCAAAAATTACACTCTGCCACTCTCTGATAGGTCAGTTTCACTCTAAACCTTCCCTGACTCGAGTTCCTTCCGTATGACATGTTCCTGTTCCTGTGGGATGTGTGGGGGTGGGACTTCCTTGTCATTCATGTTCTTCCTTCCTGTCCATGTGGCCTCTCAAACAAAGGATCATGCTGACCACCAAGCAAAGGACCCCCTGCTGACTTCCGCCATTTTGTGTCTTCACAAACAAAGAACACATGCTGATTTCTGTAAGGTTCAAAAATTTCTGCACAACCCCAGAACAGAAGGAAAGTCTTTTTAAAGATGATTTTAGAACATCACAGAAGGAATTATGGAAAAGGGGTAAAAGTGTGGTTGGGCCAAACAGAAGGATTTCAAGGAGTTTAATCTAAGGAAGAGACTTTTGGGACTGTTTAAAGAGTTATTGGGCAAAAGGGATTTAAAATAAAATCCCAGGAAGTTTTGGCTGGTTTAAAAGACATGTTCAGGCTTGCAAAAGGCTGGAACAACAGGGAGGCGGGGTGGGCCCCCGAAGTTTGGATATTGGGCTGTCTTAGGAATGTCAAGGATGCCCCAGTTTTACATAAGGACAATGAAGCCTGTTTTCCCGCCCAAGCCAGGTATCAGGTAAACAGGACATGTCCCCAGCCATACAAAAGAAAAGAACATCAGCCCTACAGTTACTATAAACAAACCACAGTCCAAAGTCAATTTAAAAGAGATTGTAAAACATTTAGGGAGAGAAATTCAGTTGTTAGCGCCACCCGTTAGCGCCTTAAGAGGGCGATAAGTGGGGCATGATGCGGCTAGCGCCCGGGCACGGCGAGACCTGCGCCTCTCGCGAAATTGAGCGGACATTTAGCGGCGGCGCAAAACCGCAATGCCCGCTCAGCTGCACGTGCAGATCCTGACGTCATTTCATGGTGCAATGCCCTTGGGGCGCCCCGAACCGGAACTTCAGTGGCGCCCCCCCTCCTTTCCGCCTGGTGCTCCCAGCGACTGGTTGACTGGAATGGTTCCCAGTCGCTGTGGGGCTGGGGGGCACTATTTAAAGGGGGCTCTTCCTGTCTTCTTTGTGGTAGCCATTTTTGGACCACTCCTTCTGTGAGAGAGAGAGAGATTTGCAGAGAGACAAAGGGAGAGAGCTTTCTGCATTGAGTCAGCGCTCACAGAGGTACTTCTGGCTTCGGCCCAGAACTTTGTCGTTGGTTTGATTTTTCACTGGCATAACCTTGAGTGGCCACATACTATGGAGGCTGCAATGGGTGGAAACGTTGGGTTTCTCCATTGCATTGAGTGGGCTCAGAGCCGCCAAGAGAGAGTGCCAATCATGGCCAGACGGAGGAGGGCCAACAGGCATCGGCACAGGAGGCCTTACCCTCCCAGGGTATTCCGCCAACAGTTCTCATACCTCAACATGCCTGAGGAGCAGTGTTTTTGGAGGCTTTGATTCAGCAGGGAGGTGGTCACTGAGCTCTGCCACCTGCTTCAGCCAGATCTGCAGCCTCAACTGAGGAGCAGGACATCACTGTCAGTGGCAGTGAAGGTGACAGTGGCTCTCAACTTCTATGCCACCGGCTCCTTCCAATCCGCTACTGGGGACATTGCCAATGTCTCCCAGTTCACGGTGCATTGCTGCATCCGCCAAGTCATGAATGCCCTCTTTAAAAGGAGACATCAGTACATTTCCTTCCCCATGACCCTGGACAAGCAGCAAAAGCGCGCAATGGGATTTGCAAGAATAGCGGGCTTCCCCATGGTCCAGGGCGCCACTGACTGCACGCATGTGGCTTTGCGGGCGCCGCAAGAGAATGCCGAGGATTACCGCAACCGAAAGGGGTTCCATTCGTTGAACGTCCAGTTGGTGTGTGACCACAGACAGCTGATACTAGCTGTCAATGCCCGCTTTCCAGGCAACAGCCACGATGCCTTCATCCTGCGCCAGACTTCTGTGGCAGACCTTTTCAAAGCCCCGGCTCACCCAGGAGGCTGGCTTCTCGGGGACAAGGGCTATCCTCTGTGCACCTGGCTGATGACCTCGCTCCGTGCGCCCAGCACCCCTGCTGAAGAATGATACAATGAGAGCCATCAAGTGGCCAAGAACATCATTGAGCACACAATCAGCGTGCTAAAGCAATGGTGCCGCTGTCTGGACCATTCTGGGGGAGCCCTTCCGTACTCACCTGAGCGAGTCTCCCATTTCATTGTAGTGTGCTGCATGCTGCATAACCTGGCAATCCTCAGGACTCAGCCACTGCCACCAGACATTGGAGCACCAGCAGAGGAGGAGGAGGAGCACCAGGACGGGAGGAAGGCACAAAGTGCAAGGGCCGTCCGTCAGCAGCTTATTGCAAATCGGTTCTAGGCGCCCTCTGAGGGAATGGCTTGTGCCATTGAAAGAACATGAATGGAACCATTCCGCAACCCCTGAGCTGGTCAAGGCAACAAATAGTTCAAAGAGCAAACATGCACAATCTGAATAAAGACACTTCTTTATTTAACAAACTGTGTGCCCTTCCTGCATGACAAAGTAATAGAGAGAAACCCAAAAAAAAGCAGTCAGACACATAACTGGCTCTCACAACCTGGAGACAATGAACAAAAGAGTGAACAAAAAATGACCACGATCCTCGGCCTTCACTTAAAAAATTAACAGCATTTTGCCACACCTCCTAATTTTTGCCCTTCGAGGGTGATCTGCTTCGCTTGCGAGATTGGCCCCTTCCCACCCTGCAGCTCCTCCGCAATGGGACCCCAGTGGCTGCAGCAAGGCTGGGGGAAGGCTGCTAAGTGTCAAAAACTGAGTCAGCAGATGCCCTTGAGGTACGGCCTGGGCCAGCTCTGGGCCTGGAGGGCCCGGCTGCTGGCTGCTCCAACTCTGCATGGGCGGCAGCAGTCTGTCCTACAGGTGGTGGCAGCTGCAGTGGAGAAGTGACAGTGTTGGCAGCAGGAATGCAGCCATCCTGACAGAGGACAGCAACTCCCTGGTCGGACGACACACTGGCACTCCCATGGGGCAGCACTGCAGCATGCAGAGCAATCTGCTGAAGCACAGACTGCTGGCCTGCTGCGGCGCGGTGAGGGCCCCGGTGATTTGTGCCTGATCCAGCGAGGGTGGCAGCAGTCAGTGCTCATGTGGCCTCAATCTGCATCTGCATCAGACCAGCCACTGACTGCATTGCACCACTAAGCACTTGCGTGGAAGCTGCCTGTGCTGCCTGTGCTGCACCGAAGTCCTGCAGACTTCTTGCCAGTGCTGCGCCGAAGTCCTGCAGACTCCTTGCCTGTGCTGCCCCGAAGTCCTGGACACTCCTTCCCAGTGACTCAATGGATTCAGGCATCCTTGCCACTGCAGCCATGAGCTCAGTGTGCTTCTGCTCTGCCTGGGCGCCCATTTCAGCGAGGAGCCACACCTCTTCTGCGCTCACTGTAGCAGGACTGGAGGCCAGACTCTCCCTCCGGGGAGAAGGCCGCCGAGCTTCCCTACCACCCCCCCCGCGTTGCTGCAGGCCGCTGGGCCCCGGAGCTTCACCCTCCTCAGACCCTTCCCCCCTGCTCCCCTCCAGGGAAGACGTGTCCCCATTATGGCCATGGGCTGCCTCGGCTGAGGGTGGCACTGATGGTCCGGCTTCCTCTTCCTCCTCACCTTCAGACTCAATCACAGTGGCAGCTTGAGGGCCCGCCTCCTCACCTGGCGAATCAGCATCTGAAAGCACGGAGGTACAAGAGTTGCTTTAGCGTGAGGACAGGGCGGCAGTGAGGGAGGCATGAGTGCTGCAATGCACTGTATTGGTTCGATAGTGGCAAAGGATGCTGGTGTGAGGCACAAGTGGAAGGAGAGAGGTCAAAAAGGTGATGACCTTACCATTGCTGTCCAGAACGGGGTCGGCATCTCCAGTGGCGACGGGGCCAATCATCCGGCCTGCCATAATCCACTGGACTCGCTGCTCCAGATCGCTGAGGTCCTGAAGGTTAGGCCGGCCTCCCCCGGTCCGTTGCTGCTGCCTCCTGTTATGGGCCAGCTTGCCCTGCAAGAGAAAGGACGGGCTCTGAGTACAGTGTGAAGCCCTGATCTTGGCTGCGCTGCTCTCCCATGGTGGAATAGCCCTTACAGTGTGTAAAGTGCTGAATGTGCATGTGAGTTTCATGAAAGGCCCATAGGTGTTGGATGAGGGCTGGGCATTGGGGCTTTCAGGACCCTTTGGCCATAAAGTGAGGTGGACATGCAGGGATGAAGAGGATACTGAAAAGGGTACTCACCCTGACGACCCGAGTGAGGTCGTTGAACTTCTTCCTGCATTGCACAGGGGTCCTAGGCACCATGCTGCTGGAGGTCACTCTGTGAGCCACCTCCCTCCAAGCTTTGCGATAGTCGTTGGGCAGCGGCCTCCTGCCACTGTCCGGAAAGAGGATAGATCGCCTGCCCTCCACTGCGCCAACCAGAACCTCCAGGGCCCACTCACTGAACCACTGCACTCGCTCCCTGGCCGTCTCCATGGTCCTAGACGTTAGAATGTGGCAGCAGGTCTGTCCAGGCCGAGAATCAGGGCTCCGATGCGCTGGGTGTGGCTGCAATCCAAGATCGAACCTCCCCTTTAAGAGCTGACCGGCGCCAGCGTGTCTGCGTGCAATCGCTAACTGTCCGCACCTGCGCTTCGCCCACCCTCGGTGGTAGCGCCTCGCTTCTCCGGCTTAGCGCCTTAAGACAGTCGTGCAGCGCCTGTTTTAGCGCTCCAAGCACCTCCTGGGGCGAAGCAGGTCAATTTAGCAGTAGGTGGTGATAATTTGCACCGGGCGCTAAATTTCACGCCCACTCAAGTATAACGCCCCAAACGTGGCGATACTGAATTTCTCCCCCTTAGCATTTTAAATTGGTTTTAAGGCAATCCAGAAACCAGTTAAAAGCCGATTAAGTTTGGGTGAGCCATCCCCTAGACTCGTTAAGCCTGGATGGGCCATCCCTGAAGCTCATTAGAGTTTTAAAGAACATTAAAAATAACGGGCCCACCAAATTTTGACAAAGGAAACTGAGATTTGGCAGTCAGATAAGCCAGGCCCCAAAGTAGTATAATTGAGGCCTGCTTGTCCAGTTAAACAGTTCAGTCGAGCACGGTTGAGTTCAGAAGTCAAGTTACAGTCAAGGTCGAGTGCAGTACAGCTCAAGAGCGAGACCATCATCGGAGACTCGAAGGAAGAAAGAAGAAACAGAGATCGCGGCAATCAAAGGCCTACAGAAACCAACACCAGCCAATATTACCACCAACCAGGTAATATTGGGCCACCGCGACCAACAAGAAACCAACCGCCGAAAAACTCACAAATCAAAGACTTGTTTCCACTCTACAGGCTAGTCTGACTTACCCCTGCGTAAGATTTTGGACAAAAAGACCCTAAAACTAGCCCTAATCAAAGAAATTTGAGTACGTACCCGGTAAGATCCAACCAAGTGACTAACCACATCTGCGGACTCAACCCAACTGAAGACCCAACACAGGTGAAGTCTTCTACCACGTCCGAGGTACAGCAGGCCCCAACCGCCACAACTAAAGAGAACCACGAAATCGCGAACCTCTACAACTGTCAAGAAAGTCGTTTTTGGTGAGCATTTCCTGGTCCTCTGGATTCCAGCCTAGCTAGTGGAGTGGGGTTGGGAGGGTAAGGGATTTTGTACATTGTAATTCTCCCTCGCTTATTCCGTGTGTTCCCCACCCTCTTAGAGTGTAAGTTTAATTCTATTGTGTATTTTCCTGTCTCAAAAATAAAGATCGGAATTCTTTTGACTAACCCAGGTGTCTGTTGCAAGTTTTATTACGACCCCTAAATAAGTCCAAAGTCTAGAACAAGGGAGTGGGAGCGATTCAAACCGTTCAAAGGAGTCAGAGGTGAAGCTGACTGACCACACAAACACCACCCCCTACATTTCTTACATTTTGAATCCGTCCGTTATCATCTCACAATTCGTTCGCAATTTCAATCTCCACACGGTAGCAGTGGTTTTATTACAATTTTCAGAATCTTACAATGAATAGAGGTATAGAGTACAAAAGCATGGAAGTTATGATGAACCTTTATAAAACACTGTTTCGGCCTCAACTGGAGTACAGTGTCCAATTCTGGGCACCGCACTTTAAGAAGGATGTGAATGCCTTAGAGAGGGTGCAGTAAAGATTTACAAGAATGCTTCCAGGGATGAGGGACTTCAGTTACGTCGATAGACTGGAGAAGCTAGGGTTGTTCTCCTTAGAGCAGAGGATCAGTGCTTGGGCCTCAGCTATTCACAATCTACTTCAATGATTTGGATGAGGGGACCAAATGTAATATATCAAAGTTTGCTGATGATACGAAGCTGGGTGGGAATGTAAGTTGTGAGAAGGATGCAAGGAGGCTTCAAGGGGATATAGACAGGCTAAGTGAGTGGGCAAGAACATGGCAAATGGAATATAATGTGGAGAAATGTGAAGTTATCCACTTTGGTAGGAAAAATAGGAAAGCAGGGTATTTTTGAAATGGTGAGAGATTGGGAAATGTTGGTGTTCAGAGGGACCTGGGTGTCCTTGTACAGGAATCACTGAAAGTTAACATGCAGGTACAGCAAGCAATTAGGAAAGCAAATGGTATGTTGGCCTTTATTACAAGAGGATTTGAGTATAAGAGTAAAGACATCTTACTGCAATTATATAGGGCCCTGGTGAAACCACACCTGGAGTATTGTGTACAGTTTTGGTCTCCTTAACAAAGGAAGGATATACTTGCCATAAAGGGAGTGCAACGAAGGTTCACCAGACTGGTTCCTGGGGGAATTGTCCTATGAGGACAGATTGAGTAGACTAGGCCTATATTCTCTAGAGTTTAGAAGAATGAGAGGTGATCTCATTGAAACATACAAAATTCTTACAGGGCTTGACAGGGTAGGTGCAGGGAGGATGTTCCCCCTGGCTGGGGAGTCTGGAACCAGGGGTCACAGTCTCAGAATAAGGGGTCAGCCATTTAGGACTGAGATGAGGAGAAATTTCTTCACTCAGAGGATGGTGAATCTTTGGAATTCTCTACCCCAGAGGGCTGTGGAGGCTCAGTCATTGAGTATATTCAAGACAGTAATCGATAGATTTTTGAATATTAAGGGAATCAAGGGATATGGGGATAGTTCAGGAAAGTGGAGATAAGGTAGAAGATCAGCCATTATCTTATTAAATGGCAGAGCAGGCTGGAGGGCCAAATGGCCTACTCCTGCTCCTATTTCTTATGTTCTTATAAGATTGAGAGGAGATTTGATAGAGGTGCTCAAAATCATGAGGGGTCTGGACAGAGTAGATAGAGAGAAACTGATCCCATTGGCACAGGGGTTGAGAACCAGAGGACACAGATTTAACGTGATTGGCAAAAGAACCAAAGGCGAAATAAGAAAAAACTTATTTACGCAGCGAGTGGTTCTGATCTGGGATTCACTGCCTGAAAGGGTGGTGGAGGCAGATTCAATCGTAGCTTTCAAAAGGGAGTTGGATAAGTATCTGAAATAAAAAAAATTTCAGGGCTACAGGGAAAGGGCGGGGGAGTAGGACTTTTTTTTTATTCGTTTATGGGATGGGGGCGTCGCTGGCAGTGCCAGCATTTATTGCCCTTGAGAAGATGGTGATGAGCCGCCTCCTTGAACCGCTGCAGTCCATGTGGTGAATGTACTCCCACAGTGCTGTTAGGGAGGAAGTTCTAGGATTTTGACCCAGCGACGATGAAGGATCGACGATATAGCTCCAAGTCAGGATGGTGTGTGACTTGGAGGGGAACTTGGAGAAGGTGGTGTTCCCATACGCCTGCTGCCCTCGTCCTTCTAAGTGGAAGAAGTCACGGGTTTGGGAGGTGCTGCCAATGAAGCCTTGGCAAGTTGCTGCAGTGCATCTTGTAGATGGTACACACTGCAGACACGGTACGCCAGTGGTGAAGGGAGTGAATGTTTAAGGTAGTGGATGGGGTGCCAATCAAGTGGGCTGCTTTGTCCTGGATAGTGTCGAGCTTCTTGAGTGTTTTTGGAGCTGCACTCATCCAGGCAAGTGGAGAGTATTCCATCACACTCCTGACTTGTGCCTTGTAGATGGTGGAAAGGCTTTGGGAGGTCAGGAGGTGAGACACTTGCCGCAGAATACCTAGCCTCTGACCTGCTCTTGTTGCCACAGTATTTATGTGGCTGGCCCAGTTAAGGTTCTGGTCAATGGTGACCCCCCAGGATGTTGATGGTGGGGGATTCGGCGATGGTAATGTCGTTGAATGTCAAGGGGCGGTGGTTGGACTCTCACTTGTTGGAGATAGTCATTGCCTGGCACTTGTGTGGCGCGAATGTTACCTAGCTGCAGTGCTCTTGCAGAGAGCCGGCACGGGCTCGACGGGCCAAATGGCCTTCTTCTGTGCGGTAACCATTCTATGATTCTATGTGCACAATGAGGTGGCAACATAGAGGCTGGCACTGCCTTCCATTCCAGGGGTCCTCCCCCCACACCCAGAGGACAGTATTGTGGCATATTTGAAAAGAGGTGGAGGAAGAGGACTTGTGGGTGCGGTCGATCATTAGTGTGACTGGCAGTGTCAACCCTGAGGGAGTAGATCATAGAATCTAACAGCACCGAAGGAGGCCATTCGGCCCATCATGCCTGTGCCGGCTCTTTGAAAGAGCTAACGATTTGGAAAATCTACCCTACTTTCTAAAATCTGTTTTAAAACTATTTCTCCTCTTTTCCTGGCTTAATTTGAAATAATGGGCTGTATTTTGCAACCCCGACTGGTGCGTACGAGGTGCGCACGCGCCCGTAGGGGCCGCGCAAGTTCCGGGTTTAGGCATGCGAAGCGCTTGCGTAAAAACCCGGCAGTTGCGATCTGTCAAGAAGTCTCTTGACAGATCCTCCACATCCTCGGGAGATTGGCCTCTGCGGGTGGAGAATTGCGCCATTTGCACAACTTCCGCCCGCTGAATGCCCGTCAAATTCTTACGCCTGGTAAAAACAGGCATGAGGCCTGCTTTTACCAACATAAGAGTTTAAAAAAATCGAAAAATTAAATTCTATCGCTTATTTATAAATTAAAAATACTCTTCAATAAGGTAAGTTTATTTTTAGTCCCGTAAAAACATTTTTTAAAAATTCAAAAAATTACATTTTTGTTTAAAATGTTTAATTAAATGGCATTTTAATTAATTTTAAATATGTAATTTAAAAAAAAATGCTTTTCATGTGTTGGTGTATTTTTTAAGTATGCACGGATCTCCAATAAGTATGAATGGGGATTCCCTTCTTTCATTGGTTGGGCTGGCCCACGTGATCCCAGGGGTGCCTACGAACAGCCTGCACCCCTGGGATATGTGGGGCTCTGCCCGCGTGGACCCGGAGAGGCCCAGGATCGCGAGCCTCCGTACCTCCCGGGCCACCAGGTACATTCGTAGAATTTTTGCAGGTTGGAGGCGTTCGCCCGCGGGAAGCCTCCGAACGCAAATGTTGGCCCGTTGTTCCGGGTTCCTCTGTCTCTATTATTCTCCCTATTCTCGGGTTAGCTGTGGAATGTAAGGTACGGCAGTGTAGTGGTTATGTTACCTCAACTAATAATCTAGTACAGACCTGAGCTAATCCAATCCTGTTGAACGTGAGTTTAAATCCCACTATGGCAGTTTGCGAATTTGAATTCAGTTTAAAATCGGGAAATAAAAAGCTGATATGAATAAAGGCTGTGAAACTGGAGCCTTTAGTGCTGGCAGTTGAGGCTGGGTTGGAAGAAAAAATGGCGGCTGTGGTGTATGTAACCGTTCCACCTTTAAGAGAACTATTTTAAGAGATGCACTACTTTATCTTGGCTGCTGTATACTGTAATACCGGTGGTGACCACACCGGTATATAAGTGCTGTGTAATGATTTATTGGGCAGTTCAGCCTGACCTTCGACTAGTAAAGACCTGTTGAATTTATTCTTGTGGTCTGTGTGCAGTGATTCTTATTAACAATAACTAGAACACACAGACTTAACAGTGGCGACGATGACGATCTTACCCTGCGGCAGAGATATATCCAAGGCAGTTTAACGGGCATCGAGAAGAGGCATCCGCCCTCATCATCCTGCTGAGGAAAGACTCGGGTCTGAAGAGCAAGGAAGAATCCTGACACGAAGCCTTCCGTCAGCAACAGGCAGTGATCGTCCCTTCTACCACGGTGGTGGGTAAGCTGATCAGCGACGAGCAGCAAGTCGGCCACGTTGGCTGTGAAGTAGGGGAGGGAAAAACGGAGGATATAAGGGCGGAGAACTCGACCACGGCCGGGGAAAAGAGCCGGACAGAAGTCGGGGCCAGAGGCGCTGAGACTGGGGCAGCGTAAGGCACGGGAGCCGTGGTGAATGCAAACGCAGCTGGTGTAAAAGACCAGGCTGCAAGCGGGCTGGGAGACGCAACAGCGTCGAGAGAGAGCTCGACCGCGACCAGGGATAAAGGCCGGGCAGCTACCGAGGCCGCGAGGCGCGGGAGAAAATAAAAATAATTTTTTTTTTTAAACCGCGGAGAACTCAGCCGCAGCCGGGGGAAAGGACCGGACTGCAAGAGGGGCTGGGAGGCATGATTTGAGAACCGCTGGGGAGGGCGAACGCAGCAATACGGCAATCGCCATTACAGCCAGCGGGGGAGGAAGACAAGCGCAGGAAACCGCCATTTTGAAAAAAAAAGAAAAGAAAAATTTCTTTTTGTTTCTCAAGAAGATTGCGAGGATGCCTAAGCGTGGTAACATCAATGATTTCGATGCCGATGTTGAAGATTGGGCCACGTATGTAGAACGCATAGAGATTTATTGTAAGGCAAATAAAATATCAGATGAAGATAAAGCACTAACCTTACTAAACTCAATGGGTGCGAAGACATACGGGCTATTGAAGCATCTTCTATCACCAGCTAAACCGGCGGATCAGGCTTTCGCTAATATTGTTGCTGTCCTGAGAAATCATTTGAACCCCACACCGCTGATGTTAGCGGAACGATTTAAATTTTATGCGAGAACGCAACTGAAAGAGGAAAGCAACGCGGAGTATTTAATTGAACTGCGTAAGCTAGCGAAATACTGTCAGTTTGGTGAAAGACTGACAGAGGCACTGAGAGACAAATTCGTGTGTGGCTTGTCGAAAGAAGGAACACAAAAGCGGCTGCTTGAAGAGAATGATCTTACACTTGATAAGGCTGTCACTATTGCAGCATCGCACGAAGCCGCAGCGAGAGGCACTGCGGAAATGCAGCTGAAGGCAGCGGTACTCAGCGTAGATCAAATGGCTTTGGGTACAGCGAAATGTTATCATTGTGGAAAGACAACACACGATCAGAACCAATGCTGGTTTAAAAATCAGGAATGTAGAAAATGTGGCAAGCTTGGTCACATAGCTAAAGTATGCCGGTCAGGAAAGAAGACCAGCAACAAAAAGTCACCGCAGGAAAAGTGCAGAAAGGTACATAAGGTGGCTGAGAAGAGTTCGGATGAACAGAATTCGGATTCAGACTCCAACAGCAAGGAACTGGGTAGTCTGAGAATTCACAATGTGAGTAAGGAAGCTGACCTACAAACTATCTGGGTCACACTTCAGATAGCAGGAGTCCAAGTGAAGATGGAATTGGACACCGGATCGGCGTTGACGGTCATGAATAAGCAAGATTACAAAAGGTTATTCACACATATTCCCCTACGGGATACGGAGATAGTATTGCAGACATACACGGGGCAAAGAGTATACCCCATCGGAAAGATAAAAGTCAAGGTGGTACACAAGGGCAAAGAACACCAAGGAATGGACTTATATGTACTACCTGAGGGAGGTCCACCACTTCTGGGACGGGAGTGGATCAGGAAAATAAATATGGACTGGCACTCCCTAAAAGCAATAACGGTAGATTCCGGAAAAAAAGATGTCAAACCTGAACGGTTGTCCAGAATATTGGATGAGGCTAAAGAGGTGTTCCAACAGGGACTGGGAACACTGAGAGGAATTACGGCAAAAATCAAGATTGCAGAACATGCAAACCCAAAACCTTATGCGATACGACCTGCTGTGGAAGCTGAGCTGGAAGGGCTAGAACGTTCAGGAGTACTGTCTAAGGTGGACTGGAGTGAGTGGGCCACGCCCATTGTTCCCGTCATGAAGCGTTCATCGAGTAACAAGCCAGGGGAACCGTGGAAGGTCCGCATCTGTGGAGACTTCAAGATCACGGTTAATCCGGTGCTTCACACGGTGCAATATCCGCTTCCGCGGATTGAGGATATCTTTGCTTCATTGTCTGGCGGAAAACACTTCACCAAGATAGACCTGGCGCAAGCGTACTTACAGATGGAAGTTGAGGAAGAGTCACGCCAGTATCTCACAATCAACACGCACAGAGGCTTGTATCGATATAATAGACTGTTTTTTGGAGTGGCTTCGGCTCCAGCAATTTGGCAGAGGGCCATGGAGCAGGTATTACAGGGAATTCCAAGCACTCAATGTTACTTGGACGATATCCTGATTACAGGAGATGACGATGAGGAACACCTTGCAAATTTGAAACTGGTGCTCACCAGATTGAAGGAATATGGACTTCGAGTTAATCGCCAGAAATGTGAGTTCTTTCAGAAACGGATCTCGTACTGTGGTCATGTCATTGACCAGGAGGGGCTGCACAAGTCACCTGACAAGATCGAAGCTGTTGTGAAGGCTCCCGCTCCGGAAAATGTATCCCAGTTGAGGTCGTTCCTAGGGTTGATTAACTATTACCATAAGTTTCTGCCAAATCTAGCCACGGTGCTGCACCCGCTGAACGCTCTTTTGCAGAAAGAAGTACCATGGAAGTGGAATGAGGACTGTAAGAAGGCCTTTCGCAAAAGCAAGGCATTGATCACCTCAGAGGAAGTGTTGGCTCACTTCAACCCAACGCTACCTATTCGTTTAGCTTGTGATGCTTCTCCTTATGGTATTGGAGCAGTACTCTCACACAAGTTGCCAAATGGCTTGGAAAGGCCAGTCGCATTTGCATCCAGATCATTGACCTCCGCTGAGCGCAACTATGCTCAGATAGATAGGGAGGCTCTCAGCCTTGTGTGGGGAGTAAAGAAGTTTAATCATTACCTGCAGGGCCAGAAGTTTACACTGCTGACAGACCACCAGCCGTTGGTATCCATTTTTAACCCTAAGAAGGGTGTTTCGGTGATGACAGCACAGAGGCTCCAGAGATGGTCCCTTTTCCTAGGGGCACATCAATATCAGATAGAATTCAAAGGTACAAAGCAGCATGGTAATGCTGATGGGCTGTCGCGCCTGCCACTACCTACTGAGGAGGAGGCACCGACGGTTGACCCGGTGGAGTTATTTCACTCGACCATCATCGAATGTTTACCTGCCACCAATGCAAATATTGAAAGGGAGACTAGGAATGACCCGACACTGTCCCGGGTCTACGAATTGACAGTAAAGGGATGGCCAGCCTATGGTGATCCACTGTTACCGGCATTCTCAGCAAGACGAGAACAGCTGTCCATCTGTCAGGGAACATTGATGTATGGAACAAGGGTGATTATCCCTCCTAAGTTAAGAGAGAGAGTTCTAAAAGAACTACATGAAGGTCATCTGGGGGGAGTCAAGATGAAAAGCCTTGCTAGGGCTTAAGTGTGGTGGCCGGGTATCGACCAACAGATAGAGGATCTGACGAAAAGCTGCTCAGGGTGCCAAAAAGTCCAAAATGCACCTCCAATTGCACCGCTGCATCCATGGGAATGGCCTTCAACCCCATGGCAACGTGTACATATTGACTTTGCTGGTCCATTCATGGACTCCATGTTTTTAATTGCGGTGGACGCACATTCTAAATGGCCAGAAGTGATTAAAATGACTACCACTACCTCGGAGAAGACGATCGCGGTGCTAAGAACGATATTTGCAAGAAATGGATTGCCAGAGCAAATATGTTCAGACAACGGACCACAGTTCGTGTCAGAGGAATTCCAGAAATTCCTGAAGAAGAATGGGGTGAAACATTATACCTCTGCCCCATATCATCCAGCTACGAATGGGCTGGCCGAGAGGTTTGTACAGACGTTCAAAAAGGCAATAAAGGCCATGAGCGAAGATCAGATTCCACTGCAACACAAGGTGGACAATTTCCTACTGGCATATCGAAACGCCACCCATGCAACAACAAACCTGTTAAATCTGTGAGTTGTTCAAGTAATTAATACTCAGACTTAATCAGTAACAATAAAACAGGTCTTTACTGGTTGGAGGTAGGGACTATACGTAGGTCTTTACTTCATGCCCACAGGCGGGAACTGAGGGGGATCAGTACCCACAGTACTATTTATACCCCTATGGCCAGGAGTGGTACTGCGTATCACTACGCCCAACAAGTAGTGCAGTCCTGTCCATAGGTTCAAAGTAGCACACATATTACATACACAACATTCCTCCCTTCCTAGCTTTACAGTCATCTCCCCATTTAACATAACGTAATAACATATATACATATATAACTTCAGGTTTACATAACAGAATAACATAGATACATAGATAACTTCATGTCAAAACAGATCACAGATTCAGTCTCTGCGGAAAACAGTTCACAGATTCAATCTCTGTGGTGGAGTCGGTTCACGTTGCTGGAGTGACTCATTCAATAGTCCTTCCATGGATTTAACAGTTTGAACTTCCGAACTGAATTGGCTCCGTTCGGAGGGACCACGTGTGTGATCTGGTAGAGGTAATAATGGTTCAGATGGGTCATCTTCTGTTTCGACTTTTCCTTTTTTTTGCTTCTTGGAGACTCTCTGGGCTCCACTGTCAGCTGCCAGCTGCATGCGCAGTTCCTCCTTCTCTCCCTCCTTTTTCCGTAGTAGAGCCACCTTCTCCCGATGTTCCGTAGACTTTCGGTGCTCCTCCATGATTTCTGTATGGTGGGAGTCGAAGTTACAAGTTGGGCAGGACAGGACATAGTAATATTCGGTGTCGTCCTGATCTAGGCCAGCGAGAGGGTCTTCTATTTCCTCCATACCCACAGTACTATTTATACCCCTATGGCCAGGAGTGGTACTGCGGATCACTACGCCCAACAAGTAGTGCAGTCCTGTCCATAGGTTCAAAGTAGCACACATATTACATACACAACAAAACCAAAGTCCTGCCATGATGTTCTATAACAGGAGGTTGCGGTCCAGGTTGGACTTGTTAAAACCAAATGTGCGGAGGGAAGTCGAAAACAAACAGTTCCAGCATATCAATAACAAGCCCACTCGGAGTTTTGAAATAGGACAACCGGTGTTAGCCAGGGACTATAAAAACGAGAAATGGCAATCTGGAACAATTCGGGCCAGACAAGGACCCTTGATGTACATGGTAGATGTTGGTGAAAACGTAATGCGACGTCATGCTGACCAACTGGTGGGATCGAGAACAAGGGTCGAGCCCATGGTTACGACAGAGACAACCGTGGAGGAAGTTAGTGAACCTGAAGCATCTACCTCAGAAGTGAATATACCTGATGATGATGTCCTATCCATAGGGGATCAACTAGATGAGTCACCCCAGCAACGAGAACCAGAGACCCCTGAAAGGCGTTATCCGTCTCGGATCAGGAGGCCTCCTCAGAGACTGAATCTGTGAACTGTTTTTACATGAAGTTGTGTATATATGTTATTATGTTATGTTAAATGGGGAATATATACTGTTAAGCTAAAAAGGGAGGATTGTGGTGTATGTAACCGTTCCACCTTTAAGAGAACTATTTTAAGAGATGCACTACTTTATCTTGGCTGCTGTATACTGTAATACCGATGGTGACCACACCGGTATATAAGTGCTGTGTAATGATTTATTGGGCAGTTCAGCCTGACCTTCGACTAGTAAAGACCTGTTGAATTTATTCTTGTGGTCTGTGTGCAGTGATTCTTATTAACAATAACTAGAACACACAGACTTAACAGCTGCCACCTTGCTTCCGGCGGGTCCCACGGCAGCCACCATTTTGGGCAGGTCGGCAGCGCTGCCATTCTCTGCGCTCGCTGCAGATATTTCGTTGAGGTAGATCGTGACGTCAATGAGTGCGCAACGCTGTTTTGATGCACAATCTGCCATTTTGCACGTCGCCGCTCCATTTAACGCCCTCTCCTAAGCATGACCATTCGTTCAACAGCAGGAAGGATCCCCAGTAGTGCTAGTTAAAGGGATCAGCAACCACTTCCAGCTGACTTGCTTTTTCATTTCTACTGGCTTTGTGTAAGTTTGTGCAAGTCTTTGGAGTTTTCTAGAGTTGTTTAAAATTGCTGAGGTGACTGGGAGTGTTGTCGCAAGTGGAGAATGCCTTGCTTCTCATTTAAAGGGTTCTGCTCACACCACTTGCTCCCAGTCATGCGGGCTCTACTTGCAGTCCTCCTCGCCCTCGAGAATGACAGGGAGATGGAGCAGAGGCAGCGAAGAAGAGGACAAGATGCTCGCAGAGGGAGGAGGAGGAGCAGGAGGGCTCTCTGCAGGAGGCCTTACCACCTAGGGTCTTCCGAGAGCACTTCTCCTCCCTGCACCTAACCCAGGGGCAGTGTATTAGGAAGCTCTGCTTCACCAAGGAGGTGGTCACAGAACTCTGCCACCTCTTGCAACCGGACCAGCAGCCTCAGAGCAGGGCAACGACAGCACTGCCAGTGGCCCTCAAGGTCACCGTGGCCCTCAATTTTTTGCAGGACAATCTCGAGCAACTCTGGACCTAAAAGGTCAGACTGTAGATTGCCCCACCTCGGCATGGGCAGCAGTGGTCTAGGCTGGCTGGATGACAGGCAGCAGCAAGGCCAGTGGCGGAGTGGGAGTGGTGGGAGTAGGAATGATGTCATCCTGAGAGAACACAGCAGTTTCTTGCTTCAAGGAGCCACTCCCCTGACATCAATGGGGTGGTGCCTCAGCATTCCTGGCCATCTGTTGGGGGACAGATGGCTGGAGTATGGTGAGACACTGAAAGCCCCTTTCCACACTCATAAACCCCACCACGATGGCAGAAGATGAGCTTCCACTGCAGCACTGAGACGTTGGGTTGCTTCCGCCTGTGCTGCAATGGAAGCTGTGACATTGCCCATCACACAAAGCATCATGGCTGAGTCCACAAGGTCTCTCATGGACTTGCTCATCATTTCCAGCCTGGAAATCATGGGCTCCAAGCTCCGCGCAATGTTGGAGCCGGAATCCTCCATGCTCCTTGACACTGACAAGAGGCTCTCTGGCAGGCCTGCCATTACACCAAGCATTTCCTGTGCATGCCCATCACCCTTCTTCTGGAGGCCGCTCCATCGAGGTCATCATCTGAGCAGCAGAACTCATGCACAAACTCGCCCTCTGGGGAGCTGGCACCCGGGCTAACCTTTCCCCTGGCCTGGCTGCAGTCCACTCATGCCCGGTGACTTACCATGTGAAGATCCTGCCTCTATACTACCCTCTAAAGTCGGCACAGTGCCATTTTTTGAGCTAGTGTCTGCAAGTGTCAGATGCAGTGATGGTGTGTCTTCGCCTCTATCACTGTCCTCCTTCATCACTTCGGGAGCTTGCTGTCCAGGTTGGAGTTCTTAGGTATCTGAAAGGAGAAAGGCACAAGGGTCGGGTTGTGGTGAGGGTGGGCGGGGGTGGGGGGAAGCAAGATATCCATGCAAACACCATCTGCAGTTTGTAAGTGAGAAGAGATTGTGGGATGTGGGGGAAGTGGGATGTGAGAAGAAGGATTAGGTATGAGCATACCGTCATCATCAGCAATGCTTTCAACTTCCCCGCTCGCCATGGACTCTGTGACTGCCCCTCTAATTATGTCCAGAACGGCTTCCTCCAGCTCCATCAGGTTCTGAAGTCTGACTTCCCCTCCACCCATCTGTTACTGCTCCTGGCGGTTGTGTGCTAGCTTTGCCTGCAAGAGAAAGGGAAGGGTGTCAGTGAGTGTGGTGCAACGTGTTTGGGTGATGTACGTACCATGGTTGAATAGCTGGTAGTGTGTGCAAGGTGTGAGTCTAGCAGCAGTGGTAAGTGTGTGAGGGTGAGGTATAGCTCTGATTGTGAGGTATGAGTGGTGATAGCTAGAGATTGTTGGTTGGTGAGTGATGGAGGTGTGGTACATTGAGCAATGTGTGATGCTAGTGGTGCAGTTGGTGGGGTATGGCATTTGATGATGCATTCATTCACCTTGACCACTCGTGTGAGGTCATTAAACTTTTTGCGGCACTGGATCCAGGTCCTGGGAACAACACTCGTCGCAGTGACAGCTTGAGCGATCGCCTCCCACAGCCTTCTGCTGTTCGGCTTTGAAGGCCTCCTGCCCTACTGCGGGTAGAAGCCCTGACAGCATCTTTGCACCCCCAGGACCAAGGCCTCCAGTGCCGCATCTGAAAATCTCCTTGCCCTTTCCCTTGGCTGTTGGGGCCATAACTCTGTCCACATTGACAACGAGGTGCTTCTGCAACAATTAAGTAGTGCAGAGAGGTGAGGCCAAACTTCATTGGCCAGTAGACTGCACTCGATATTGGCCCCCCCGTTCAGCACTAAGCCAATCAGCAGCATGTTAAGCGCTGAGATCAGCGCTCCAATCAATATAATGAGCAGGCGGCACGAATTTCGCGTGCTACCTGCAGCACTTTGAACGGCTGTGGCACAAAGTGCTGCGCGATCCCCACGCCCGGTTTCAGGCCTTATCCAATTTCTAGGCCTTTAAAGTGACCATGAAGCTGCCGGTTTGTCATAAAAACCCAACTGATTCACTAACGTCCCCTTCGGGAAGGAAACCTGCCGTCCAGTCAGGAAGAGCGGCAGTGGGAGAGGGACAGTGAGAGAGAGGGATAGTGGGAGAAGGACAGTGGGAGAGGGAGGGACAGTGGAGAGGGACAGTGGGAGAGGGAGGGACAGTGGGAGAAGGACAGTGGGAGAGGAGGGGACAGTGGGAGAGGGACAGTGGGAGAGGGAGGGACAGTGGGAGAGGGATAGTGGGAGAGGGAGAGTGGGAGAGGGAGGATAGTGGGAGAGGGATAGTGGGAGAGGGAGAGTGGGAGAGGGAGGGACAGTGGGAGAGGGATAGTGGGAGAGGAGAGTGGGAGAGGGAGGGGGACAGTGGGAGAGGGATAGTGGAGAGTGGAGAGTGGGAGAGGGAGGGACAGTGGGAGAGGGATAGTGGGAGAGGGAGAGTGGGAGAGGGAGGGACAGTGGGAGAGGGAGGGAGAGTGGGAGAGGGACAGTGGGAGAGGGACAGTGGGAGAGGGAGGGATAGTGGGAGAGGGAGGGGATAGTGGGAGAGGGATAGTGGGAGAGGGAGGGACAGTGGGAGAGGGAGGGACAGTGGGAGAGGGATAGTGGGAGAGTGAGGGATAGTGGGAGAGGGAGGGACAGTGGGAGAGGAGGGACAGTGGAGAGGGATAGTGGGAGAGGGAGAGTGGGAGAGGGAGGGACAGTGGAGAGGAGGGACAGTGGGAGAGGGAGGGACAGTGGGAGAGGGATAGTGGGAGAGGGAGAGTGGGAGAGGAGGGACAGTGGGAGAGGGAGGGAGAGTCGGGAGAGGGACAGTGGGAGAGGGAGGGATAGTGGGAGAGGGAGGGATAGTGGGAGAGAGACAGTGGGAGAGGGAGGGACAGTGGAGAGGGGCAGTGGAGAGGGAGAGTGGGAGAGGGAGGATAGGGGAGAGGGAGGGATAGTGGGAGAGGGACAGTGGGAGAGGGAGGGACAGTGGGAGAGGGGCAGTGGGAGAGGGGCAGTGGGAGAGGGTGGATAGTGGGAGAGGGACAGTGGGAGAGGGAGGGATAGTGGGAGAGGGACAGTGGGCGAGGGAGGGACAGTGGGAGAGGGAGGGACAGTGGGAGAGGGACAGTGGGAAAGGGACAGTGGGAGAGGGATTGAACACCGGCCTTGCCAGCGATGCCCTCATCCCAAGAATGAAAACAAATATACATGAAAAGAGGCAGCTGAAAATGTCCCCAAATCCTGGAGTTCTCCTTTAATCCACAGCTCTGGAACAGTACATCCCTCTGTTGTTGACTGTATTCTGCCCTTCACTAAGCCCGGTCTCTAAGGCAACAGCCTCTCATGTTGCTTTCAATGTAATTACTTAGAAATGGAGCATCACACGACTGATATGCCGTTGCCTCAGCAGAATTGTTGTATAATTTCAGATGACACATTCCACGATTGCTCCTGTGGGATTTTTATATTAACTCAGTAATGATTTCCAGGGTGCGTGCTCCCCAATACAGGCCCACAATGAACCCTTTAGACAGCGGGCAGGTTCAGGGGGAAACTCCTCTCTCTACACTGACCCGTTTTGTTTGCATTCAGCTCACGCACTGATACCGTAATAAATCCAGCAGAAATAGGCTGCTGTAAGATAAATCCTCTTCTACTAACCACTTAAAATACATCTCTACATAAAAGTCAGAACATTTAAACCCTACCTTTAATTTCCTTATCCCTTCTATCCTCTCTTTCTCCTGTTAATTTCAACTACAATTTGATTCTGCTCCGAACTAATATACTCGAGTCAATCAAAATCAAATATTTCATTCTCAAGTTTAATATTTTTCACTTACACTTATTCATCTTTTTACTGTTCATCCATCCCACTATCCATCCCTCTACCCCACTGTCTCGTCTCCCACTATCCCTCCCTCTCCCACTATCCCTCCCTCTCCCCACTGTCTCTCCCTCTCCCACTGTCCCTCTCCCACTATCCCCTCCCTCTCCCACTCTCCCTCCCTCCTCCCACTGTCCCTCTCCCACTATCCCTCCCTCTCCCACTATCCCTCTCCCACTGTCCCTCCCTCTCCCACTATCCCTCCTTCTCCACTATCTGTCTCCCACTGGTACCTCCCTCTTCCACTGTCCCTCCCTCTCCCACTGTCCCTCTCCCACTATCCCTCCCTCTCCCACTGTCCCTCTCCCACTATCCCTCACTCTCCCACTGTCCCTCTCCCACTATCCCTCCCTCTCCCACTATCCTCTCCCACTGTCCCTCCCTCTCCCCACTATCCCTCTCCCACTGTCCCTCCCTCTCCCACTGTCCCTCTCCCACTATCCCTCTCCCACTGTCCCTCCCTCTCCCCACTGTCCCTCTCCATGTCCCCTCTCCCACTATCCCTCTCCCACTGTCCCTCCCTCTTCCACTGTCCCTCTCCCACTATCCCTCACTCTCCCACTATCCTCTCCCACTGTCCCTCCCTCTCCCACTGTCCCTCTCCCACTGTCCCTCCCTCTCCCACTGTCCCTCCCTCTTCCACTGTCCCTCTCCCACTATCCCTCACTCTCCCACTATCCCTCTTCCACTGTCCCTCCCTCTCCCACTGTCCCCTCTCCCACTGTCCCTCCCTCTCCCACTGTCCCTCCCTCTCCCACTGTCCCTCTCCCACTGTCCCTCCCTCTCCCACTGTCCCTACCTCTCCCACTGACCCTCCCTCTCCCACTGTCCCTCTCCCACTGTCCCTCCCTCTCCCACTGTCCCTTCTCCCACTGTCCCTCCCTCTCCCACTGTCCCTCCCTCTCCCACTGACCCTCTCCCACTGTCCCTCCCTCTCCCACTGTCCCTCTCCCACTGTCCCTGCCTCTCCCACTGACCCTCTCCCACTGTCCCTCCCTCTCCCACTGTCCCTCTCCCACTGTCCCTCCCTCTCCCACTCTCCCTCTCCCACTGTCCCTCCCTCTCCCACTCTCCCTCTCCCACTGTCCCTCCCTCTCCCACTGTCCCTCTCCCACTGTCCCTCCCTCTCCCACTGTCCCTCCCTCTCCCACTTTCCCTCTCCCACTGTCCCTCCCTCTCCCACTGTCCCTCCCTCTCCCACTGACCCTCTCCCACTGTCCCTCTCCCACTGTCCCTCTCCCACTGTCCCTCCCTCTCCCACTGACCCTCTCCCACTGACCCTCTCCCACTGTCCCTCTCCCACTGTCCCTCCCTCTCCCACTGTCCATCCCTCTAACTGTACATCCCCTTCCTTCTGCACATCCCCCAATGTCGATCACATCTCCCAATGTCTATTCCCCCCTCATATTATCCTGGCATATCGGGTCCCTGACCCTTTTTTCCTGACCTTTGCCCCCTGGAGAATAGCCCCCAATACTTTAACTATCCCAATATTGAATGGTGCAGTGATTGTGTTACGGGCAGAGAATGGGACGAATTTCTGGTATGTTCAGGACAATTTTCTTGATCAGTTTGTTTCCTGCCCAATGGATCTAGTTCTGGGGAATGAGGTGGGTCAAGTGGAGAATGAAGTGGGTCACAGTCGGGGAGCACCTCGGATATAGTGATCATAGTATCATAAGATTTAGATTAATTATGGAGAAGGACAAGGAGAAACCTAGAATAAAAATACTCAGTGAATTGAGGAGGGATCTGGCCCGGGTAAATTGGAGTCAAATACTGGCAGGCAGAAATGTAATGATGCAATGGGCAGCCGGCCTTTAAAGGGGAGATGGTTCGGGTCATTCTAGGTACATTACTACAAGGGGAAAGGGAGGGCAACCAAAGTCAGAGCACCCCGGATGACGAAGGAGTTGGAGAGTAGGATGAAGTAGTAAAGGAGGGCGTATGACAGATGTTAACTTGATAAAACAAGGGAGAATCAGGCTGAATATAAAAAGTACCGAGGGGCAGTGAAAAAGGAAATAAGAGGGACAAAGAGACAGTGCGAGAATAGATTGGTGGCTAACAAAAGGGAATCCAAAGGTCTTCTATAGGCATATTAACAGTCAAAGGGTTATCAGAGGAGCAGTGGGGCCGATTAGGGACCAAAATGGAGATCTATTGGTGGAGGCAGAACATAAGAAATAGGAGCATTTGGCCCTTCGAGCCTGCTCCGCCATTCAAAAAGATCATGGCAGATCTTCTACCTCATCTCCACTTTCCTGCACTATCCCCATATCCCTTGATTCCCCTCGAGCTCTGTCTTGAATATACTCAATGACTGAGCCTCCACGTGGCTGAGACAGCGCGGACCTTAGCGGGAGCACCAGAGAAAGCCCAGGACTGAGCGTGGACCCGAGTGGGAGCACCGGAGAAAGCCCAGGACAGCGCGCGGTCCCCAGCAGGAGCTGCGGAGAAGGCCCAGGACTGAGTGCGGACCCGAGCGGGAGCGCCGGAGAAGGTCCAGGACTGAGTGCAGACCCAAGCGGGAGCGCCGGAGAAGGTCCAGGACTGAGTGCGGACCCAAGCGGGAGTGGTGGAGAAGGTCCAGGACTGAGTGCGGACCCAAGCGGGAGCGCCGGAGAACACCCAGGACAGCGTGCAGACCCGAGCGGGAGCGCCAGAGAACACCCAGGACTGAGCGTGGACCCGAGAGGGAGCACCGGAGAAGGCCCAGGGCTGAGCGCGGACCCGAGCGGGAGCACTGGAGAAGGCCCAGGGCTGAGCGCGGACACGAGCAGGAGCACCGGAGAAGGCCCAGGACTGAGTGCGGACCCAAGTGGGAGCACCGGAGAAGGCCCAGGACTGAGTGCGGACCCAAGTGGGAGCACCAGAGAAGGCCCAGGACAGAGCGTGGTCCCTAGCAGGAGATGCGGAGAAGGCCCAAGACAGCACGCGGACCCGAGCGTGAGTGGTGGAGAAGGCCCAGGACAGCGCGTGGACCCGAGCGAGAGCGGTGGAGAAGGCCCATGACAGCCCGCGGACCCAAGCGGGAGTGGGGAGAAGGCCCAGGACAGCACGCGGACCCGAGCAAGAGCGGTGGAGAAGGCCCAGGACAGCGCGCAGACCTGAGAGAGAGCGGTGGAGAAGGCCCAGGACAGCGCGCGGACCCGAGCGTGAGCGGTGGAGAAGGCCCAGGACAGCGCGCGGACCCGAGCGAGAGCGGTGGAGAAGGCCCAGGACAGCACGCGGACCCGAGCAAGAGCGGTGGAGAAGGCCCGGGGCAGCGCGCGGACCGGAGCGGGAGCGGTGGAGAAGGCCCAGGACCGAGCAGACCTGAGCGAGAGCGGTGGAGAAGGCCCAGGGCAGCGCGCGGACCCGAGCGGGAGTGGTGGAGAAGGCCCAGGACAGCACGCGGATCCAAGCGGGAGTGGTGGAAAAGGCCCAGGACAGCGCGCAGACCCGAGCGGGAGTGGTGGAGAAGGCCCAGGACAGCGCGCGGACCCGAGCGGGAGCGGTGGAGAAGGCCCAGGACAGAGCGTGGACCCGAGCAGGAGTGGTGGAGAAGGGCCAGGACAGCGCGCGGACCCGAGCGAGAGCGGTGGAGAAGGCCCAGGACAGTGGGCGGACCCGAGCGGGAGCACCGGGGAAGGCCCAGGACAGAGCGCAGACCCGAGCGGGAGTGGTGGAGAAGGCCCAGGACAGCGCGCGGACCCGAGCAGGAGTGGTGGAGAAGGCCCAGGACAGCACGTGGACCCGAGCAGGAGTGGTGGAGAAGGCCCAGGACAGCGCGCGGGCCCGAGCGGGAGCATCGGGAAAGGCCCAGGACAGAGCGCGGACCCGAGCGGGAGTGGTGGAGAAGGCCCAGGACAGCGCGCGGACCCGAGCAGGAGTGGTGGAGAAGGCCCAGGACAGCGAGCGGACCCGAGCGAGAGCGGTGGAGAAGGCCCAGGACAGCGCGCAGACCCGAGTGAGAGCGGTGGAGAAGGCTCAGGACAGCGAGTGGACCCGAGCGAGAGCGGTGGAGAAGGATCAGGACAGCGCGCGGACCTGAGCAGGAGTGGTGGAGAAGGCCCAGGACAGAACGTGGACCCGAGCGGGAGTGGTGGATAAGGCCCAGGACAAGGCGCGGACCAGAGCGGGAGCGGTGGAGAAGGCCCAGGACAAAGCACGGATCCGAGCGGGATCACCGGGGAAGGCCCAGGACAGCGCGTGGACCCGAGCGGGAGCACCGGGGAAGGCCCAGGACAGCGCGTGGACCCGAGCGGGAGCACCGGGGAAGGCCCAGGACAGCGCGCGGACCCAAGCGGGAGCACCGGAGAAGGCACAGGACAGCGCAGTGACCCGAGTGGGAGCGGTGGAGAAGGCCCAGGACAGCGCGCGGACCCGAGCGAGAGCGGTGGAGAAGGCCCAGGACAGCGCGCGGACCCGAGCGGGAGCGGTGGAGAAGGCCCAGGACAGCGCGCGGACCCGAGCGAGAGCGGTGGAGAAGGCCCAGGACAGAGCGCGGAACCGAGCGGGAGTGGTGGAGAAGGCCCCGGACAGCGCGCGGACCCAAGCGGGAGTGGTGGAGAAGGCCCAGGAGAGCGCGCGGACCCGAGCAGGTGTGGTGGAGAAGGCCCAGGACAGTTCGCGGACCCGAGCGAGAGCGGTGGAGAAGGCCCAGGACTGCGCGTGGACACGAGCAGGAGTGGTGGAGAAGGCCCAGGACAGCGCGCGGACCCGAGCGGGAGCACCGGGAAAGGCCCAGGACAGAGCGCGGACCCGAGCGGGAGTGGTGGAGAAGGCCCAGGACAGCGCGCAGACCCGAGCGGAAGCACCGGGGAAGGCCCAGGACAGAGCGCGGACCCGAGCGGGAGTGGTGGAGAAGGCCCAGGACAGCGCGCGGACCCGAGCGAGAGCGGTGGAGAAGGCCCAGGACAGCGCGCGGACCCGAGCGGGATCACCGGGAAAGGCCCAGGACAGAGCGTGGATCCGAGCGGGAGTGGTGGAGAAGGCCCAGGACAGAACGTGGACCCGAGCGGGAGTGGTGGATAAGGCCCAGGACAAGGCGCGGACCAGAGCGGGAGCGGTGGAGAAGGCCCAGGACAAAGCACGGATCCGAGCGGGATCACCGGGGAAGGCCCAGGACAGCGCGTGGACCCGAGCGGGAGCACCGGGGAAGGCCCAGGACAGCGCGTGGACCCGAGCGGAAGCACCGGGGAAGGCCCAGGACAGAGCGCGGACCCGAGCGGGAGTGGTGGAGAAGGCCCAGGACAGCGCGCGGACCCGAGCAGGAGTGGTGGAGAAGGCCCAGGACAGCGCGCGGACCTGAGCGAGAGCGGTGGAGAAGGCCCAGGACAGCGGGCGGACCCGAGCGGGAGCACCGGGGAAGGCCCAGGACAGAGCGCAGACCCGAGCAGGAGTGGTGGAGAAGGCCCAGGACAGCGCGCAGACCCGAGCGAGAGCGGTGGAGAAGGCCCAGGACAGCGCGTGGACCCAAGCGGGAGCGGTGGAGAAGGCCCAGGACAGCGCGCGGACCCGAGCGAGAGCGGTGGAGAAGGCCCAGGACAGCGCGCGGACCCGAGCGGGAGTGGTGGAGAAGGCCCAGGACAGTGCGCGGACCCGAGCGGGAGCACCGGGAAAGGCCCAGGACAGAGCGCGGACCCGAGCGGGAGTGGTGGAGAAGGCCCAGGACAGCGCGCGGACCCGAGCAGGAGTGGTGGAGAAGGCCCAGGACAGCGCGCGGACCCGAGCGGTAGCACCGGGAAAGGCCCAGGGCAGAGCGCGGACCCGAGCGGGAGTGGTGGAGAAGGCCAAGGACAGCACGCAGACCTGAGCGGGAGTTGTGGAGAAGGCCCAGGACAGCGCGCGGACCCGAGCGGGAGTGGTGGAGAAGGCCCAGGACAGCGCGCGGACCCGAGCGTGAGTGGTGGAGAAGGCCCAGGACAGTGCGCGGACCCGAGCGGGAGTGGTGGAGAAGGCCCAGGACAGAGCGCGGACCCAAGCGGGAGTGGTGGAGAAGGCCCAGGACAGCGAGCGGACCCGAGCGAGAGCGGTGGAGAAAGCCCAGGACAGAGTGCGGACCCGAGCGAGAGCGGTGGAGAAGGACCAGGACAGCACGCGGACCCGAGCAGGAGTGGTGGACAAGGCCCAGAACAGAGCACGGACCCGAGCGGGAGGGGTGGAGAAGGCCCAGGACAGCGCGCGGACCCGAGCGGGAGCGGTGGAGAAGGCCCAGGACAAAGCACGGATCCGAGCGGGAGCACCGGGGAAGGCCCAGGACAGTGCGTGGACCCGAGCGGGAGCACCGGGGAAGGCCCAGGACAGCGCGCGGACCCGAGCGGGAGCAGCGGAGAAGGCCAAGGACAGCGCGTGGACCCAAGCGGGAGCGGTGGTGAAGGCCCAGGACAGCGCGCGGACCAGAGCGAGAGCGGTGGAGAAGGCCCAGGGCAGCGCGCGGACTCGAGCGAGAGCGGTGGAGAAGGCCCAGGATAGAGCGCGGACCCGAGCGAGAGCGGTGGAGAAGTCCCAGGACAGAGCGCGGACCTGAGCGGGAGTGGTGGAGAAGGCCCAGGACAATGAGCGGACAGAAGCGGGAGTGGTGGAGAAGGCCCAGGACAGCGCGTGGACCCAAGCGGGACCGGTGGAGAAGGCCCAGGACAGCGAGCGGACCCGAGCGTGATCGGTGGAGAAGGCCCAGGACAGCGCGCGGGCCCAAGCGGGAGCGGTGGAGAAGGCCCAGGACAGCGCGCGGACCCGAGCGAGAGTGGAGGAGAAGGCCCAGGACAGCGCGCGGACCCGAGCGGGAGTGGTGGAGAAGGACCAGGACAGCGCGCGGACCCGAGCGGGAGTGGTGGAGAAGGCCCAGGACAGCGAGCGGACCTGAGCGGGAGTGGTGGAGAAGGCCCAGGACAGCGCGCGAACCCAAGCGGGAGTGGTGGAGAAGGCCCAGGACAGCGCGCGGACCTGAGCGGGAGCACCGGGGAAGGCCCAGGACAGAGCGCGGACCCGAGCGGGAGTGGTGGAGAAGGCCCAGGACAGCGCGCGGACCCGAGCAGGTGTGGTGGAGAAGGCCCAGGACAGTGCGCGGACCCGAGCGAGAGCGGTGGAGAAGGCACAGGACTGCGCGTGGACACGAGCAGGAGTGGTGGAGAAGGCCCAGGACAGCGAGCGGACCTGAGCGGGAGCACCGGGAAAGGCCAAGGACAGAGCGCGGACCCGAGCGGGAGTGGTGGAGAAGGCCCAGGACAGCGCGCAGACCCGAGCGGGAGCACCGGGGAAGGCCAAGGACAGAGCGTGGACCGGAGCGGGAGTGGTGGAGAAGGCACAGGACAGCGCGCGGACCCGAGCGGGAGTGGTGGAGAAGGCCCAGGACAGCACGCGGACCCGAGCGGGAGTGGTGGAGAAGGCCCAGGACAGCGCGCGGACCCAAGCGGGAGCACCGGGGAAGGCACACGACAGAGCGCGGACCCGAGCGGGAGTGGTGGAGAAGGCCCAGGACAGCGCGCGGACCCGAGCGGGAGTGGTGGAGAAGGCCCAGGACAGCGAGCGGACCCGAGCGGGAGTGGTGGAGAAGGCCCAGGACAGCGCGCGGACCCAAGCGGGAGTGGTGGAGAAGGCCCAGGACAGCACGCGGACCCGAGTGGGAGCACCGGGGAAGGCTCAGAACAGAGCGTGGACCCGAGCAGGAGTGGTGGAGAAGGCCCAGGACAGCAGGCGGACCTGAGCGAGAGCAGTGGAGAAGGCCCAGGACAGCGGGCAGACCCGAGCGGGAGCACCGGGGAAGGCCCAAGACAGAGCGCAGACCCGAGCAGGAGTGGTGGAGAAGGCCCAGGACAGAGCGCGGACCCGAGCAGGAGTGGTGGAGAAGGCCTACGACAGCGCGCGGCCCCGAGCGAGAGCGGTGGAGAAGGCCCAGGACAGCGCGTGGACCCGAGCAGGAGTGGTGGAGAATGACCAGGACAGCGCGCGGACCCGAGCGGGAGCACCGGGAAAGGCCCAGGACAGAGCGCAGACCCGAGCGGGAGTGGTGGAGAAGGCCCAGGAAAACGCGCGGACCCGAGCGGGAGCACCGGGAAAGCCCAGGACAGAGCGCAGACCCGAGCGGGAGTGGTGGAGAAGGCCCAGGACAGCGCGCGGACCCGAGCAGGGGTGGTGGAGAAGGCCCAGGACAGTACGCGGACCCGAGCGAGGGCGGTGGAGAAGGCCCAGGATAGCGCGTGGAACCGAGCAGGAGTGGTGGAGAAGGCCCAGGACAGTGCGCGGACACGAGCAGGAGTGGTGGAGAAGGCCCAGGACAGCGCGCGGCCCCGAGTGAGAGCGGTGGAGGAGGCCCAGGACAGCGCGTGGACCCGAGCGGGAGTGGTGGAGAAGGCACATGACAACGCGCGGACCCGAGCCGGAGCACCGGGGAAGGCCCAGGACAGAGCGCAGACCCGAGCGGGAGTGGTTGAGAAGGCCCAGGACAGCGCGCGGATCCGAGCAGGAGTGGTGGAGAAGGCCCAGGACAGCGCGCGGACCCGAGCGAGGGCGGTGGAGAAGGCCCAGGATAGTGCGTGGAACCGAGCAGGAGTGGTGGAGAAGGCCCAGGACAGTGCGCGGACCCGAGCGGGAGCACCGGGAAAGGCCCAGGACAGAGCGCGGACCCGAGTGGGAGTGGTGGAAAAGGCCCAGGACAGCGCACGGCCCCGAGCGTGAGTGGTGGAGAAGGCCCAGGACAGCGCGCGGACCCGAGCGGGAGCACCGGGGAAGGCCCAGGACAGAGCGCGGACCCGAGCGGGAGTGGTGGAGAAGGCCCAGGACAGCGCGCGGACCCGAGCAGGTGTGGTGGAGAAGGCCCAGGACAGTGCGCGGACCCGAGCGAGAGCGGTGGAGAAGGCCCAGGACTGCGCGTGGACACGAGCAGGAGTGGTGGAGAAGGCCCAGGACAGCGAGCGGACCTGAGCGGGAGCACCGGGAAAGGCCAAGGACAGAGCGCGGACCCGAGCGGGAGTGGTGGAGAAGGCCCAGGACAGCGCGCAGACCCGAGCGGGAGCACCGGGGAAGGCCCAGGACAGAGCGTGGACCGGAGCGGGAGTGGTGGAGAAGGCACAGGACAGCGCGCGGACCCGAGCGGGAGTGGTGGAGAAGGCCCAGGACAGCACGCGGACCCGAGCGGGAGTGGTGGAGAAGGCCCAGGACAGCGCGCGGACCCAAGCGGGAGCACCGGGGAAGGCCCACGACAGAGCGCGGACCCGAGCAGGAGTGGTGGAGAAGGCCCAGGACAGCGCGCGGACCCGAGCGGGAGTGGTGGAGAAGGCCCAGGACAGCGAGCGGACCCGAGCGGGAGTGGTGGAGAAGGCCCAGGACAGCGCGCGGACCCAAGCGGGAGTGGTGGAGAAGGCCCAGGACAGCACGCGGACCCGAGTGGGAGCACCGGGGAAGGCTCAGGACAGAGCGTGGACCCGAGCAGGAGTGGTGGAGAAGGCCCAGGACAGCGGGCGGACCTGAGCGAGAGCAGTGGAGAAGGCCCAGGACAGCGGGCAGACCCGAGCGGGAGCACCGGGGAAGGCCCAGGACAGAGCGCAGACCCGAGCAGGAGTGGTGGAGAAGGCCCAGGACAGAGCGCGGACCCGATCAGGAGTGGTGGAGAAGGCCCACGACAGCGCGCGGCCCCGTGCGAGAGCGGTGGAGAAGGCCCAGGACAGCGCGTGGACCCGAGCAGGAGTGGTGGAGAATGCCCAGGACAGCGCGCGGACCCGAGCGGGAGCACCGGGAAAGGCCCAGGACAGAGCGCAGACCCGAGCGGGAGTGGTGGAGAAGGCCCAGGAAAACGCGCGGACCCGAGCGGGAGCACCGGGAAAGCCCAGGACAGAGCGGAGACCCGAGCGGGAGTGGTGGAGAAGGCCCAGGACAGCGCGCGGACCCGAGCAGGGGTGGTGGAGAAGGCCCAGGACAGCGCGCGGACCCGAGCGAGGGCGGTGGAGAAGGTCCAGGATAGCGCGTGGAACCGAGCAGGAGTGGTGGAGAAGGCCCAGGACAGTGCGCGGACCCGAGCAGGAGTGGTGGAGAAGGCCCAGGACAGCGCGCGGCCCCGAGTGAGAGCGGTGGAGGAGGCCCAGGACAGCGCGTGGACCCGAGCGGGAGTGGTGGAGAAGGCACAGGACAACGCGCGGACCCGAGCAGGAGTGGTGGAGAAGGCCCAGGACAGCGCGCGGACCCGAGCGAGGGCGGTGGAGAAGGCCCAGGATAGTGCGTGGAACCGAGCAGGAGTGGTGGAGAAGGCCCAGGACAGTGCGCGGACCCGAGCGGGAGCACCGGGAAAGGCCCAGGACAGAGCGCGGACCCGAGTGGGAGTGGTGGAAAAGGCCCAGGACAGCGCACGGCCCCGAGCGTGAGTGGTGGAGAAGGCCCAGGACAGCGCGCGGACCCGAGTGGGAGTGGTGGAGAAGGCCCAGGACAGCGAGCGGACCCATTCGAGAGTGGTGGTTAAGGCCCAGGACAGCGCGCGGACCCGAGCGGGAGCACCGGAGAAGGCCCAGGACAACGCGCGGACCCGAGCGAGAGCGGTGGAGAAGGCCCAGGACAGCGCGCGGACCCGAGCGGGAGTGGTGGAAAAGGCCCAGGACAGCGCGCGGACCCGAGCGGGAGCACCGGGAAAGGCCCAGGACAGAGCGCGGACCCGAGCGGGAGTGGTGGAGAAGGCCCAGGACAGCGCGGGGACCCGAGCGGGAGCACCGGGGAAGGCCCAGGACAGAGCGCGGACCCGAGCGGGAGTGGTGGAGAAGGCCCAGGACAGCGCGCGGACCCGAGCGGGAGTGGTGGAGAAGGCCCAGGACAGCGCGCGGACCCGAGCGAGAGCCATGGAGAAGGCCCAGGACAGCGCGCGGACCAGAGCGGGAGCACCGGGAAAGGCCCAGGACAGAGCGCTGACCCGAGCGGGAGTGGTGGATAAGGCCAAGGACAGCACGCGGACCCGAGCGGGAGTGGTGGAGAAGGCCCAGGACAGCGCGCGGACCCGAGCGGGATTGGTGGAAGAGGCCCAGGACAGCGCGCGGATCCGAGCGGGAGCACCGGGGAAGGCCCAGGACAGAGTGCGGACCCGAGCGGGATTGGTAGAGAAGGCCCAGGACAGTGCGCGGACCCGAGCGCGAGTGGTGGAGAAGGCCCAGGACAGCGCGCGGACCCGAGCGGGAGTGGTAGAGAAGGCCCAGGACAGCGAGCGGACCCGAGCGAGAGCGGTGGAGAAGGCCCAGGACAGCGCGTGGACCCGAGCGAGAGCGGTGGAGAAGGACCAGGACAGCGCGTGGACCCGAGCAGGAGTGGTGGAGAAGGCCCAGGACAAAGCGCGGACCCGTGCGGGAGTGGTGGAGAAGGCCCAGGACAGCGCGCGGACCCGAGCGGGAGCGGTGGAGGAGGCCCAGGACAAAGCACGGATCCGAGCGGGAGCACCGGGGAAGGCCCAGGACAGCACATGGACCCGAGCGGGAGCACCGGGGAAGGCCCAGGACAGAGCGCGGAACCGAGCGGGAGTGGTGGAGAAGGCCCAGGACAGCGCGCGGACCCAAGCGGGAGTGGTGGAGAAGGCCCAGGACAGCACGCGGACCCGAGTGGGAGCACCGGGGAAGGCTCAGGACAGAGCGTGGACCCGAGCAGGAGTGGTGGAGAAGGCCCAGGACAGCGGGCGGACCTGAGCGAGAGCAGTGGAGAAGGCCCAGGACAGCGGGCAGACCCGAGCGGGAGCACCGGGGAAGGCCCAGGACAGAGCGCAGACCCGAGCAGGAGTGGTGGAGAAGGCCCAGGACAGAGCGCGGACCCGATCAGGAGTGGTGGAGAAGGCCCACGACAGCGCGCGGCCCCGTGCGAGAGCGGTGGAGAAGGCCCAGGACAGCGCGTGGACCCGAGCAGGAGTGGTGGAGAATGCCCAGGACAGCGCGCGGACCCGAGCGGGAGCACCGGGAAAGGCCCAGGACAGAGCGCAGACCCGAGCGGGAGTGGTGGAGAAGGCCCAGGAAAACGCGCGGACCCGAGCGGGAGCACCGGGAAAGCCCAGGACAGAGCGCAGACCCGAGCGGGAGTGGTGGAGAAGGCCCAGGACAGCGCGCGGACCCGAGCAGGGGTGGTGGAGAAGGCCCAGGACAGCGCGCGGACCCGAGCGAGGGCGGTGGAGAAGGTCCAGGATAGCGCGTGGAACCGAGCAGGAGTGGTGGAGAAGGCCCAGGACAGTGCGCGGACCCGAGCAGGAGTGGTGGAGAAGGCCCAGGACAGCGCGCGGCCCCGAGTGAGAGCGGTGGAGGAGGCCCAGGACAGCGCGTGGACCCGAGCGGGAGTGGTGGAGAAGGCACAGGACAACGCGCGGACCCGAGCCGGAGCACCGGGGAAGGCCCAGGACAGAGCGCAGACCCGAGCGGGAGTGGTTGAGAAGGCCCAGGACAGCGCGCGGACCCGAGCAGGAGTGGTGGAGAAGGCCCAGGACAGCGCGCGGACCCGAGCGAGGGCGGTGGAGAAGGCCCAGGATAGTGCGTGGAACCGAGCAGGAGTGGTGGAGAAGGCCCAGGACAGTGCGCGGACCCGAGCGGGAGCACCGGGAAAGGCCCAGGACAGAGCGCGGACCCGAGTGGGAGTGGTGGAAAAGGCCCAGGACAGCGCACGGCCCCGAGCGTGAGTGGTGGAGAAGGCCCAGGACAGCGCGCGGACCCGAGTGGGAGTGGTGGAGAAGGCCCAGGACAGCGAGCGGACCCATTCGAGAGTGGTGGTTAAGGCCCAGGACAGCGCGCGGACCCGAGCGGGAGCACCGGAGAAGGCCCAGGACAACGCGCGGACCCGAGCGAGAGCGGTGGAGAAGGCCCAGGACAGCGCGCGGACCCGAGCGGGAGTGGTGGAAAAGGCCCAGGACAGCGCGCGGACCCGAGCGGGAGCACCGGGAAAGGCCCAGGACAGAGCGCGGACCCGAGCGGGAGTGGTGGAGAAGGCCCAGGACAGCGCGGGGACCCGAGCGGGAGCACCGGGGAAGGCCCAGGACAGAGCGCGGACCCGAGCGGGAGTGGTGGAGAAGGCCCAGGACAGCGCGCGGACCCGAGCAGGAGTGGTGGAGAAGGCCCAGGACAGCGCGCGGACCCGAGCGAGAGCCATGGAGAAGGCCCAGGACAGCGCGCGGACCAGAGCGGGAGCACCGGGAAAGGCCCAGGACAGAGCGCTGACCCGAGCGGGAGTGGTGGATAAGGCCAAGGACAGCACGCGGACCCGAGCGGGAGTGGTGGAGAAGGCCCAGGACAGCGCGCGGACCCGAGCGGGATTGGTGGAAGAGGCCCAGGACAGCGCGCGGATCCGAGCGGGAGCACCGGGGAAGGCCCAGGACAGAGTGCGGACCCGAGCGGGAGTGGTAGAGAAGGCCCAGGACAGTGCGCGGACCCGAGCGCGAGTGGTGGAGAAGGCCCAGGACAGCGCGCGGACCCGAGCGGGAGTGGTAGAGAAGGCCCAGGACAGCGAGCGGACCCGAGCGAGAGCGGTGGAGAAGGCCCAGGACAGCGCGTGGACCCGAGCGAGAGCGGTGGAGAAGGACCAGGACAGCGCGTGGACCCGAGCAGGAGTGGTGGAGAAGGCCCAGGACAAAGCGCGGACCCGTGCGGGAGTGGTGGAGAAGGCCCAGGACAGCGCGCGGACCCGAGCGGGAGCGGTGGAGGAGGCCCAGGACAAAGCACGGATCCGAGCGGGAGCACCGGGGAAGGCCCAGGACAGCACATGGACCCGAGCGGGAGCACCGGGGAAGGCCCAGGACAGAGTGCGGAACCGAGCGGGAGTGGTGGAGAAGGCCCAGGACAGCGCGCGGACTCGAGCAGGAGTGGTGGAGAAGGCGCAGGACAGCGCGCGGACCCGAGCGAGAGCAGTGGAGAAGGCCCAGGACAGCGCGCGGACCCGAGCGGGAGCACCGGGAAAGGCCCAGGACAGAGCGTGGACCCGAGCGGGAGTGGTGGAGAAGGCCAAGGACAGCCCGCGGACCCGAGCGGGAGTGGTGGAGAAGGCCCAGGACAGCACGCGGACCCGAGCGGGAGTGGTGGAGAAGGCCCAGGACAGCGAGCGGACCCGAGCGGGAGCGGTGGAGAAGGCCCAGGACAGCGCGCGGACCCGAGCGGGAGTTGTGGAGAAGGCCCAGGACAGCGTGCGAACCCAAGCAGGAGTGGTGGTGAAGGCCCAGGACAGCGCGCGGACCCGAGCGGGAGCACCGGAGCAGGCCCAGGGCAGAGCGCGGACCCGAGCGGGAGTGGTGGAGAAGGCCCAGGACAGCGTGCGAACCCAAGCAGGAGTGGTGGTGAAGGCCCAGGACAGCGCGCGGACCCGAGCGGGAGCACCGGAGCAGGCCCAGGGCAGAGAGCGGACCCGAGCGGGAGTGGTGGAGAAGGCCCAGGACTGCGCGCGGACCCGAGCAGGAGTGGTGGAGAGGGCCCAGGTCAGTGAGCGGACCCGAGCGAGAGCACCGGGAAAGGCCCAGGACAGAGCGCAGACCCGAGTGGGAGTAGTGGAGAAGGCCCAGGACAGCGCGCAGACCCGTGCGGGAGCACCGGGGAAGGCCCAGGACAGAGCGCGGACCCGAGCGGGAGTGGTGGAGAAGGCCCAGGACAGCACGCAGACCCGAGCGAGAGCGGTGGAGAAGGCCCAGTACAGCGCGCGGACCCGAGCGAGAGCGGTGGAGAAGGCCCAGGACAGCGAGCGGACCCGAGCGAGAGCGGTGGAGAAGGCCCAGGACAGCGCGTGGACCCGAGTGAGAGTGGTGGAGAAGGATCAGGACAGCGCGTGGACCCGAGCAGGAGTGGTGGAGAAGGCCCAGGACAGAGCGCGGACCCATGCGGGAGTGGTGGAGAAGGCACAGGACAGCGCGCGGACCCGAGCAGGAGTGGTGGAGAAGGCCCAGGACAAAGCACGGATCCGAGCGGGAGCACCGGGGAAGGCCCAGGACAGCACGTGGACCCGAGCGGGAGCACCGGGGAAGGCCCAGGACAGCGCACAGACCCGAGCGGGAGTGGTGGAGAAGGCCCAGGACAGCGCGCAGACCCGAGCGGGAGCACCGGGGAAGGCCCAGGACAGAGCGCGGACCCGAGCGGGAGTGGTGGAGAAGGCCCAGGACAGCGCGCGGACTCGAGCAGGAGTGGTGGAGAAGGCCCAGGACAGTGCGCGGACCCGAGCGAGAGCAGTGGAGAAGGCCCAGGACAGCGCGCGGACCCGAGCGGGAGCACCGGGAAAGGCCCAGGACAGAGCGTGGACCCGAGCGGGAGTGGTGGAGAAGGCCAAGGACAGCGCGCGGACCCGAGCGGGAGTGGTGGAGAAGGCCCAGGACAGCGCGCGGACCCGAGCGGGAGTGGTGGAGAAGGCCCAGGACAGCGAGCGGACCCGAGCGGGAGCGGTGGAGAAGGCCCAGGACAGCGCGCGGACCCGAGCGGGAGTGGTGGAGAAGGCCCAGGACAGCGTGCGAACCAAAGCAGGAGTGGTGGTGAAGGCCCAGGACAGCGCGCGGACCCGAGCGGGAGCACCGGAGAAGGCCCAGGGCAGAGCGCGGACCCGAGCGGGAGTGGTGGAGAAGGCCCAGGACAGCACGCAGACCCGAGCGAGAGCGGTGGAGAAGGCCCAGGACAGCGCGCGGACCCGAGCGAGAGCGGTGGAGAAGGCCCAGGACAGCACGCGGACCTGACCGGGAGCACCGGGAAAGGCCCAGGACAGAGCGCAGACCCGAGTGGGAGTAGTGGAGAAGGCCCAGGACAGCGCGCAGACCCGAGCGGGAGCACCGGGGAAGGCCCAGGACAGAGCGCGGACCCGAGCGGGAGTGGTGGAGAAGGCCCAGGACAGCACGCAGACCCGAGCGAGAGCGGTGGAGAAGGCCCAGGACAGCGCGCGGACCCGAGCGAGAGCGGTGGAGAAGGCCCAGGACAGCGGGCGGACCCGAGCGGGAGCACCGGGGAAGGCCCAGGACAGAGCGCAGACCCGAGCGGGAGTGGTGGAGAAGGCCCAGGACAGCGCGCGGACCCGAGCAGGAGTGGTGGAGAAGGCCCAGGACAGTGCGTGGTCCCGAGCAGGAGTGGTGGAGAAGGCCCAGGACAGCGCGCGGACCCGAGCGGGAGCACCGGGAAAGGCCCAGGACAGAGCGCGGACCCGAGCGGGAGTGGTGGAGAAGGCCCAGGACAGCGCGCGGACCCAAGCGGGAGTGGTGGAGAAGGCCCAGGACAGCGAGCGGACCCGAGTGAGAGCGGTGGAGAAGGCCCAGGACAGCGCGCAGACCCGAGCGAGAGCTGTGGAGATGGCTCAGGACAGCGAGTGGACCCGAGCGAGAGCGGTGGAGAAGGATCAGGACAGCGCGCGGACCCGAGCAGGAGTGGTGGAGAAGGCCCAGGACAGAGCGTGGACCCGAGCGGGAGTGGTGGATAAGGCCCAGGACAAGGCGCGGACCCGAGCGGGAGCGGTGGAGAAGGCCCAGGACAAAGCACGGATCCGAGCGGGATCACCGGGGAAGGCCCAGGACAGCGCATGGACCCGAGCGGGAGCACCGGGGAAGGCCCAGGACAGCGCGTGGACCCGAGCGGGAGCACCGGGGAAGGCCCAGGACAGCGCGCGGACTCGAGCGGGAGCACCGGAGAATGCCCAGGACAGCGCGCGGACCCGAGAGGGAGCGGTGGAGAAGGCCCAGGACAGCGCGCGGACCCGAGCGAGAGCGGTGGAGAAGGCCCAGGACAGCGCGCGGACCCGAGCGGGAGCGGTGGAGAAGGCCCAGGACAGCGCGCGGACCCGAGCGAGAGCGGTGGAGAAGGCCCAGGACAGAGCGCGGACCCGAGCGGGAGTGGTGGAGAAGGCCCAGGACAGCGCGCGGACCCGAGCAGGTGTGGTGGAGAAGGCCCAGGACAGCGCGTGGACCCGAGCGGTAGCATCGGGAAAGGCCCAGGACAGAGCGCGGACCCGAGCGGGAGTGGTGGAGAAGGCCAAGGACAGCGCGCAGACCCAAGCGGGAGTTGTGGAGAAGGCCCAGGACAGCGCGCGGACCCGAGCGGGAGTGGTGGAGAAGGCCCAGGACAGCGCGCGGACCCGAGCGGGAGCACCGGGGAAGGCCCAGGACAGAGCGCGGACCCAAGCGGGAGTGGTGGAGAAGCCCCAGGACAGCGCGCGGACCCGAGCGTGAGTGGTGGAGAAGGCCCAGGACTGTGCGCGGACCCGAGCGGGAGTGCTGGAGAATGCCCAGGACAGAGCGCGGACCCAAGCGGGAGTGGTGGAGAAGGCCCAGGACAGCGCGCGGACCCGAGCGGGAGTGGTGGAGAAGGCCCAGGACAGCACGCGGACCCGAGCGGGAGTGGTGGAGAAGGCCCAGGACAGCGAGCGGACCCGAGCGGGAGCGGTGGAGAAGGCCCAGGACAGCGCGCGGACCCGAGCGGGAGTGGTGGAGAAGGCCCAGGACAGCGTGCGAACCCAAGCAGGAGTGGTGGTGAAGGCCCAGGACAGCGCGCGGACCCGAGCGGGAGCACCGGAGCAGGCCCAGGGCAGAGCGCGGACCCGAGCGGGAGTGGTGGAGAAGGCCCAGGACAGCGTGCGAACCCAAGCAGGAGTGGTGGTGAAGGCCCAGGACAGCGCGCGGACCCGAGCGGGAGCACCGGAGCAGGCCCAGGGCAGAGCGCGGACCCGAGCGGGAGTGGTGGAGAAGGCCCAGGACTGCGCGCGGACCCGAGCAGGAGTGGTGGAGAGGGCCCAGGTCAGTGAGCGGACCCGAGCGAGAGCACCGGGAAAGGCCCAGGACAGAGCGCAGACCCGAGTGGGAGTAGTGGAGAAGGCCCAGGACAGCGCGCAGACCCGTGCGGGAGCACCGGGGAAGGCCCAGGACAGAGCGCGGACCCGAGCGGGAGTGGTGGAGAAGGCCCAGGACAGCACGCAGACCCGAGCGAGAGCGGTGGAGAAGGCCCAGTACAGCGCGCGGACCCGAGCGAGAGCGGTGGAGAAGGCCCAGGACAGCGAGCGGACCCGAGCGAGAGCGGTGGAGAAGGCCCAGGACAGCGCGTGGACCCGAGTGAGAGCGGTGGAGAAGGATCAGGACAGCGCGTGGACCCGAGCAGGAGTGGTGGAGAAGGCCCAGGACAGAGCGCGGACCCGTGCGGGAGTGGTGGAGAAGGCACAGGACAGCGCGCGGACCCGAGCAGGAGTGGTGGAGAAGGCCCAGGACAAAGCACGGATCCGAGCGGGAGCACCGGGGAAGGCCCAGGACAGCACGTGGACCCGAGCGGGAGCACCGGGGAAGGCCCAGGACAGCGCACAGACCCGAGCGGGAGTGGTGGAGAAGGCCCAGGACAGCGCGCAGACCCGAGCGGGAGCACCGGGGAAGGCCCAGGACAGAGCGCGGACCCGAGCGGGAGTGGTGGAGAAGGCCCAGGACAGCGCGCGGACTCGAGCAGGAGTGGTGGAGAAGGCCCAGGACAGCGCGCGGACCCGAGCGAGAGCAGTGGAGAAGGCCCAGGACAGCGCGCGGACCCGAGCGGGAGCACCGGGAAAGGCCCAGGACAGAGCGTGGACCCGAGCGGGAGTGGTGGAGAAGGCCAAGGACAGCGCGCGAACCCGAGCGGGAGTGGTGGAGAAGGCCCAGGACAGCGCGCGGACCCGAGCGGGAGTGGTGGAGAAGGCCCAGGACAGCGAGCGGACCCGAGCGGGAGCGGTGGAGAAGGCCCAGGACAGCGCGCGGACCCGAGCGGGAGTGGTGGAGAAGGCCCAGGACAGCGTGCGAACCAAAGCAGGAGTGGTGGTGAAGGCCCAGGACAGCGCGCGGACCCGAGCGGGAGCACCGGAGAAGGCCCAGGGCAGAGCGCGGACCCGAGCGGGAGTGGTGGAGAAGGCCCAGGACAGCACGCAGACCCGAGCGAGAGCGGTGGAGAAGGCCCAGGACAGCGCGCGGACCCGAGCGAGAGCGGTGGAGAAGGCCCAGGACAGCACGCGGACCTGAGCGGGAGCACCGGGAAAGGCCCAGGACAGAGCGCAGACCCGAGTGGGAGTAGTGGAGAAGGCCCAGGACAGCGCGCAGACCCGAGCGGGAGCACCGGGGAAGGCCCAGGACAGAGCGCGGACCCGAGCGGGAGTGGTGGAGAAGGCCCAGGACAGCACGCAGACCCGAGCGAGAGCGGTGGAGAAGGCCCAGGACAGCGCGCGGACCCGAGCGAGAGCGGTGGAGAAGGCCCAGGACAGCGGGCGGACCCGAGCGGGAGCACCGGGGAAGGCCCAGGACAGAGCGCAGACCCAAGCGGGAGTGGTGGAGAAGGCCCAGGACAGCGCGCGGACCCGAGCAGGAGTGGTGGAGAAGGCCCAGGACAGTGCGTGGACCCGAGCAGGAGTGGTGGAGAAGGCCCAGGACAGCGCGCGGACCCGAGCGGGAGCACCGGGAAAGGCCCAGGACAGAGCGCGGACCCGAGCGGGAGTGGTGGAGAAGGCCCAGGACAGCGCGCGGACCCAAGCGGGAGTGGTGGAGAAGGCCCAGGACAGCGAGCGGACCCGAGCGAGAGCGGTGGAGAAGGCCCAGGACAGCGCGCAGACCCGAGCGAGAGCTGTGGAGAAGGCTCAGGACAGCGAGTGGACCCGAGCGAGAGCGGTGGAGAAGGATCAGGACAGCGCGCGGACCCGAGCAGGAGTGGTGGAGAAGGCCCAGGACAGAGCGTGGACCCGAGCGGGAGTGGTGGATAAGGCCCAGGACAAGGCGCGGACCCGAGCGGGAGCGGTGGAGAAGGCCCAGGACAAAGCACGGATCCGAGCGGGATCACCGGGGAAGGCCCAGGACAGCGCATGGACCCGAGCGGGAGCACCGGAGAAGGCCCAGGACAGCGCGTGGACCCGAGCGGGAGCACCGGGGAAGGCCCAGGACAGCGCGCGGACCCGAGCGGGAGCACCGGAGAAGGCCCAGGACAGCGCGCGGACCCGAGCGGGAGCGGTGGAGAAGGCCCAGGACAGCGCGCGGACCCGAGCGAGAGCGGTGGAGAAGGCCCAGGACAGCGCGCGGACCCGAGCGGGAGCGGTGGAGAAGGCCCAGGACAGCGCGCGGACCCGAGCGAGAGCGGTGGAGAAGGCCCAGGACAGAGCGCGGACCCGAGCGGGAGTGGTGGAGAAGGCCCAAGACAGCGCGCGGACCCGAGCAGGTGTGGTGGAGAAGGCCCAGGACAGCGCGTGGACCCGAGCGGTAGCATCGGGAAAGGCCCAGGACAGAGCGCGGACCCGAGCGGGAGTGGTGGAGAAGGCCAAGGACAGCGCGCAGACCCAAGCGGGAGTTGTGGAGAAGGCCCAGGACAGCGCGCGGACCCTAGCGGGAGTGGTGGAGAAGGCCCAGGACAGCGCGCGGACCCGAGCGGGAGCACCGGGGAAGGCCCAGGACAGAGCGCGGACCCAAGCGGGAGTGGTGGAGAAGGCCCAGGACAGCGCGCGGACCCGAGCGTGAGTGGTGGAGAAGGCCCAGGACTGTGCGCGGACCCGAGCGGGAGTGCTGGAGAATGCCCAGGACAGAGCGCGGACCCAAGCGGGAGTGGTGGAGAAGGCCCAGGACAGCGAGCGGACCCGAGCGAGAGCGGTGGAGGAAGCCCAGGACAGCGTGCGGACCCGAGCGAGAGCGGTGGAGAAGGACCAGGACAGCACGCGGACTCGAGCAGGAGTGGTGGACAAGGCCCAGGACAGAGCGCAGACCCGAGCGGGAGGGGTGGAGACGGCCCAGGACAGCGCGCGGACCCGAGCGGGAGCGGTGGAGAAGGCCCAGGACAAAGCACGGATCCGAGCGGGAGCATCGGGGAAGGCCCAGGACAGTGCGTGGACCCGAGCGGGAGCACCGGGGAAGGCCCAGGACAGCGCGCGGACCCGAGCGGGAGCACTGGAGAAGGCCCAGGAAAGCGCGTGGACCCGAGCGGGAGCGGTGGAGAAGGCCCAGGACAGCGCGCGGACCCAAGCGAGAGCGTTGGAGAAGCCCCAGGACACCGGGCGGACCCGAGCGGGAGTGGTGGAGAAGGCCCAGGACAGAGCGCGGACCCGAGCGGGAGTGGTGGAGAAGGCCCTGGACAGAGCGCGGACCCGAGCGGGAGTGGTGGAGAAGTCCCAGGACAGCGCGCGGATCCAAGCGGGAGTGGTGGTGAAGGCCCAGGACAGCGCGCGGACCCGAGCGGGAGTGGTGGAGAAGGCCCAGGACAGCGAGCGGACCCGAGCGGGAGTGGTGGAGAAGGCCCAGGACAGCGCGCGGACCCAAGCGAGAGCGGTGGAGAAGGCCCAGGACAGCGAGCGGACCTGAGCGAGAGCGGTGGAGAAGGCCCAGGACAGCGCGCGGACCCGAGCGGGATTGGTGGAGAAGGCCCAGGACAGCGCGCGGACCTGAGCGGGAGCGGTGGAGAAGGCCCAGGACAGCGCGCGGACCAGAGCGAGAGCGGTGGAGAAGGCCCAGGACAGCGCGCGGACCCGAGCGGGAGCGGTGGAGAAGGCCCAGGACAGCGCGCGGACCCGAGCGAGAGCGGTGGAGAAGGCCCAGGACAGAGCGCGGAACCGAGCGGGAGTGGTGGAGAAGGCCCCGGACAGCGCGCGGACCCAAGCGGGAGTGGTGGAGAAGGCCCAGGAGAGCGCGCGGACCCGAGCAGGTGTGGTGGAGAAGGCCCAGGACAGTGCGCGGACCCGAGCGAGAGCGGTGGAGAAGGCCCAGGACTGCGCGTGGACACGAGCAGGAGTGGTGGAGAAGGCCCAGGACAGCGCGCGGACCCGAGCGGGAGCACCGGGAAAGGCCCAGGACAGAGCGCGGAACCGAGCGGGAGTGGTGGAGAAGGCCCAGGACAGCGCGCAGACCCGAGCGGGAGCACCGGGGAAGGCCCAGGACAGAGCGCGGACCCGAGCGGGAGTGGTGGAGAAGGCCCAGGACAGCGCGCGGACCCGAGCGAGAGCGGTGGAGAAGGCCCAGGACAGCGAGCGGACCCGAGCGGGATCACCGGGAAAGGCCCAGGACAGAGCGTGGATCCGAGCGGGAGTGGTGGAGAAGGCCCAGGACAGCGCACGGACCCGAGCGGGAGTGGTGGAGAAGGCCCAGGACAGCACGCGGACCCGAGCGGGAGTGGTGGAGAAGGCCCAGGACAGCGCGCGGACCCGAGCGGGAGCATCGGGGAAGGCCCAGGACAGAGCGCGGACCCGAGCGGGAGTGGTGGAGAAGGCCCAGGACAGCGCGCGGACCCGAGTGGGAGTGGTGGAGAAGGCCCAGGACAACGAGCGGACCCGAGCGGGAGTGGTGGAGAAGGCCCAGGACAGCGTGCGAACCCAAGCAGGAGTGGTGGTGAAGGCCCAGGACAGCGCGCGGACCCGAGCGGGACCACCGGAGCAGGCCCAGGGCAGAGCGCGGACCCGAGCGGGAGTGGTGGAGAAGGCCCAGGACTGCGCGCGGACCCGAGCAGGAGTGGTGGAGAGGGCCCAGGTCAGTGAGCGGACCCGAGCGAGAGCACCGGGAAAGGCCCAGGACAGAGCGCAGACCCGAGTGGGAGTAGTGGAGAAGGCCCAGGACAGCGCGCAGACCCGTGCGGGAGCACCGGGGAAGGCCCAGGACAGAGCGCGGACCCGAGCGGGAGTGGTGGAGAAGGCCCAGGACAGCACGCAGACCCGAGCGAGAGCGGTGGAGAAGGCCCAGTACAGCGCGCGGACCCGAGCGAGAGCGGTGGAGAAGGCCGAGAACAGCGAGCGGACCCGAGCGAGAGCGGTGGAGAAGGCCCAGGACAGCGCGTGGACCCGAGTGAGAGTGGTGGAGAAGGATCAGGACAGCGCGTGGACCCGAGCAGGAGTGGTGGAGAAGGCCCAGGACAGAGCGCGGACCCATGCGGGAGTGGTGGAGAAGGCACAGGACAGCGCCCGGACCCGAGCAGGAGTGGTGGAGAAGGCCCAGGACAAAGCACGGATCCGAGCGGGAGCACCGGGGAAGGCCCAGGACAGCACGTGGACCCGAGCGGGAGCACCGGGGAAGGCCCAGGACAGCGCACAGACCCGAGCGGGAGTGGTGGAGAAGGCCCAGGATAGCGCGCAGACCCGAGCGGGAGCACCGGGGAAGGCCCAGGACAGAGCGCGGACCCGAGCGGGAGTGGTGGAGAAGGCCCAGGACAGCGCGCGGACTCGAGCAGGAGTGGTGGAGAAGGCCCAGGACAGCGCGCGGACCCGAGCGAGAGCAGTGGAGAAGGCCCAGGACAGCGCGCGGACCCGAGCGGGAGCACCGGGAAAGGCCCAGGACAGAGCGTGGACCCGAGCGGGAGTGGTGGAGAAGGCCAAGGACAGCGCGCGGACCCGAGCGGGAGTGGTGGAGAAGGCCCAGGACAGCGCGCGGACCCGAGCGGGAGTGGTGGAGAAGGCCCAGGACAGCGAGCGGACCCGAGCGGGAGCGGTGGAGAAGGCCCAGGACAGCGCGCGGACCCGAGCGGGAGTGGTGGAGAAGGCCCAGGACAGCGTGCGAACCAAAGCAGGAGTGGTGGTGAAGGCCCAGGACAGCGCGCGGACCCGAGCGGGAGCACCGGAGAAGGCCCAGGGCAGAGCGCGGACCCGAGCGGGAGTGGTGGAGAAGGCCCAGGACAGCACGCAGACCCGAGCGAGAGCGGTGGAGAAGGCCCAGGACAGCGCGCGGACCCGAGCGAGAGCGGTGGAGAAGGCCCAGGACAGCACGCGGACCTGAGCGGGAGCACCGGGAAAGGCCCAGGACAGAGCGCAGACCCGAGTGGGAGTAGTGGAGAAGGCCCAGGACAGCGCGCAGACCCGAGCGGGAGCACCGGGGAAGGCCCAGGACAGCACGCGGACCCGAGCGAGAGCGGTGGAGAAGGCCCAGGACAGCGCGCGGACCCGAGCGAGAGCGGTGGAGAAGGCCCAGGACAGCGCGCGGACCCGAGCGAGAGCGGTGGAGAAGGCCCAGGACAGCGGGCGGACCCGAGCGGGAGCACCGGGGAAGGCCCAGGACAGAGCGCAGACCCGAGCGGGAGTGGTGGAGAAGGCCCAGGACAGCGCGCGGACCCGAGCAGGAGTGGTGGAGAAGGCCCAGGACAGTGCGTGGACCCGAGCAGGAGTGGTGGAGAAGGCCCAGGACAGCGCGCGGACCCGAGCGGGAGCACCGGGAAAGGCCCAGGACAGAGCGCGGACCCGAGCGGGAGTGGTGGAGAAGGCCCAGGACAGCGCGCGGACCCAAGCGGGAGTGGTGGAGAAGGCCCAGGACAGCGAGCGGACCCGAGCGAGAGCGGTGGAGAAGGCCCAGGACAGCGCGCAGACCCGAGCGAGAGCTGTGGAGAAGGCTCAGGACAGCGAGTGGACCCGAGCGAGAGCGGTGGAGAAGGATCAGGACAGCGCGCGGACCCGAGCAGGAGTGGTGGAGAAGGCCCAGGACAGAGCGTGGACCCGAGCGGGAATGGTGGATAAGGCCCAGGACAAGGCGCGGACCCGAGCGGGAGCGGTGGAGAAGGCCCAGGACAAAGCACGGATCCGAGCGGGATCACCGGGGAAGGCCCAGGACAGCGCACGGACCCGAGCGGGAGCACCGGGGAAGGCCCAGGACAGCGCGTGGACCCGAGCGGTAGCACCGGGGAAGGCCCAGGACAGCGCGCGGACCCGAGCGGGAGCACCGGAGAAGGCCCAGGAGAGCGCGCGGACCCGAGCGGGAGCGGTGGAGAAGGCCCAGGACAGCGCGCGGACCCGAGCGAGAGCGGTGGAGAAGGCCCAGGACAGCGCGCGGACCCGAGCGGGAGCGGTGGAAAAGGCCCAGGACAGCGCGCGGACCCGAGCGAGAGCGGTGGAGAAGGCCCAGGACAGAGCGCGGACCCGAGCGGGAGTGGTGGAGAAGGCCCAGGACAGCGCGCGGACCCGAGCAGGTGTGGTGGAGAAGGCCCAGGACAGCGCGTGGACCCGAGCGGTAGCATCGGGAAAGGCCCAGGACAGAGCGCGGACCCGAGCGGGAGTGGTGGAGAAGGCCAAGGACAGCGCGCAGACCCAAGCGGGAGTTGTGGAGAAGGCCCAGGACAGCGCGCGGACCCGAGCGGGAGTGGTGGAGAAGGCCCAGGACAGCGCGCGGACCCGAGCGGGAGCACCGGGGAAGGCCCAGGACAGAGCGCGGACCCAAGCGGGAGTGGTGGAGAAGCCCCAGGACAGCGCGCGGACCCGAGCGTGAGTGGTGGAGAAGGCCCAGGACAGAGCGCGGACCCGAGCGGGAGTGGTGGAGAAGGCCCAGGACTGCGTGCGAACCCAAGCAGGAGTGGTGGTGAAGGCCCAGGACAGCGCGCGGACCCGAGCGGGAGCACCGGAGCAGGCCCAGGGCAGAGCGCGGACCCGAGCGGGAGTGGTGGAGAAGGCCCAGGACAGCGTGCGAACCCAAGCAGGAGTGGTGGTGAAGGCCCAGGACAGCGCGCGGACCCGAGCGGGAGCACCGGAGCAGGCCCAGGGCAGAGCGCGGACCCGAGCGGGAGTGGTGGAGAAGGCCCAGGACTGCGCGCGGACCCGAGCAGGAGTGGTGGAGAGCGCCCAGGTCAGTGAGCGGACCCGAGCGAGAGCACCGGGAAAGGCCCAGGACAGAGCGCAGACCCGAGTGGGAGTAGTGGAGAAGGCCCAGGACAGCGCGCAGACCCGTGCGGGAGCACCGGGGAAGGCCCAGGACAGAGCGCGGACCCGAGCGGGAGTGGTGGAGAAGGCCCAGGACAGCACGCAGACCCGAGCGAGAGCGGTGGAGAAGGCCCAGTACAGCGCGCGGACCCGAGCGAGAGCGGTGGAGAAGGCCCAGGACAGCGAGCGGACCCGAGCGAGAGCGGTGGGGAAGGCCCAGGACAGCGCGTGGACCCGAGTGAGAGCGGTGGAGAAGGATCAGGACAGCGCGTGGACCCGAGCAGGAGTGGTGGAGAAGGCCCAGGACAGAGCGCGGACCCGTGCGGGAGTGGTGGAGAAGGCACAGGACAGCGCGCGGACCCGAGCAGGAGTGGTGGAGAAGGCCCAGGACAAAGCACGGATCCGAGCGGGAGCACCGGGGAAGGCCCAGGACAGCACGTGGACCCGAGCGGGAGCACCGGGGAAGGCCCAGGACAGCGCACAGACCCGAGCGGGAGTGGTGGAGAAGGCCCAGGACAGCGCGCAGACCCGAGCGGGAGCACCGGGAAAGGCCCAGGACAGAGCGCGGACCCGAGCGGGAGTGGTGGAGAAGGCCCAGGACAGCGCGCGGACTTGAGCAGGAGTGGTGGAGAAGGCCCAGGACAGCGCGCGGACCCGAGCGAGAGCAGTGGAGAAGGCCCAGGACAGCGCGCGGACCCGAGCGGGAGCACCGGGAAAGGCCCAGGACAGAGCGTGGACCCGAGCGGGAGTGGTGGAGAAGGCCAAGGACAGCGCGCGAACCCGAGCGGGAGTGGTGGAGAAGGCCCAGGACAGCGCGCGGAACCGAGCGGGAGTGGTGGAGAAGGCCCAGGACAGCGAGCGGACCCGAGCGGGAGCGGTGGAGAAGGCCCAGGACAGCGCGCGGACCCGAGCGGGAGTGGTGGAGAAGGCCCAGGACAGCGTGCGAACCAAAGCAGGAGTGGTGGTGAAGGCCCAGGACAGCGCGCGGACCCGAGCGGGAGCACCGGAGAAGGCCCAGGGCAGAGCGCGGACCCGAGCGGGAGTGGTGGAGAAGGCCCAGGACAGCACGCAGACCCGAGCGAGAGCGGTGGAGAAGGCCCAGGACAGCGCGCGGACCCGAGCGAGAGCGGTGGAGAAGGCCCAGGACAGCACGCGGACCTGAGCGGGAGCACCGGGAAAGGCCCAGGACAGAGCGCAGACCCGAGTGGGAGTAGTGGAGAAGGCCCAGGACAGCGCGCAGACCCGAGCGGGAGCACCGGGGAAGGCCCAGGACAGAGCGCGGACCCGAGCGGGAGTGGTGGCGAAGGCCCAGGACAGCACGCAGACCCGAGCGAGAGCGGTGGAGAAGGCCCAGGACAGCGCGCGGACCCGAGCGAGAGCGGTGGAGAAGGCCCAGGACAGCGGGCGGACCCGAGCGGGAGCACCGGGGAAGGCCCAGGACAGAGCGCAGACCCAAGCGGGAGTGGTGGAGAAGGCCCAGGACAGTGCGTGGACCCGAGCAGGAGTGGTGGAGAAGGCCCAGGACAGCGCGCGGACCCGAGCGGGAGCACTGGGAAAGGCCCAGGACAGAGCGCGGACCCGAGCGGGAGTGGTGGAGAAGGCCCAGGACAGCGCGCGGACCCAAGCGGGAGTGGTGGAGAAGGCCCAGGACAGCGAGCGGACCCGAGCGAGAGCGGTGGAGAAGGCCCAGGACAGCGCGCAGACCCGAGCGAGAGCTGTGGAGAAGGCTCAGGACAGCGAGTGGACCCGAGCGAGAGCGGTGGAGAAGGATCAGGACAGCGCGCGGACCCGAGCAGGAGTGGTGGAGAAGGCCCAGGACAGAGCGTGGACCCGAGCGGGAGTGGTGGATAAGGCCCAGGACAAGGCGCGGACCCGAGCGGGAGCGGTGGAGAAGGCCCAGGACAAAGCACGGATCCGAGCGGGATCACCGGGGAAGGCCCAGGACAGCGCATGGACCCGAGCGGGAGCACCGGAGAAGGCCCAGGACAGCGCGTGGACCCGAGCGGGAGCACCGGGGAAGGCCCAGGACAGCGCGCGGACCCGAGCGGGAGCACCGGAGAAGGCCCAGGACAGCGCGCGGACCCGAGCGGGAGCGGTGGAGAAGGCCCAGGACAGCGCGCGGACCCGAGCGAGAGCGGTGGAGAAGGCCCAGGACAGCGCGCGGACCCGAGCGGGAGCGGTGGAGAAGGCCCAGGACAGCGCGCGGACCCGAGCGAGAGCGGTGGGGAAGGCCCAGGACAGAGCGCGGACCCGAGCGGGAGTGGTGGAGAAGGCCCAGGACAGCGCGCGGACCCGAGCAGGTGTGGTGGAGAAGGCCCAGGACAGCGCGTGGACCCGAGCGGTAGCATCGGGAAAGGCCCAGGACAGAGCGCGGACCCGAGCGGGAGTGGTGGAGAAGGCCAAGGACAGCGCGCAGACCCAAGCGGGAGTTGTGGAGAAGGCCCAGGACAGCGCGCGGACCCGAGCGGGAGTGGTGGAGAAGGCCCAGGACAGCGCGCGGACCCGAGCGGGAGCACCGGGGAAGGCCCAGGACAGAGCGCGGACCCAAGCGGGAGTGGTGGAGAAGGCCCAGGACAGCGCGCGGACCCGAGCGTGAGTGGTGGAGAAGGCCCAGGACTGTGCGCGGACCCGAGCGGGAGTGCTGGAGAATGCCCAGGACAGAGCGTGGACCCAAGCGGGAGTGGTGGAAAAGGCCCAGGACAGCGAGCGGACCCGAGCGAGAGCGGTGGAGGAAGCCCAGGACAGCGTGCGGACCCGAGCGAGAGCGGTGGAGAAGGACCAGGACAGCACGCGGACTCGAGCAGGAGTGGTGGACAAGGCCCAGGACAGAGCGCAGACCCGAGCGGGAGGGGTGGAGAAGGCCCAGGACAGCGCGCGGACCCGAGCGGGAGCGGTGGAGAAGGCCCAGGACAGAGCGCGGAACCGAGCGGGAGTGGTGGAGAAGGCCCCGGACAGCGCGCGGACCCAAGCGGGAGTGGTGGAGAAGGCCCAGGAGAGCGCGCGGACCCGAGCAGGTGTGGTGGAGAAGGCCCAGGACAGTGCGCGGACCCGAGCGAGAGCGGTGGAGAAGGCCCAGGACTGCGCGTGGACACGAGCAGGAGTGGTGGAGAAGGCCCAGGACAGCGCGCGGACCCGAGCGGGAGCACCGGGAAAGGCCCAGGACAGAGCGCGGACCCGAGCGGGAGTGGTGGAGAAGGCCCAGGACAGCGCGCAGACCCGAGCGGGAGCACCGGGGAAGGCCCAGGACAGAGCGCGGACCCGAGCGGGAGTGGTGGAGAAGGCCCAGGACAGCGCGCGGACCCGAGCGAGAGCGGTGGAGAAGGCCCAGGACAGCGCGCGGACCCGAGCGGGATCACCGGGAAAGGCCCAGGACAGAGCGTGGATCCGAGCGGGAGTGGTGGAGAAGGCCCAGGACAGCGCACGGACCCGAGCGGGAGTGGTGGAGAAGGCCAAGGACAGCACGCGGACCCGAGCGGGAGTGGTGGAGAAGGCCCAGGACAGCGCGCGGACCCGAGCGGGAGCATCGGGGAAGGCCCAGGACAGAGCGCGGACCCGAGCGGGAGTGGTGGAGAAGGCCCAGGACAGCGCGCGGACCCGAGTGGGAGTGGTGGAGAAGGCCCAGGACAACGAGCGGACCCGAGCGAGAGTGGTGGAGAAGGCCCAGGACAGCGCGCGGGCCCAAGCGAGAGTGGTGGAGAAGGCCCAGGACAGCGCGCGGACCCGAGTGGGAGCACCGGGGAAGGGTCAGGACAAAGCGTGGACCCGAGCAGGAGTGGTGGAGAAGGCCCAGGACAGCGCGCGGACCTGAGCGAGAGCGGTGGAGAAGGCCCAGGACAGCGGGCGGACCCGAGCGGGAGCACCGGGGAAGGCCCAGGACAGAGCGCAGACCCGAGCAGGAGTGGTGGAGAAGGCCCAGGACAGCGCGCAGACCCGAGCGAGAGCGGTGGAGAAGGCCCAGGACAGCGCGTGGACCCAAGCGGGAGCGGTGGAGAAGGCCCAGGACAGCGCGCGGACCCGAGCGAGAGCGGTGGAGAAGGCCCAGGACAGCGCGCGGACCCGAGCGGGAGTGGTGGAGAAGGCCCAGGACAGCGCGCGGACCCGAGCGGGAGCACCGGGAAAGGCCCAGGACAGAGCGCGGACCCGAGCGGGAGTGGTGGAGAAGGCCCAGGACAGCGCGCAGACCTGAGCGGGAGTTGTGGAGAAGGCCCAGGACAGCGTGCGGACCCGAGCGGGAGTGGTGGAGAAGGCCCAGGACAGCGCGCGGACCCGAGCGTGAGTGGTGGAGAAGGCCCAGGACAGTGCGCGGACCCGAGCGGGAGTGGTGGAGAAGGCCCAGGACAGAGCGCGGACCCAAGCGGGAGTGGTGGAGAAGGCCCAGGACAGCGAGCGGACCAGAGCGAGAGCGGTGGCGAAAGCCCAGGACAGAGTGCGGACCCGAGCGAGAGCGGTGGAGAAGGACCAGGACAGCACGCGGACCCGAGCAGGAGTGGTGGACAAGGCCCAGGACAGAACGCGGACCCGAGCGGGAGGGGTGGAGAAGGCCCAGGACAGCGCGCGGACCCGAGCGGGAGCGGTGGAGAAGGCCCAGGACAAAGCACGGATCCGAGCGGGAGCACCGGGGAAGGCCCAGGACAGTGCGTGGACCCGAGCGGGAGCACCGGGGAAGGCCCAGGACAGCGCGCGGACCCGAGCGGGAGCAGCGGAGAAGGCCAAGGACAGCGCGTGGACCCGAGCGGGAGCGGTGGTGAAGGCCCAGGACAGCGCGCGGACCAGAGCGAGAGCGGTGGAGAAGGCCCAGGGCAGCGCGCGGACTCGAGCGAGAGCGGTGGAGAAGGCCCAGGATAGAGCGCGGACCCGAGCGAGAGCGGTGGAGAAGTCCCAGGACAGCACGCGGACCTGAGCGGGAGTGGTGGAGAAGGCCCAGGACAATGAGCGGACAGAAGCGGGAGTGGTGGAGAAGGCCGAGGACAGCGCGTGGACCCAAGCGGGAGCGGTGGAGAATGCCCAGGACAGTGAGCGGACCCGAGCGTGATCGGTGGAGAAGGCCCAGGACAGCGCGCGGGCCCAAGCGGGAGCGGTGGAGAAGGCCCAGGACAGCGCGCGGACCCGAGCGAGAGTGGAGGAGAAGGCCCAGGACAGCGCGCGGACCCGAGCGGGAGTGGTGGAGAACGCCCAGGACAGCGCGCGGACCCGAGCGGGAGTGGTGGAGAAGGCCCAGGACAGCGAGCGGACCTGAGCGGGAGTGGTGGAGAAGGCCCAGGACAGCGCGCGGACCCAAGCGGGAGTGGTGGAGAAGGCCCAGGACAGCGCGCGGACCCGAGCGGGAGCACCGGGGAAGGCCCAGGACAGAGCGCGGACCCGAGCGGGAGTGGTGGAGAAGGCCCAGGACAGCGCGCGGACCCGAGCAGGTGTGGTGGTGAAGGCCCAGGACAGTGCGCGGACCCGAGCGAGAGCGGTGGAGAAGGCCCAGGACTGCGCGTGGACACGAGCAGGAGTGGTGGAGAAGGCCCAGGACAGCGAGCGGACCTGAGCGGGAGCACCGGGAAAGGCCAAGGACAGAGCGCGGACCCGAGCGGGAGTGGTGGAGAAGGCCCAGGACAGCGCGCAGACCCGAGCGGGAGCACCGGGGAAGGCCCAGGACAGAGCGTGGACCGGAGCGGGAGTGGTGGAGAAGGCACAGGACAGCGCGCGGTCCCGAGCGGGAGTGGTGGAGAAGGCCCAGGACAGCACGCGGACCCGAGCGGGAGTGGTGGAGAAGGCCCAGGACAGCGCGCGGACCCAAGCGGGAGCACCGGGGAAGGCCCACGACAGAGCGCGGACCCGAGCGGGAGTGGTGGAGAAGGCCCAGGACAGCGCGCGGACCCGAGCGGGAGTGGTGGAGAAGGCCCAGGACAGCGAGCGGACCCGAGCGGGAGTGGTGGAGAAGGCCCAGGACAGCGCGCGGACCCAAGCGGGAGTGGTGGAGAAGGCCCAGGACAGCACGCGGACCCGAGTGGGAGCACCGGGGAAGGCTCAGGACAGAGCGTGGACCCGAGCAGGAGTGGTGGAGAAGGCCCAGGACAGCGGGCGGACCTGAGCGAGAGCAGTGGAGAAGGCCCAGGACAGCGGGCAGACCCGAGCGGGAGCACCGGGGAAGGCCCAGGACACAGCGCAGACCCGAGCAGGAGTGGTGGAGAAGGCCCAGGACAGAGCGCGGACCCGAGCAGGAGTGGTGGAGAAGGCCCACGACAGCGCGCGGCCCCGAGCGAGAGCGGTGGAGAAGGCCCAGGACAGCGCGCGGACCCGAGCAGGAGTGGTGGAGAAGGCCCAGGACAGCGCGCGGACCCGAGCGGGAGCACCGGGAAAGGCCCAGGACAGAGCGCAGACCCGAGCGGGAGTGGTGGAGAAGGCCCAGGAAAACGCGCGGACCCGAGCGGGAGCACCGGGAAAGCCCAGGACAGAGCGCAGACCCGAGCGGGAGTGGTGGAGAAGGCCCAGGACAGCGCACGGACCCGAGCAGGGGTGGTGGAGAAGGCCCAGGACAGCGCGCGGACCCGAGCGAGGGCGGTGGAGAAGGCCCAGGATAGCGCGTGGAACCGAGCAGGAGTGGTGGAGAAGGCCCAGGACAGTGTGCGGACCCGAGCAGGAGTGGTGGAGAAGGCCCAGGACAGCGCGTGGACCCGAGCGGGAGTGGTGGAGAAGGCACAGGACAACGCGCGGACCCGAGCCGGAGCACCGGGGAAGGCCCAGGACAGAGCGCAGACCCGAGCGGGAGTGGTTGAGAAGGCCCAGGACAGCGCGCGGACCCGAGCAGGAGTGGTGGAGAAGGCCCAGGACAGCGCGCGGACCCGAGCGAGGGCGGTGGAGAAGGCCCAGGATAGTGCGTGGAACCGAGCAGGAGTGGTGGAGAAGGCCCAGGACAGTGCGCGGACCCGAGCGGTAGCACCGGGAAAGGCCCAGGACAGAGCGCGGACCCGAGTGGGAGTGGTGGAAAAGGCCCAGGACAGCGCACGGCCCCGAGCGTGAGTGGTGGAGAAGGCCCAGGACAGCGCGCGGACCCGAGCGGGAGTGGTGGAGAAGGCCCAGGACAGCGAGCGGACCCATTCGAGAGTGGTGGTTAAGGCCCAGGACAGCGCGCGGACCCGATCGGGAGCACCGGAGAAGGCCCAGGACAGCGCGCGGACCCGAGCGAGAGCGGTGGAGAAGGCCCAGGACAGTGCGCGGACCCGAGCGGGAGTGGTGGAGAAGGCCCAGGACAGCGCGCGGACCCGAGCGGGAGCACCGGGAAAGGCCCAGGACAGAGCGCGGACCCGAGCGGGAGTGGTGGAGAAGGCCCAGGACAGCGCGCGGACCCGAGTGGGAGTGGTGGAGAAGGCCCAGGACAACGAGCGGACCCGAGCGGGAGTGGTGGAGAAGGCCCAGGACAGCGCGCGGACCCAAGCGAGAGTGGTGGTGAAGGCCCAGGACAGCGCGCGGACCCGAGTGGGAGCACCGGGGAAGGGTCAGGACAAAGCGTGGACCCGAGCAGGAGTAGTGGAGAAGGCCCAGGACAGCGCGCGGACCTGAGCGAGAGCGGTGGAGAAGGCCCAGGACAGCGGGCGGACCCGAGCGGGAGCACCGGGGAAGGCCCAGGACAGAGCGCAGACCCGAGCAGGAGTGGTGGAGAAGGCCCAGGACAGCGCGCAGACCCGAGCGAGAGCGGTGGAGAAGGCCCAGGACAGCGCGTGGACCCAAGCGGGAGCGGTGGAGAAGGCCCAGGACAGCGCGCGGACCCAAGCGAGAGCGGTGGAGAAGGCCCAGGACAGCGCGCGGACCCGAGCGGGAGTGGTGGAGAAGGCCCAGGACAGCGCACGGACCCGAGCGGGAGCACCGGGAAAGGCCCAGGACAGAGCGCGGACCCGAGCGGGAGTGGTGGAGAAGGCCCAGGACAGCGCGCAGACCTGAGCGGGAGTTGTGGAGAAGGCCCAGGACAGCGTGCGGACCCAAGCGGGAGTGGTGGAGAAGGCCCAGGACAGCGCGCGGACCCGAGCGTGAGTGGTGGAGAAGGCCCAGGACAGTGCGCGGACCCGAGCGGGAGTGGTGGAGAAGGCCCAGGACAGAGCGCGGACCCAAGCGGGAGTGGTGGAGAAGGCCCAGGACAGCGAGCGGACCCGAGCGAGAGCGGTGGAGAAAGCCCAGGACAGAGTGCGGACCCGAGCGAGAGCGGTGGAGAAGGACCAGGACAGCACGCGGACCCGAGCAGGAGTGGTGGACAAGGCCCAGGACAGAGCGCGTCCCGAGCGGGAGGGGTGGAGAAGGCCCAGGACAGCGCGCGGACCCGAGCGGGAGCGGTGGAGAAGGCCCAGGACAAAGCACGGATCCGAGCGGGAGCACCGGGGAAGGCCCAGGACAGTGCGTGGACCCGAGCGGGAGCACCGGGGAAGGCCCAGGACAGCGCGCGGACCCGAGCGGGAGCAGCGGAGAAGGCCAAGGACAGCGCGTGGACCCGAGCGGGAGCGGTGGTGAAGGCCCAGGACAGCGCGCGGACCAGAGCGAGAGCGGTGGAGAAGGCCCAGGGCAGCGCACGGACTCAAGCGAGAGCGGTGGAGAAGGCCCAGGATAGAGCGCGGACCCGAGCGAGAGCGGTGGAGAAGTCCCAGGACAGCACGCGGACCTGAGCGGGAGTGGTGGAGAAGGCCCAGGACAATGAGCGGACAGAAGCGGGAGTGGTGGAGAAGGCCCAGGACAGCGCGTGGACCCACGCGGGAGCGGTGGAGAAGGCCCAGGACAGTGAGCGGACCTGAGCGTGATCGGTGGAGAAGGCCCAGGACAGCGCGCGGGCCCAAGCGGGAGCGGTGGAGAAGGCCCAGGACAGCGCGCGGACCCGAGCGAGAGTGGAGGAGAAGGCCCAGGACAGCGCGCGGACCCGAGCGGGAGTGGTGGAGAAGGCCCAGGACAGCGCGCGGACCCGAGCGGGAGTGGTGGAGAAGGCCCAGGACAGCGAGCGGACCTGAGCGGGAGTGGTGGAGAAGGCCCAGGACAGCGCGCGGACCCAAGCGGGAGTGGTGGAGAAGGCCCAGGACAGCGCGCGGACCCGAGCGGGAGCACCGGGGAAGGCCCAGGACAGAGCGCGGACCCGAGCGGGAGTGGTGGAGAAGGCCCAGGACAGCGCGCGGACCCGAGCAGGTGTGGTGGTGAAGGCCCAGGACAGTGCGCGGACCCGAGCGAGAGCGGTGGAGAAGGCCCAGGACTGCGCATGGACACGAGCAGGAGTGGTGGAGAAGGCCCAGGACAGCGAGCGGACCTGAGCGGGAGCACCGGGAAAGGCCAAGGACAGAGCGCGGACCCGAGCGGGAGTGGTGGAGAAGGCCCAGGACAGCGCGCAGACCCGAGCGGGAGCACCGGGGAAGGCCCAGGACAGAGCGTGGACCGGAGCGGGAGTGGTGGAGAAGGCACAGGACAGCGCGCGGTCCCGAGCGGGAGTGGTGGAGAAGGCCCAGGACAGCACGCGGACCCGAGCGGGAGTGGTGGAGAAGGCCCAGGACAGCGCGCGGACCCAAGCGGGAGCACCGGGGAAGGCCCACGACAGAGCGCGGACCCGAGCGGGAGTGGTGGAGAAGGCCCAGGACAGCACGCGGACCCGAGCGGGAGTGGTGGAGAAGGCCCAGGACAGCGAGCGGACCCGAGCGGGAGTGGTGGAGAAGGCCCAGGACAGCGCGCGGACCCAAGCGGGAGTGGTGGAGAAGGCCCAGGACAGCACGCGGACCCGAGTGGGAGCACCGGGGAAGGCTCAGGACAGAGCGTGGACCCGAGCAGGAGTGGTGGAGAAGGCCCAGGACAGCGGGCGGACCTGAGCGAGAGCAGTGGAGAAGGCCCAGGACAGCGGGCAGACCCGAGCGGGAGCACCGGGGAAGGCCCAGGACAGAGCGCAGACCCGAGCAGGAGTGGTGGAGAAGGCCCAGGACAGAGCGCGGACCCGAGCAGGAGTGGTGGAGAAGGCCCACGACAGCGCGCGGCCCCGAGCGAGAGCGGTGGAGAAGGCCCAGGACAGCGCGCGGACCCGAGCAGGAGTGGTGGAGAAGGCCCAGGACAGCGCGCGGACCCGAGCGGGAGCACCGGGAAAGGCCCAGGACAGAGCGCAGACCCGAGCGGGAGTGGTGGAGAAGGCCCAGGAAAACGCGCGGACCCGAGCGGGAGCACCGGGAAAGCCCAGGACAGAGCGCAGACCCGAGCGGGAGTGGTGGAGAAGGCCCAGGACAGCGCACGGACCCGAGCAGGGGTGGTGGAGAAGGCCCAGGACAGCGCGCGGACCCGAGCGAGGGCGGTGGAGAAGGCCCAGGATAGCGCGTGGAACCGAGCAGGAGTGGTGGAGAAGGCCCAGGACAGTGTGCGGACCCGAGCAGGAGTGGTGGAGAAGGCCCAGGACAGCGCGCGGCCCCGAGCGAGAGCGGTGGAGGAGGCCCAGGACAGCGCGTGGACCCGAGCGGGAGTGGTGGAGAAGGCACAGGACAACGCGCGGACCCGAGCCGGAGCACCGGGGAAGGCCCAGGACAGAGCGCAGACCCGAGCGGGAGTGGTTGAGAAGGCCCAGGACAGCGCGCGGACCCGAGCAGGAGTGGTGGAGAAGGCCCAGGACAGCGCGCGGACCCGAGCGAGGGCGGTGGAGAAGGCCCAGGATAGTGCGTGGAACCGAGCAGGAGTGGTGGAGAAGGCCCAGGACAGTGTGCGGACCCGAGCAGGAGTGGTGGAGAAGGCCCAGGACAGCGCACGGACCCGAGCAGGGGTGGTGGAGAAGGCCCAGGACAGCGCGCGGACCCGAGCGAGGGCGGTGGAGAAGGCCCAGGATAGCGCGTGGAACCGAGCAGGAGTGGTGGAGAAGGCCCAGGACAGTGTGCGGACCCGAGCAGGAGTGGTGGAGAAGGCCCAGGACAGCGCGCGGCCCCGAGCGAGAGCGGTGGAGGAGGCCCAGGACAGCGCGTGGACCCGAGCGGGAGTGGTGGAGAAGGCACAGGACAACGCGCGGACCCGAGCGGGAGCACCGGGGAAGGCCCAGGACAGAGCGCAGACCCGAGCGGGAGTGGTTGAGAAGGCCCAGGACAGCGCGCGGACCCGAGCAGGAGTGGTGGAGAAGGCCCAGGACAGCGCGCGGACCCGAGCGAGGGCGGTGGAGAAGGCCCAGGATAGTGCGTGGAACCGAGCAGGAGTGGTGGAGAAGGCCCAGGACAGTGCGCGGACCCGAGCGGTAGCACCGGGAAAGGCCCAGGACAGAGCGCGGACCCGAGTGGGAGTGGTGGAAAAGGCCCAGGACAGCGCACGGCCCCGAGCGTGAGTGGTGGAGAAGGCCCAGGACAGCGCGCGGACCCGAGCGGGAGTGGTGGAGAAGGCCCAGGACAGCGAGCGGACCCATTCGAGAGTGGTGGTTAAGGCCCAGGACAGCGCGCGGACCCGAGCGGGAGCACCGGAGAAGGCCCAGGACAGCGCGCGGACCCGAGCGAGAGCGGTGGAGAAGGCCCAGGACAGTGCGCGGACCCGAGCGGGAGTGGTGGAGAAGGCCCAGGACAGCGCGCGGACCCGAGCGGGAGCACCGGGAAAGGCCCAGGACAGAGCGCGGACCCGAGCGGGAGTGGTGGAGAAGGCCCAGGACAGCGCGCGGACCCGAGTGGGAGTGGTGGAGAAGGCCCAGGACAACGAGCGGACCCGAGCGGGAGTGGTGGAGAAGGCCCAGGACAGCGCGCGGACCCAAGCGAGAGTGGTGGTGAAGGCCCAGGACAGCGCGCGGACCCGAGTGGGAGCACCGGGGAAGGGTCAGGACAAAGCGTGGACCCGAGCAGGAGTAGTGGAGAAGGCCCAGGACAGCGCGCGGACCTGAGCGAGAGCGGTGGAGAAGGCCCAGGACAGCGGGCGGACCCGAGCGGGAGCACCGGGGAAGGCCCAGGACAGAGCGCAGACCCGAGCAGGAGTGGTGGAGAAGGCCCAGGACAGCGCGCAGACCCGAGCGAGAGCGGTGGAGAAGGCCCAGGACAGCGCGTGGACCCAAGCGGGAGCGGTGGAGAAGGCCCAGGACAGCGCGCGGACCCGAGCGAGAGCGGTGGAGAAGGCCCAGGACAGCGCGCGGACCCGAGCGGGAGTGGTGGAGAAGGCCCAGGACAGCGCGCAGACCTGAGCGGGAGTTGTGGAGAAGGCCCAGGACAGCGTGCGGACCCAAGCGGGAGTGGTGGAGAAGGCCCAGGACAGCGCGCGGACCCGAGCGTGAGTGGTGGAGAAGGCCCAGGACAGTGCGCGGACCCGAGCGGGAGTGGTGGAGAAGGCCCAGGACAGAGCGCGGACCCAAGCGGGAGTGGTGGAGAAGGCCCAGGACAGCGGGCGGACCTGAGCGAGAGCAGTGGAGAAGGCCCAGGACAGCGGGCAGACCCGAGCGGGAGCACCGGGGAAGGCCCAGGACAGAGCGCAGACCCGAGCAGGAGTGGTGGAGAAGGCCCAGGACAGAGCGCGGACCCGAGCAGGAGTGGTGGAGAAGGCCCACGACAGCGCGCGGCCCCGAGCGAGAGCGGTGGAGAAGGCCCAGGACAGCGCGCGGACCCGAGCAGGAGTGGTGGAGAAGGCCCAGGACAGCGCGCGGACCCGAGCGGGAGCACCGGGAAAGGCCCAGGACAGAGCGCAGACCCGAGCGGGAGTGGTGGAGAAGGCCCAGGAAAACGCGCGGACCCGAGCGGGAGCACCGGGAAAGCCCAGGACAGAGCGCAGACCCGAGCGGGAGTGGTGGAGAAGGCCCAGGACAGCGCACGGACCCGAGCAGGGGTGGTGGAGAAGGCCCAGGACAGCGCGCGGACCCGAGCGAGGGCGGTGGAGAAGGCCCAGGATAGCGCGTGGAACCGAGCAGGAGTGGTGGAGAAGGCCCAGGACAGTGTGCGGACCCGAGCAGGAGTGGTGGAGAAGGCCCAGGACAGCGCGCGGCCCCGAGCGAGAGCGGTGGAGGAGGCCCAGGACAGCGCGTGGACCCGAGCGGGAGTGGTGGAGAAGGCACAGGACAACGCGCGGACCCGAGCCGGAGCACCGGGGAAGGCCCAGGACAGAGCGCAGACCCGAGCGGGAGTGGTTGAGAAGGCCCAGGACAGCGCGCGGACCCGAGCAGGAGTGGTGGAGAAGGCCCAGGACAGCGCGCGGACCCGAGCGAGGGCGGTGGAGAAGGCCCAGGATAGTGCGTGGAACCGAGCAGGAGTGGTGGAGAAGGCCCAGGACAGTGTGCGGACCCGAGCAGGAGTGGTGGAGAAGGCCCAGGACAGCGCACGGACCCGAGCAGGGGTGGTGGAGAAGGCCCAGGACAGCGCGCGGACCCGAGCGAGGGCGGTGGAGAAGGCCCAGGATAGCGCGTGGAACCGAGCAGGAGTGGTGGAGAAGGCCCAGGACAGTGTGCGGACCCGAGCAGGAGTGGTGGAGAAGGCCCAGGACAGCGCGCGGCCCCGAGCGAGAGCGGTGGAGGAGGCCCAGGACAGCGCGTGGACCCGAGCGGGAGTGGTGGAGAAGGCACAGGACAACGCGCGGACCCGAGCGGGAGCACCGGGGAAGGCCCAGGACAGAGCGCAGACCCGAGCGGGAGTGGTTGAGAAGGCCCAGGACAGCGCGCGGACCCGAGCAGGAGTGGTGGAGAAGGCCCAGGACAGCGCGCGGACCCGAGCGAGGGCGGTGGAGAAGGCCCAGGATAGTGCGTGGAACCGAGCAGGAGTGGTGGAGAAGGCCCAGGACAGTGCGCGGACCCGAGCGGTAGCACCGGGAAAGGCCCAGGACAGAGCGCGGACCCGAGTGGGAGTGGTGGAAAAGGCCCAGGACAGCGCACGGCCCCGAGCGTGAGTGGTGGAGAAGGCCCAGGACAGCGCGCGGACCCGAGCGGGAGTGGTGGAGAAGGCCCAGGACAGCGAGCGGACCCATTCGAGAGTGGTGGTTAAGGCCCAGGACAGCGCGCGGACCCGAGCGGGAGCACCGGAGAAGGCCCAGGACAGCGCGCGGACCCGAGCGAGAGCGGTGGAGAAGGCCCAGGACAGTGCGCGGACCCGAGCGGGAGTGGTGGAGAAGGCCCAGGACAGCGCGCGGACCCGAGCGGGAGCACCGGGAAAGGCCCAGGACAGAGCGCGGACCCGAGCGGGAGTGGTGGAGAAGGCCCAGGACAGCGCGCGGACCCGAGTGGGAGTGGTGGAGAAGGCCCAGGACAACGAGCGGACCCGAGCGGGAGTGGTGGAGAAGGCCCAGGACAGCGCGCGGACCCAAGCGAGAGTGGTGGTGAAGGCCCAGGACAGCGCGCGGACCCGAGTGGGAGCACCGGGGAAGGGTCAGGACAAAGCGTGGACCCGAGCAGGAGTAGTGGAGAAGGCCCAGGACAGCGCGCGGACCTGAGCGAGAGCGGTGGAGAAGGCCCAGGACAGCGGGCGGACCCGAGCGGGAGCACCGGGGAAGGCCCAGGACAGAGCGCAGACCCGAGCAGGAGTGGTGGAGAAGGCCCAGGACAGCGCGCAGACCCGAGCGAGAGCGGTGGAGAAGGCCCAGGACAGCGCGTGGACCCAAGCGGGAGCGGTGGAGAAGGCCCAGGACAGCGCGCGGACCCGAGCGAGAGCGGTGGAGAAGGCCCAGGACAGCGCGCGGACCCGAGCGGGAGTGGTGGAGAAGGCCCAGGACAGCGCACGGACCCGAGCGGGAGCACCGGGAAAGGCCCAGGACAGAGCGCGGACCCGAGCGGGAGTGGTGGAGAAGGCCCAGGACAGCGCGCAGACCTGAGCGGGAGTTGTGGAGAAGGCCCAGGACAGCGTGCGGACCCAAGCGGGAGTGGTGGAGAAGGCCCAGGACAGCGCGCGGACCCGAGCGTGAGTGGTGGAGAAGGCCCAGGACAGTGCGCGGACCCGAGCGGGAGTGGTGGAGAAGGCCCAGGACAGAGCGCGGACCCAAGCGGGAGTGGTGGAGAAGGCCCAGGACAGCGAGCGGACCCGAGCGAGAGCGGTGGAGAAAGCCCAGGACAGAGTGCGGACCCGAGCGAGAGCGGTGGAGAAGGACCAGGACAGCACGCGGACCCGAGCAGGAGTGGTGGACAAGGCCCAGGACAGAGCGCGTCCCGAGCGGGAGGGGTGGAGAAGGCCCAGGACAGCGCGCGGACCCGAGCGGGAGCGGTGGAGAAGGCCCAGGACAAAGCACGGATCCGAGCGGGAGCACCGGGGAAGGCCCAGGACAGTGCGTGGACCCGAGCGGGAGCACCGGGGAAGGCCCAGGACAGCGCGCGGACCCGAGCGGGAGCAGCGGAGAAGGCCAAGGACAGCGCGTGGACCCGAGCGGGAGCGGTGGTGAAGGCCCAGGACAGCGCGCGGACCAGAGCGAGAGCGGTGGAGAAGGCCCAGGGCAGCGCACGGACTCAAGCGAGAGCGGTGGAGAAGGCCCAGGATAGAGCGCGGACCCGAGCGAGAGCGGTGGAGAAGTCCCAGGACAGCACGCGGACCTGAGCGGGAGTGGTGGAGAAGGCCCAGGACAATGAGCGGACAGAAGCGGGAGTGGTGGAGAAGGCCCAGGACAGCGCGTGGACCCAAGCGGGAGCGGTGGAGAAGGCCCAGGACAGTGAGCGGACCTGAGCGTGATCGGTGGAGAAGGCCCAGGACAGCGCGCGGGCCCAAGCGGGAGCGGTGGAGAAGGCCCAGGACAGCGCGCGGACCCGAGCGAGAGTGGAGGAGAAGGCCCAGGACAGCGCGCGGACCCGAGCGGGAGTGGTGGAGAAGGCCCAGGACAGCGCGCGGACCCGAGCGGGAGTGGTGGAGAAGGCCCAGGACAGCGAGCGGACCTGAGCGGGAGTGGTGGAGAAGGCCCAGGACAGCGCGCGGACCCAAGCGGGAGTGGTGGAGAAGGCCCAGGACAGCGCGCGGACCCGAGCGGGAGCACCGGGGAAGGCCCAGGACAGAGCGCGGACCCGAGCGGGAGTGGTGGAGAAGGCCCAGGACAGCGCGCGGACCCGAGCAGGTGTGGTGGTGAAGGCCCAGGACAGTGCGCGGACCCGAGCGAGAGCGGCAGAGAAGGCCCAGGACTGCGCGTGGACACGAGCAGGAGTGGTGGAGAAGGCCCAGGACAGCGAGCGGACCTGAGCGGGAGCACCGGGAAAGGCCAAGGACAGAGCGCGGACCCGAGCGGGAGTGGTGGAGAAGGCCCAGGACAGCGCGCAGACCCGAGCGGGAGCACCGGGGAAGGCCCAGGACAGAGCGTGGACCGGAGCGGGAGTGGTGGAGAAGGCACAGGACAGCGCGCGGTCCCGAGCGGGAGTGGTGGAGAAGGCCCAGGACAGCACGCGGACCCGAGCGGGAGTGGTGGAGAAGGCCCAGGACAGCGCGCGGACCCAAGCGGGAGCACCGGGGAAGGCCCACGACAGAGCGCGGACCCGAGCGGGAGTGGTGGAGAAGGCCCAGGACAGCACGCGGACCCGAGCGGGAGTGGTGGAGAAGGCCCAGGACAGCGAGCGGACCCGAGCGGGAGTGGTGGAGAAGGCCCAGGACAGCGCGCGGACCCAAGCGGGAGTGGTGGAGAAGGCCCAGGACAGCACGCGGACCCGAGTGGGAGCACCGGGGAAGGCTCAGGACAGAGCGTGGACCCGAGCAGGAGTGGTGGAGAAGGCCCAGGACAGCGGGCGGACCTGAGCGAGAGCAGTGGAGAAGGCCCAGGACAGCGGGCAGACCCGAGCGGGAGCACCGGGGAAGGCCCAGGACAGAGCGCAGACCCGAGCAGGAGTGGTGGAGAAGGCCCAGGACAGAGCGCGGACCCGAGCAGGAGTGGTGGAGAAGGCCCACGACAGCGCGCGGCCCCGAGCGAGAGCGGTGGAGAAGGCCCAGGACAGCGCGCGGACCCGAGCAGGAGTGGTGGAGAAGGCCCAGGACAGCGCGCGGACCCGAGCGGGAGCACCGGGAAAGGCCCAGGACAGAGCGCAGACCCGAGCGGGAGTGGTGGAGAAGGCCCAGGAAAACGCGCGGACCCGAGCGGGAGCACCGGGAAAGCCCAGGACAGAGCGCAGACCCGAGCGGGAGTGGTGGAGAAGACCCAGGACAGCGCACGGACCCGAGCAGGGGTGGTGGAGAAGGCCCAGGACAGCGCGCGGACCCGAGCGAGGGCGGTGGAGAAGGCCCAGGATAGCGCGTGGAACCGAGCAGGAGTGGTGGAGAAGGCCCAGGACAGTGTGCGGACCCGAGCAGGAGTGGTGGAGAAGGCCCAGGACAGCGCGCGGCCCCGAGCGAGAGCGGTGGAGGAGGCCCAGGACAGCGCGTGGACCCGAGCGGGAGTGGTGGAGAAGGCACAGGACAACGCGCGGACCCGAGCCGGAGCACCGGGGAAGGCCCAGGACAGAGCGCAGACCCGAGCGGGAGTGGTTGAGAAGGCCCAGGACAGCGCGCGGACCCGAGCAGGAGTGGTGGAGAAGGCCCAGGACAGCGCGCGGACCCGAGCGAGGGCGGTGGAGAAGGCCCAGGATAGTGCGTGGAACCGAGCAGGAGTGGTGGAGAAGGCCCAGGACAGTGTGCGGACCCGAGCAGGAGTGGTGGAGAAGGCCCAGGACAGCGCACGGACCCGAGCAGGGGTGGTGGAGAAGGCCCAGGACAGCGCGCGGACCCGAGCGAGGGCGGTGGAGAAGGCCCAGGATAGCGCGTGGAACCGAGCAGGAGTGGTGGAGAAGGCCCAGGACAGTGTGCGGACCCGAGCAGGAGTGGTGGAGAAGGCCCAGGACAGCGCGCGGCCCCGAGCGAGAGCGGTGGAGGAGGCCCAGGACAGCGCGTGGACCCGAGCGGGAGTGGTGGAGAAGGCACAGGACAACGCGCGGACCCGAGCCGGAGCACCGGGGAAGGCCCAGGACAGAGCGCAGACCCGAGCGGGAGTGGTTGAGAAGGCCCAGGACAGCGCGCGGACCCGAGCAGGAGTGGTGGAGAAGGCCCAGGACAGCGCGCGGACCCGAGCGAGGGCGGTGGAGAAGGCCCAGGATAGTGCGTGGAACCGAGCAGGAGTGGTGGAGAAGGCCCAGGACAGTGCGCGGACCCGAGCGGGAGCACCGGGAAAGGCCCAGGACAGAGCGCGGACCCGAGTGGGAGTGGTGGAAAAGGCCCAGGACAGCGCACGGCCCCGAGCGTGAGTGGTGGAGAAGGCCCAGGACAGCGCGCGGACCCGAGCGGGAGTGGTGGAGAAGGCCCAGGACAGCGAGCGGACCCATTCGAGAGTGGTGGTTAAGGCCCAGGACAGCGCGCGGACCCGAGCGGGAGAACCGGAGAAGGCCCAGGACAGCGCGCGGACCCGAGCGAGAGCGGTGGAGAAGGCCCAGGACAGCGCGCGGACCCGAGCGGGAGTGGTGGAGAAGGCCCAGGACAGCGCGCGGACCCGAGCGGGATTGGTGGAGGAGGCCCAGGACAGCGTGCGGACCCGAGCGGGAGCACCGGGGAAGGCCCAGGACAGAGTGCGGACCCGAGCGGGAGTGGTAGAGAAGGCCCAGGACAGTGCGCGGACCCGAGCGCGAGTGGTGGAGAAGGCCCAGGACAGCGCGCGGACCCGAGCGGGAGTGGTAGAGAAGGCCCAGGACAGCGAGCGGACCCGAGCGAGAGCGGTGGAGAAGGCCCAGGACAGCGCGTGGACCCGAGCGAGAGCGGTGGAGAAGGACCAGGACAGCGCGTGGACCCGAGCAGGAGTGGTGGAGAAGGCCCAGGACAAAGCGCGGACCCGTGCGGGAGTGGTGGAGAAGGCCCAGGACAGCGCGCGGACCCGAGCGGGAGCGGTGGAGAAGGCCCAGGACAAAGCACGGATCCGAGCGGGAGCACCGGGGAAGGCCCAGGACAGCACATGGACCCGAGCGGGAGCACCGGGGAAGGCCCAGGACAGAGCGCGGACCCGAGCGGGAGTGGTGGAGAAGGCCCAGGACAGCGCGCGGACTCGAGCAGGAGTGGTGGAGAAGGCGCAGGACAGCGCGCGGACCCGAGCGAGAGCAGTGGAGAAGGCCCAGGACAGCGCGCGGACCCGAGCGGGAGCACCGGGAAAGGCCCAGGACAGAGCGTGGACCCGAGCGGGAGTGGTGGAGAAGGCCAAGGACAGCGCGCGGACCCGAGCGGGAGTGGTGGAGAAGGCCCAGGACAGCACGCGGACCCGAGCGGGAGTGGTGGAGAAGGCCCAGGACAGCGAGCGGACCCGAGCGGGAGCGGTGGAGAAGGCCCAGGACAGCGCGCGGACCCGAGCGGGAGTGGTGGAAAAGGCCCAGGACAGCGTGCGAAACCAAGCAGGAGTGGTGGTGAAGGCCCAGGACAGCGCGCGGACCCGAGCGGGAGCACCGGAGCAGGCCCAGGGCAGAGCGCGGACCCGAGCGGGAGTGGTGGAGAAGGCCCAGGACAGCACGCAGACCCGAGCGAGAGCGGTGGAGAAGGCCCAGGACAGCGCGCGGACCCGAGCGAGAGCGGTGGAGAAGGCCCAGGACAGCACGCGGACCTGAGCGGGAGCACCGGGAAAGGCCCAGGACAGAGCGCAGACCCGAGTGGGAGTAGTGGAGAAGGCCCAGGACAGCGCGCAGACCCGAGCGGGAGCACCGGGGAAGGCCCAGGACAGAGCGCAGACCCCCGCGGGAGTGGTGGAGAAGGCCCAGGACAGCACGCAGACCCGAGCGAGAGCGGTGGAGAAGGCCCAGGACAGCGCGCGGACCCGAGCGAGAGCGGTGGAGAAGGCCCAGGACAGCGCGCGGACCCGAGCGAGAGCGGTGGAGAAGGCCCAGGACAGCGGGCGGACCCGAGCGGGAGCACCGGGGAAGGCCCAGGACAGAGCGCAGACCCGAGCGGGAGTGGTGGAGAAGGCCCAGGACAGCGCGCGGACCCGAGCAGGAGTGGTGGAGAAGGCCCAGGACAGTGCGTGGACCCGAGCAGGAGTGGTGGAGAAGGCCCAGGACAGCGCGCGGACCCGAGCGGGAGCACCGGGAAAGGCCCAGGACAGAGCGCGGACCCGAGCGGGAGTGGTGGAGAAGGCCCAGGACAGCGAGCGGACCCGAGCGAGAGCGGTGGAGAAGGCCCAGGACAGCGCGCAGACCCGAGCGAGAGCTGTGGAGAAGGCTCAGGACAGCGAGTGGACCCGAGCGAGAGCGGTGGAGAAGGATCAGGACAGCGCGCGGACCCGAGCAGGAGTGGTGGAGAAGGCCCAGGACAGAGCGTGGACCCGAGCGGGAATGGTGGATAAGGCCCAGGACAAGGCGCGGACCCGAGCGGGAGCGGTGGAGAAGGCCCAGGACAAAGCACGGATCCGAGCGGGATCACCGGGGAAGGCCCAGGACAGCGCACGGACCCGAGCGGGAGCACCGGGGAAGGCCCAGGACAGCGCGTGGACCCGAGCGGTAGCACCGGGGAAGGCCCAGGACAGCGTGCGGACCCGAGCGGGAGCACCGGAGAAGGCCCAGGACAGCGCGCGGACCCGAGCGGGAGCGGTGGAGAAGGCCCAGGACAGCGCGCGGACCCGAGCGAGAGCGGTGGAGAAGGCCCAGGACAGCACGCGGACCCGAGCAGGAGCGGTGGAGAAGGACCAGGACAGCGCGCGGACCCGAGCGAGAGCGGTGGAGAAGGCCCAGGACAGAGCGCGGACCCGAGCGGGAGTGGTGGAGAAGGCCCAGGACAGCGCGCGGACCCGAGCAGGTGTGGTGGAGAAGGCCCAGGACAGCGCGTGGACCCGAGCGGTAGCATCGGGAAAGGCCCAGGACAGAGCGCGGACCCGAGCGGGAGTGGTGGAGAAGGCCAAGGACAGCGCGCAGACCCAAGCGGGAGTTGTGGAGAAGGCCCAGGACAGCGCGCGGACCCGAGCGGGAGTGGTGGAGAAGGCCCAGGACAGCGCGCGGACCCGAGCGGGAGCACCGGGGAAGGCCCAGGACAGAGCGCGGACCCAAGCGGGAGTGGTGGAGAAGGCCAAGGACAGCGCGCGGACCCGAGCGTGAGTGGTGGAGAAGGCCCAGGACTGTGCGCGGACCCGAGCGGGAGTGGTGGAGAAGGCCCAGGACAGCGAGCGGACCCGAGCGGGAGCGGTGGAGAAGGCCCAGGACAGCGCGCGGACCCGAGCGGGAGTGGTGGAGAAGGCCCAGGACAGCGTGCGAACCCAAGCAGGAGTGGTGGTGAAGGCCCAGGACAGCGCGCGGACCCGAGCGGGAGCACCGGAGCAGGCCCAGGGCAGAGCGCGAACCCGAGCGGGAGTGGTGGAGAAGGCCCAGGACAGCGTGCGAACCCAAGCAGGAGTGGTGGTGAAGGCCCAGGACAGCGCGCGGACCCGAGCGGGAGCACCGGAGCAGGCCCAGGGCAGAGCGCGGACCTGAGCGGGAGTGGTGGAGAAGGTCCAGGACTGCGCGCGGACCCGAGCAGGAGTGGTGGAGAGGGCCCAGGTCAGTGAGCGGACCCGAGCGAGAGCACCGGGAAAGGCCCAGGACAGAGCGCAGACCCGAGTGGGAGTAGTGGAGAAGGCCCAGGACAGCGCGCAGACCCGTGCGGGAGCACCGGGGAAGGCCCAGGACAGAGCGCGGACCCGAGCGGGAGTGGTGGAGAAGGCCCAGGACAGCACGCAGACCCGAGCGAGAGCGGTGGAGAAGGCCCAGTACAGCGCGCGGACCCGAGCGAGAGCGGTGGAGAAGGCCCAGGACAGCGAGCGGACCCGAGCGAGAGCGGTGGAGAAGGCCCAGGACAGCGCGTGGACCCGAGTGAGAGCGGTGGAGAAGGATCAGGACAGCGCGTGGACCCGAGCAGGAGTGGTGGAGAAGGCCCAGGACAGAGCGCGGACCCGTGCGGGAGTGGTGGAGAAGGCACAGGACAGCGCGCGGACCCGAGCGGGAGTGGTGGAGAAGGCCCAGGACAAAGCACGGATCCGAGCGGGAGCACCGGGGAAGGCCCAGGACAGCACGTGGGCCCGAGCGGGAGCACCGGGGAAGGCCCAGGACAGCGCACAGACCCGAGCGGGAGTGGTGGAGAAGGCCCAGGACAGCGCGCAGACCCGAGCGGGAGCACCGGGGAAGGCCCAGGATAGAGCGCGGACCCGAGCGGGAGTGGTGGAGAAGGCCCAGGACAGCGCGCGGACTCGAGCAGGAGTGGTGGAGAAGGCCCAGGACAGCGCGCGGACCCGAGCGACAGCAGTGGAGAAGGCCCAGGACAGCGCGCGGACCCGAGCGGGAGCACCGGGAAAGGCCCAGGACAGAGCGCGGACCCGAGCGAGGGCGGTGGAGAAGGCCCAGGATAGCGCGTGGAACCGAGCAGGAGTGGTGGAGAAGGCCCAGGACAGTGTGCGGACCCGAGCAGGAGTGGTGGAGAAGGCCCAGGACAGCGCGCGGCCCCGAGCGAGAGCGGTGGAGGAGGCCCAGGACAGCGCGTGGACCCGAGCGGGAGTGGTGGAGAAGGCACAGGACAACGCGCGGACCCAAGCCGGAGCACCGGGGAAGGCCCAGGACAGAGCGCAGACCCGAGCGGGAGTGGTTGAGAAGGCCCAGGACAGCGCGCGGACCCGAGCAGGAGTGGTGGAGAAGGCCCAGGACAGCGCGCGGACCCGAGCGAGGGCGGTGGAGAAGGCCCAGGATAGTGCGTGGAACCGAGCAGGAGTGGTGGAGAAGGCCCAGGACAGTGTGCGGACCCGAGCAGGAGTGGTGGAGAAGGCCCAGGACAGCGCACGGACCCGAGCAGGGCTGCTGGAGAAGGCCCAGGACAGCGCGCGGACCCGAGCGAGGGCGGTGGAGAAGGCCCAGGATAGCGCGTGGAACCGAGCAGGAGTGGTGGAGAAGGCCCAGGACAGTGTGCGGACCCGAGCAGGAGTGGTGGAGAAGGCCCAGGACAGCGCGCGGCCCCGAGCGAGAGCGGTGGAGGAGGCCCAGGACAGCGCGTGGACCCGAGCGGGAGTGGTGGAGAAGGCACAGGACAACGCGCGGACCCGAGCCGGAGCACCGGGGAAGGCCCAGGACAGAGCGCAGACCCGAGCGGGAGTGGTTGAGAAGGCCCAGGACAGCGCGCGGACCCGAGCAGGAGTGGTGGAGAAGGCCCAGGACAGCGCGCGGACCCGAGCGAGGGCGGTGGAGAAGGCCCAGGATAGTGCGTGGAACCGAGCAGGAGTGGTGGAGAAGGCCCAGGACAGTGCGCGGACCCGAGCGGGAGCACCGGGAAAGGCCCAGGACAGAGCGCGGACCCGAGTGGGAGTGGTGGAAAAGGCCCAGGACAGCGCACGGCCCCGAGCGTGAGTGGTGGAGAAGGCCCAGGACAGCGCGCGGACCCGAGCGGGAGTGGTGGAGAAGGCCCAGGACAGCGAGCGGACCCATTCGAGAGTGGTGGTTAAGGCCCAGGACAGCGCGCGGACCCGAGCGGGAGAACCGGAGAAGGCCCAGGACAGCGCGCGGACCCGAGCGAGAGCGGTGGAGAAGGCCCAGGACAGCGCGCGGACCCGAGCGGGAGTGGTGGAGAAGGCCCAGGACAGCGCGCGGACCCGAGCGGGATTGGTGGAGGAGGCCCAGGACAGCGTGCGGACCCGAGCGGGAGCACCGGGGAAGGCCCAGGACAGAGTGCGGACCCGAGCGGGAGTGGTAGAGAAGGCCCAGGACAGTGCGCGGACCCGAGCGCGAGTGGTGGAGAAGGCCCAGGACAGCGCGCGGACCCGAGCGGGAGTGGTAGAGAAGGCCCAGGACAGCGAGTGGACCCGAGCGAGAGCGGTGGAGAAGGCCCAGGACAGCGCGTGGACCCGAGCGAGAGCGGTGGAGAAGGACCAGGACAGCGCGTGGACCCGAGCAGGAATGGTGGAGAAGGCCCAGGACAAAGCGCGGACCCGTGCGGGAGTGGTGGAGAAGGCCCAGGACAGCGCGCGGACCCGAGCGGGAGCGGTGGAGAAGGCCCAGGACAAAGCACGGATCCGAGCGGGAGCACCGGGGAAGGCCCAGGACAGCACATGGACCCGAGCGGGAGCACCGGGGAAGGCCCAGGACAGAGCGCGGACCCGAGCGGGAGTGGTGGAGAAGGCCCAGGACAGCGCGCGGACTCGAGCAGGAGTGGTGGAGAAGGCGCAGGACAGCGCGCGGACCCGAGCGAGAGCAGTGGAGAAGACCCAGGACAGCGCGCGGACCCGAGCGGGAGCACCGGGAAAGGCCCAGGACAGAGCGTGGACCCGAACGGGAGTGGTGGAGAAGGCCAAGGACAGCGCGCGGACCCGAGCGGGAGTGGTGGAGAAGGCCCAGGACAGCACGCGGACCCGAGCGGGAGTGGTGGAGAAGGCCCAGGACAGCGAGCGGACCCGAGCGGGAGCGGTGGAGAAGGCCCAGGACAGCGCGCGGACCCGAGCGGGAGTGGTGGAAAAGGCCCAGGACAGCGTGCGAACCCAAGCAGGAGTGGTGGTGAAGGCCCAGGACAGCGCGCGGACCCGAGCGGGAGCACCGGAGCAGGCCCAGGGCAGAGCGCGGACCCGAGCGGGAGTGGTGGAGAAGGCCCAGGACAGCGTGCGAACCCAAGCAGGAGTGGTGGTGAAGGCCAAGGACAGCGCGCGGACCCGAGCGGGAGCACCGGAGCAGGCCCAGGGCAGAGCGCGGACCCGAGCGAGAGTGGTGGAGAAGGCCCAGGACTGCGCGCGGACCCGAGCAGGAGTGGTGGAGAGGGCCCAGGTCAGTGAGCGGACCCGAGCGAGAGCACCGGGAAAGGCCCAGGACAGAGCGCAGACCCGAGTGGGAGTAGTGGAGAAGGCCCAGGACAGAGCGCGGACCCGAGCGGGAGTGGTGGAGAAGGCCCAGGACAGCACGCAGACCCGAGCGAGAGCGGTGGAGAAGGCCCAGTACAGCGCGCGGACCCGAGCGAGAGCGGTGGAGAAGGCCCAGGACAGCGAGCGGACCCGAGCGAGAGCGGTGGAGAAGGCCCAGGACAGAGCGCGGACCCGTGCGGGAGTGGTGGAGAAGGCACAGGACAGCGCGCGGACCCGAGCGGGAGTGGTGGAGAAGGCCCAGGACAGAGCGCGGACCCGTGCGGGAGTGGTGGAGAAGGCACAGGACAGCGCGCGGACCCGAGCGGGAGTGGTGGAGAAGGCCCAGGACAAAGCACGGATCCGAGCGGGAGCACCGGGGAAGGCCCAGGACAGCACGTGGACCCGAGCGGGAGCACCGGGGAAGGCCCAGGACAGCGCACAGACCCGAGCGGGAGTGGTGGAGAAGGCCCAGGACAGAGCGCGGACCCGTGCGGGAGTGGTGGAGAAGGCACAGGACAGCGCGCGGACCCGAGCGGGAGTGGTGGAGAAGGCCCAGGACAAAGCACGGATCCGAGCGGGAGCACCGGGGAAGGCCCAGGACAGCACGTGGACCCGAGCGGGAGCACCGGTGAAGGCCCAGGACAGCGCACAGACCCGAGCGGGAGTGGTGGAGAAGGCCCAGGACAGCGCGCAGACCCGAGCGGGAGCACCGGGGAAGGCCCAGGACAGAGCGCGGACCCGAGCGGGAGTGGTGGAGAAGGCCCAGGACAGCGCGCGGACCCGAGCGGGAGCACCGGGAAAGGCCCAGGACAGAGCGTGGACCCGAGCGGGAGTGGTGGAGAAGGCCAAGGACAGCGCGCGGACCCGAGCGGGAGTGGTGGAGAAGGCCCAGGACAGCGCGCGGACCCGAGCGGGAGTGGTGGAGAAGGCCCAGGACAGCGAGCGGACCCGAGCGGGAGCGGTGGAGAAGGCCCAGGACAGCGCGCGGACCCGAGCGGGAGTGGTGGAGAAGGCCCAGGACAGCGTGCGAACCAAAGCAGGAGTGGTGGTGAAGGCCCAGGACAGCGCGCGGACCCGAGCGGGAGCACCGGAGAAGGCCCAGGGCAGAGCGCGGACCCGAGCGGGAGTGGTGGAGAAGGCCCAGGACAGCACGGAGACCCGAGCGAGAGCGGTGGAGAAGGCCCAGGACAGCGCGCGGACCCGAGCGAGAGCGGTGGAGAAGGCCCAGGACAGCACGCGGACCTGAGCGGGAGCACCGGGAAAGGCCCAGGACAGAGCGCAGACCCGATTGGGAGTAGTGGAGAAGGCCCAGGACAGCGCGCAGACCCGAGCGGGAGCACCGGGGAAGGCCCAGGACAGAGCGCGGACCCGAGCGGGAGTGGTGGAGAAGGCCCAGGACAGCACGCAGACCCGAGCGAGAGCGGTGGAGAAGGCCCAGGACAGCGCGCGGACCCGAGCGAGAGCAGTGGAGAAGGCCCAGGACAGCGCGCGGACCCGAGCGAGAGCGGTGGAGAAGGCCCAGGACAGCGGGCGGACCCGAGCGGGAGCACCGGGAAAGGCCCAGGACAGAGCGCGGACCCGAGCGGGAGTGGTGGAGAAGGCCCAGGACAGCGCGCGGACCCAAGCGGGAGTGGTGGAGAAGGCCCAGGACAGCGAGCGGACACGAGCGAGAGCGGTGGAGAAGGCCCAGGACAGCGCGCAGACCCGAGCGAGAGCTGTGGAGAAGGCTCAGGACAGCGAGTGGACCCGAGCGAGAGCGGTGGAGAAGGATCAGGACAGCGCGCGGACCCGAGCAGGAGTGGTGGAGAAGGCCCAGGACAGAGCGTGGACCCGAGCGGGAATGGTGGATAAGGCCCAGGACAAGGCGCGGACCCGAGCGGGAGCGGTGGAGAAGGCCCAGGACAAAGCACGGATCCGAGCGGGATCACCGGGGAAGGCCCAGGACAGCGCACGGACCCGAGCGGGAGCACCGGGGAAGGCCCAGGACAGCGCGTGGACCCGAGCGGTAGCACCGGGGAAGGCCCAGGACAGCGCGCGGACCCGAGCGGGAGCACCGGAGAAGGCCCAGGACAGCGCGCGGACCCGAGCGGGAGCGGTGGAGAAGGCCCAGGACAGCGCGCGGACCCGAGCGAGAGCGGTGGAGAAGGCCCAGGACAGCACGCGGACCCGAGCAGGAGCGGTGGAGAAGGCCCAGGACAGCGCGCGGACCCGAGCGAGAGCGGTGGAGAAGGCCCAGGACAGAGCGCGGACCCGAGCGGGAGTGGTGGAGAAGGCCCAGGACAGCGCGCGGACCCGAGCAGGTGTGGTGGAGAAGGCCCAGGACAGCGCGTGGACCCGAGCGGTAGCATCGGGAAAGGCCCAGGACAGAGCGCGGACCCGAGCGGGAGTGGTGGAGAAGGCCAAGGACAGCGCGCAGACCCAAGCGGGAGTTGTGGAGAAGGCCCAGGACAGCGCGCGGACCCGAGCGGGAGTGGTGGAGAAGGCCCAGGACAGCGCGCGGACCCGAGCGGGAGCACCGGGGAAGGCCCAGGACAGAGCGCGGACCCAAGCGGGAGTGGTGGAGAAGGCAAAGGACAGCGCGCGGACCCGAGCGTGAGTGGTGGAGAAGGCCCAGGACTGTGCGCGGACCCGAGCGGGAGTGGTGGAGAAGGCCCAGGACAGCGAGCGGACCCGAGCGGGAGCGGTGGAGAAGGCCCAGGACAGCGCGCGGACCCGAGCGGGAGTGGTGGAGAAGGCCCAGGACAGCGTGCGAACCCAAGCAGGAGTGGTGGTGAAGGCCCAGGACAGCGCGCGGACCCGAGCGGGAGCACCGGAGCAGGCCCAGGGCAGAGCGCGGACCCGAGCGGGAGTGGTGGAGAAGGCCCAGGACAGCGTGCGAACCCAAGCAGGAGTGGTGGTGAAGGCCCAGGACAGCGCGCGGACCCGAGCGGGAGCACCGGGAAAGGCCCAGGACAGAGCGTGGACCCGAGCGGGAGTGGTGGAGAAGGCCCAGGACAGCGCGCGGACCCGAGCGGGAGCACCGGAGCAGGCCCAGGGCAGAGCGCGGACCCGAGCGGGAGTGGTGGAGAAGGCCCAGGACTGCGCGCGGACCGGAGCAGGAGTGGTGGAGAGGGCCCAGGTCAGTGAGCGGACCCGAGCGAGAGCACCGGGAAAGGCCCAGGACAGAGCGCAGACCCGAGTGGGAGTAGTGGAGAAGGCCCAGGACAGCGCGCAGACCCGTGCGGGAGCACCGGGGAAGGCCCAGGACAGAGCGCGGACCCGAGCGGGAGTGGTGGAGAAGGCCCAGGACAGCACGCAGACCCGAGCGAGAGCGGTGGAGAAGGCCCAGTACAGCGCGCGGACCCGAGCGAGAGCGGTGGAGAAGGCCCAGGACAGCAAGCGGACCCGAGCGAGAGCGGTGGAGAAGGCCCAGGACAGCGCGTGGACCCGAGTGAGAGCGGTGGAGAAGGATCAGGACAGCGCGTGGACCCGAGCAGGAGTGGTGGAGAAGGCCCAGGACAGAGCGCGGACCCGTGCGGGAGTGGTGGAGAAGGCACAGGACAGCGCGCGGACCCGAGCGGGAGTGGTGGAGAAGGCCCAGGACAAAGCACGGATCCGAGCGGGAGCACCGGGGAAGGCCCAGGACAGCACGTGGGCCCGAGCGGGAGCACCGGGGAAGGCCCAGGACAGCGCACAGACCCGAGCGGGAGTGGTGGAGAAGGCCCAGGACAGCGCGCAGACACGAGCGGGAGCACCGGGGAAGGCCCAGGATAGAGCGCGGACCCGAGCGGGAGTGGTGGAGAAGGCCCAGGACAGCGCGCGGACTCGAGCAGGAGTGGTGGAGAAGGCCCAGGACAGCGCGCGGACCCGAGCGAGAGCAGTGGAGAAGGCCCAGGACAGCGCGCGGACCCGAGCGGGAGCACCGGGAAAGGCCCAGGACAGAGCGTGGACCCGAGCGGGAGTGGTGGAGAAGGCCAAGGACAGCGCGCGGACCCGAGCGGGAGTGGTGGAGAAGGCCCAGGACAGCGCGCGGACCCGAGCGGGAGTGGTGGAGAAGGCCCAGGACAGCGAGCGGACCCGAGCGGGAGCGGTGGAGAAGGCCCAGGACAGCGCGCGGACCCGAGCGGGAGTGGTGGAGAAGGCCCAGGACAGCGTGCGAACCAAAGCAGGAGTGGTGGTGAAGGCCCAGGACAGCGCGCGGACCCGAGCGGGAGCACCGGAGAAGGCCCAGGGCAGAGCGCGGACCCGAGCGGGAGTGGTGGAGAAGGCCCAGGACAGCACGCAGACCCGAGCGAGAGCGGTGGAGAAGGCCCAGGACAGCGCGCGGACCCGAGCGAGAGCGGTGGAGAAGGCCCAGGACAGCACGCGGACCTGAGCGGGAGCACCGGGAAAGGCCCAGGACAGAGCGCAGACCCGAGTGGGAGTAGTGGAGAAGGCCCAGGACAGCGCGCAGACCCGAGCGAGAGCGGTGGAGAAGGCCCAGGACAGCGAGCGGACCCGAGCGAGAGCGGTGGAGAAGGCCCAGGACAGAGCGCGGACCCGTGCGGGAGTGGTGGAGAAGGCACAGGACAGCGCGCGGACCCGAGCGGGAGTGGTGGAGAAGGCCCAGGACAGAGCGCGGACCCGTGCGGGAGTGGTGGAGAAGGCACAGGACAGCGCGCGGACCCGAGCGGGAGTGGTGGAGAAGGCCCAGGACAAAGCACGGATCCGAGCGGGAGCACCGGGGAAGGCCCAGGACAGCACGTGGACCCAAGCGGGAGCACCGGGGAAGGCCCAGGACAGCGCACAGACCCGAGCGGGAGTGGTGGAGAAGGCCCAGGACAGAGCGCGGACCCGTGCGGGAGTGGTGGAGAAGGCACAGGATAGCGCGCGGACCCGAGCGGGAGTGGTGGAGAAGGCCCAGGACAAAGCACGGATCCGAGCGGGAGCACCGGGGAAGGCCCAGGACAGCACGTGGACCCGAGCGGGAGCACCGGGGAAGGCCCAGGACAGCGCACAGACCCGAGCGGGAGTGGTGGAGAAGGCCCAGGACAGCGCGCAGACCCGAGCGGGAGCACCGGGGAAGGCCCAGGACAGAGCGCGGACCCGAGCGGGAGTGGTGGAGAAGGACCAGGACAGCGCGCGGACCCGAGCGGGAGCACCGGGAAAGGCCCAGGACAGAGCGTGGACCCGAGCGGGAGTGGTGGAGAAGGCCAAGGACAGCGCGCGGACCCGAGCGGGAGTGGTGGAGAAGGCCCAGGACAGCGCGCGGACCCGAGCGGGAGTGGTGGAGAAGGCCCAGGACAGCGAGCGGACCCGAGCGGGAGCGGTGGAGAAGGCCCAGGACAGCGCGCGGACCCGAGCGGGAGTGGTGGAGAAGGCCCAGGACAGCGTGCGAACCAAAGCAGGAGTGGTGGTGAAGGCCCAGGACAGCGCGCGGACCCGAGCGGGAGCACCGGAGAAGGCCCAGGGCAGAGCGCGGACCCGAGCGGGAGTGGTGGAGAAGGCCCAGGACAGCACGCAGACCCGAGCGAGAGCGGTGGAGAAGGCCCAGGACAGCGCGCGGACCCGAGCGAGAGCGGTGGAGAAGGCCCAGGACAGCACGCGGACCTGAGCGGGAGCACCGGGAAAGGCCCAGGACAGAGCGCAGACCCGATTGGGAGTAGTGGAGAAGGCCCAGGACAGCGCGCAGACCCGAGCGGGAGCACCGGGGAAGGCCCAGGACAGAGCGCGGACCCGAGCGGGAGTGGTGGAGAAGGCCCAGGACAGCACGCAGACCCGAGCGAGAGCGGTGGAGAAGGCCCAGGACAGCGCGCGGACCCGAGCGAGAGCGGTGGAGAAGGCCCAGGACAGCGCGCGGACCCGAGCGAGAGCGGTGGAGAAGGCCCAGGACAGCGGGCGGACCCGAGCGGGAGCACCGGGGAAGGCCCAGGACAGAGCGCAGACCCGAGCGGGAGTGGTGGAGAAGGCCCAGGACAGCGCGCGGACCCGAGCAGGAGTGGTGGAGAAGGCCCAGGACAGTGCGTGGACCCGAGCAGGAGTGGTGGAGAAGGCCCAGGACAGCGCGCGGACCCGAGCGGGAGCACCGGGAAAGGCCCAGGACAGAGCGCGGACCCGAGCGGGAGTGGTGGAGAAGGCCCAGGACAGCGCGCGGACCCAAGCGGGAGTGGTGGAGAAGGCCCAGGACAGCGAGCGGACCCGAGCGAGAGCGGTGGAGAAGGCCCAGGACAGCGCGCAGACCCGAGCGAGAGCTGTGGAGAAGGCTCAGGACAGCGAGTGGACCCGAGCGAGAGCGGTGGAGAAGGATCAGGACAGCGCGCGGACCCGAGCAGGAGTGGTGGAGAAGGCCCAGGACAGAGCGTGGACCCGAGCGGGAATGGTGGATAAGGCCCAGGACAAGGCGCGGACCCGAGCGGGAGCGGTGGAGAAGGCCCAGGACAAAGCACGGATCCGAGCGGGATCACCGGGGAAGGCCCAGGACAGCGCACGGACCCGAGCGGGAGCACCGGGGAAGGCCCAGGACAGCGCGTGGACCCGAGCGGTAGCACCGGGGAAGGCCCAGGACAGCGCGCGGACCCGAGCGGGAGCACCGGAGAAGGCCCAGGACAGCGCGCGGACCCGAGCGGGAGCGGTGGAGAAGGCCCAGGACAGCGCGCGGACCCGAGCGAGAGCGGTGGAGAAGGCCCAGGACAGCACGCGGACCCGAGCAGGAGCGGTGGAGAAGGCCCAGGACAGCGCGCGGACCCGAGCGAGAGCGGTGGAGAAGGCCCAGGACAGAGCGCGGACCCGAGCGGGAGTGGTGGAGAAGGCCCAGGACAGCGCGCGGACCCGAGCAGGTGTGGTGGAGAAGGCCCAGGACAGCGCGTGGACCCGAGCGGTAGCATCGGGAAAGGCCCAGGACAGAGCGCGGACCCGAGCGGGAGTGGTGGAGAAGGCCAAGGACAGCGCGCAGACCCAAGCGGGAGTTGTGGAGAAGGCCCAGGACAGCGCGCGGACCCGAGCGGGAGTGGTGGAGAAGGCCCAGGACAGCGCGCGGACCCGAGCGGGAGCACCGGGGAAGGCCCAGGACAGAGCGCGGACCCAAGCGGGAGTGGTGGAGAAGGCCAAGGACAGCGCGCGGACCCGAGCGTGAGTGGTGGAGAAGGCCCAGGACTGTGCGCGGACCCGAGCGGGAGTGGTGGAGAAGGCCCAGGACAGCGAGCGGACCCGAGCGGGAGCGGTGGAGAAGGCCCAGGACAGCGCGCGGACCCGAGCGGGAGTGGTGGAGAAGGCCCAGGACAGCGTGCGAACCCAAGCAGGAGTGGTGGTGAAGGCCCAGGACAGCGCGCGGACCCGAGCGGGAGCACCGGAGCAGGCCCAGGGCAGAGCGCGGACCCGAGCGGGAGTGGTGGAGAAGGCCCAGGACAGCGTGCGAACCCAAGCAGGAGTGGTGGTGAAGGCCCAGGACAGCGCGCGGACCCGAGCGGGAGCACCGGAGCAGGCCCAGGGCAGAGCGCGGACCCGAGCGGGAGTGGTGGAGAAGGCCCAGGACTGCGCGCGGACCCGAGCAGGAGTGGTGGGGAGGGCCCAGGTCAGTGAGCGGACCCGAGCGAGAGCACCGGGAAAGGCCCAGGACAGAGCGCAGACCCGAGCGGGAGTGGTGGAGAAGGCCCAGGACAGCGCGCGGACCCGAGCAGGAGTGGTGGAGAAGGCCCAGGACAGTGCGTGGACCCGAGCAGGAGTGGTGGAGAAGGCCCAGGACAGCGCGCGGACCCGAGCGGGAGCACCGGGAAAGGCCCAGGACAGAGCGCGGACCCGAGCGGGAGTGGTGGAGAAGGCCCAGGACAGCGCGCGGACCCAAGCGGGAGTGGTGGAGAAGGCCCAGGACAGCGAGCGGACCCGAGCGAGAGCGGTGGAGAAGGCCCAGTACAGCGCGCAGACCCGACCGAGAGCTGTGGAGAAGGCTCAGGACAGCGAGTGGACCCGAGCGAGAGCGGTGGAGAAGGATCAGGACAGCGCGCGGACCCGAGCAGGAGTGGTGGAGAAGGCCCAGGACAGAGCGTGGACCCGAGCGGGAGTGGTGGATAAGGCCCAGGACAAGGCGCGGACCCGAGCGGGAGCGGTGGAGAAGGCCCAGGACAAAGCACGGATCCGAGCGGGATCACCGGGGAAGGCCCAGGACAGCGCATGGACACGAGCGGGAGCACCGGGGAAGGCCCAGGACAGCGCGTGGACCTGAGCGGGAGCACCGGGGAAGGCCCAGGACAGCGCGCGGACCCGAGCGGGAGCACCGGAGAAGGCCCAGGACAGCGCGCGGACCCGAGCGGGAGCGGTGGAGAAGGCCCAGGACAGCGCGCGGACCCGAGCGAGAGCGGTGGAGAAGGCCCAGGACAGCGCGCGGACCCGAGCGGGAGCGGTGGAGAAGGCCCAGGACAGCGCGCGGACCCGAGCAAAAGCGGTGGAGAAGGCCCAGGACAGAGCGCGGACCCGAGCGGGAGTGGTGGAGAAGGCCCAGGACAGCGCGCGGACCCGAGCAGGTGTGGTGGAGAAGGCCCAGGACAGCGCGTGGACCCGAGCGGTAGCATCGGGAAAGGCCCAGGACAGAGCGCGGACCCGAGCGGGAGTGGTGGAGAAGGCCAAGGACAGCGCGCAGACCCAAGCGGGAGTTGTGGAGAAGGCCCAGGACAGCGCGCGGACCCGAGCGGGAGTGGTGGAGAAGGCCCAGGACAGCGCGCGGACCCGAGCGGGAGCACCGGGGAAGGCCCAGGACAGAGCGCGGACCCAAGCGGGAGTGGTGGAGAAGGCCCAGGACAGCGCGCGGACCCGAGCGTGAATGGTGGAGAAGGCCCAGGACTGTGCGCGGACCCGAGCGGGAGTGCTGGAGAATGCCCAGGACAGCGTGCGGACCCGAGCGAGAGCGGTGGAGAAGGACCAGGACAGCACGCGGACTCGAGCAGGAGTGGTCGACAAGGCCCAGGACAGAGCGCAGACCCGAGCGGGAGGGGTGGAGAAGGCCCAGGACAGCGCGCGGACCCGAGCGGGAGCGGTGGAGAAGGCCCAGGACAAAGCACGGATCCGAGCGGGAGCACCGGGGAAGGCCCAGGACAGTGCGTGGACCCGAGCGGGAGCACCGGGGAAGGCCCAGGACAGCGCGCGGACCCGAGCGGGAGCACTGGAGAAGGCCCAGGAAAGCGCGTGGACCCGAGCGGGAGCGGTGGAGAAGGCCCAGGACAGCGTGCGGACCCAAGCGAGAGCGTTGGAGAAGCCCCAGGACACCGGGCGGACCCGAGCGGGAGTGGTGGAGAAGGCCCAGGACAGAGCGCGGACCCGAGCGGGAGTGGTGGAGAAGGCCCTGGACAGAGCGCGGACCCGAGCGGGAGTGGTGGAGAAGTCCCAGGACAGCGCGCGGATTCAAGCGGGAGTGGTGGAGAAGGCCCAGGACAGCGCGCGGACCCGAGCGGGAGTGGTGGAGAAGGCCCAGGACAGCGAGCGGACCCGAGCGGGAGTGGTGGAGAAGGCCCAGGACAGCGCGCGGACCCGAGCGAGAGCGGTGGAGAAGGCCCAGGACAGCGAGCGGAACTGAGCGAGAGCGGTGGAGAAGGCCCAGGACAGCGTGCGGACCCGAGCGGGATTGGTGGAGAAGGCCCAGGACAGCGCGCGGACCCGAGCGGGAGTGGTGGAGAAGTCCCAGGACAGAGAGCGGACCCGAGCGGGAGCGTTGGAGAAGGCCCAGGACAGCGCGCGGACCCGAGCGGGAGCGGTGGAGAAGGCACAGGACAGCGCGCGGACCCGAGCGGGAGTGGTGTAGCAGGCCCAGGACAGCGAGCGGACCCGAGCGGGAGTGGTGGAGAAGGCCCCGGACAGCGCGCGGACCCAAGCGGGAGTGGTGGAGAAGGCCCAGGACAGCGCGCGGACCCGAGCAGGTGTGGTGGAGAAGACCCAGGACAGTGCGCGGACCCGAGCGAGAGCGGTGGAGAAGGCCCAGGACTGCGCGTGGACACGAGCGGGAGTGGTGGAAAAGGCCCAGGACAGCGCGCGGACCCGAGCGGGAGCACCGGGAAAGGCCCAGGACAGAGCGCGGACCCGAGCGGGAGTGGTGGAGAAGGCCCAGGACATCGCGCAGACCCGAGCGGGAGCACCGGGGAAGGCCCAGGACAGAGCGCGGACCCGAGCGGGAGTGGTGGAGAAGGCCCAGGACAGCGCGCGGACCCGAGCGAGAGCGGTGGAGAAGGCCCAGGACAGCGCGCGGACCCGAGCGGGATCACCAGGAAAGGCCCAGGACACAGCGCGGACCCGAGCGGGAGTGGTGGAGAAGGCCCAGGACAGCGCGCGGACCCAAGCGGGAGTGGTGGAGAAGGCCCAGGACAGCGCGCGGACCCGAGCGAGAGCAGTGGAGAAGGCCCAGGACAGCGCGCGGACCCGAGCGGGAGCACCGGGAAAGGCCCAGGACAGAGAGTGGACCCGAGCGGGAGTGGTGGAGAAGGCCAAGGACAGCGCGCGGACCCGAGCGGGAGTGGTGGAGAAGGCCCAGGACAGCGCGCGGACCCGAGCGGGACTGGTGGAGAAGGCCCAGGACAGCGAGCGGACCCGAGCGGGAGCGGTGGAGAAGGCCCAGGACAGCGCGCGGACCCGTGCGGGAGTGGTGGAGAAGGCCCAGGACAGCGTGCGAACCCAAGCAGGAGTGGTGGTGGAGGCCCAGGACAGCGCGCAGACCCGAGCGGGAGCACCGGAGAAGGCCCAGGGGAGAGCGCGGACCCGAGCGGAAGTGGTGGAGAAGGCCCAGAACTGCGCGCGGACCCAAGCAGGAGTGGTGGAGAAGGCCCAGGTCAGCGAGCGGACCCGAGCGAGAGCGGTGGAGAAGGCCCAGGGCTGCGCATGGACCCGAGCAGGAGTGGTGGAGAAGGCCAAGGACAGCACGCAGACCTGAGCGGGAGCACCGGGAAAGGCCCAGGACAGAGCGCAGACCCGAGTGGGAGTAGTGGAGAAGGCCCAGGACAGCGCGCAGACCCGAGCGGGAGCACCGGGGAAGGCCCAGGACAGAGCGCGGACCCGAGCGGGAGTGGTGGAGAAGGCCCAGGACAGCACGCAGACCCGAGCGAGAGCGGTGGAGAAGGCCCAGGACAGCGCGCGGACCCGAGCGAGCGCGGTGGAGAAGGCCCAGGACAGCGGGCGGACCCGAGCGGGAGCACGGGGAAGGCCCAGGACAGAGCGCAGACCCGAGCGGGAGTGGTGGAGAAGGCCCAGGACAGCGCGCGGACCCGAGCAGGAGTGGTGGAGAAGGCCCAGGACAGCGCGTGGACCCGAGTAGGAGTGGTGGAGAAGGCCCAGGACAGCGCGCGGACCCGAGCGGGAGCACCGGGAAAGGCCCAGGACAGAGCGCGGACCCGAGCGGGAGTGGTGGAGAAGGCCCAGGACAGCGCGCGGACCCAAGCGGGAGTGGTGGAGAAGGCCCAGGACAGCGAGCGGACCCGAGCGAGAGCGGTGGAGAAGGCCCAGGACAGCGCGCAGACCCGAGCGAGAGCGGTGGAGAAGGCTCAGGACAGCGAGTGGACCCGAGTGAGAGCGGTGGAGAAGGATCAGGACAGCGCGCGGACCCGAGCAGGAGTGGTGGAGAAGGCCCAGGACAGAGCGTGGACCCGAGCGGGAGTGGTGGATAAGGCCCAGGACAAGGCGCGGACCCGAGCGGGAGCGGTGGAGAAGGCCCAGGACAAAGCACGGATCCGAGCGGGATCACCGGGGAAGGCCCAGGACAGCGCATGGACCCGAGCGGGATCACCGGGGAAGGCCCAGGACAGAGCGTGGACCCGAGCGGGAGCACCGGGGAAGGCCCAGGACAGCGCGCGGACCCGAGCGGGAGCACCGGGGAAGGCCCAGGACAGCGCGCGGACCCGAGCGGGAGCACCGGAGAAGGCCCAGGACAGCGCGCGGACCCGAGCGGGAGCGGTGGAGAAGGCCCAGGACAGCGCGCGGACCCGAGCGAGAGCGGTGGAGAAGGCCCAGGACAGCGCGCGGACCCGAGCGGGAGCGGTGGAGAAGGCCCAGGACAGCGCGCGGACCCGAGCGAGAGCGGTGGAGAAGGCCCAGGACAGAGCGCGGACCCGAGCGGGAGTGGTGGAGAAGGCCCAGGACAGCGCGCGGACCCGAGCAGGTGTGGTGGAGAAGGCCCAGGACAGCGCGTGGACCCGAGCGGTAGCATCGGGAAAGGCCCAGGACAGAGCGCGGACCCGAGCGGGAGTGGTGGAGAAGGCCAAGGACAGCGCGCAGACCCAAGCGGGAGTTGTGGAGAAGGCCCAGGACAGCGCGCGGACCCGAGCGGGAGTGGTGGAGAAGGCCCAGGACAGCGCGCGGACCCGAGCGGGAGCACCGGGGAAGGCCCAGGACAGAGCGCGGACCCAAGCGGGAGTGGTGGAGAAGGCCCAGGACAGCGCGCGGACCCGAGCGTGAGTGGTGGAGAAGGCCCAGGACTGTGCGCGGACCCGAGCGGGAGTGCTGGAGAATGCCCAGGACAGCGTGCGGACCCGAGCGAGAGCGGTGGAGAAGGACCAGGACAGCACGCGGACTCGAGCAGGAGTGGTCGACAAGGCCCAGGACAGAGCGCAGACCCGAGCGGGAGGGGTGGAGAAGGCCCAGGACAGCGCGCGGACCCGAGCGGGAGCGGTGGAGAAGGCCCAGGACAAAGCACGGATCCGAGCGGGAGCACCGGGGAAGGCCCAGGACACTGCGTGGACCCGAGCGGGAGCACCGGGGAAGGCCCAGGACAGCGCGCGGACCCGAGCGGGAGCACTGGAGAAGGCCCAGGAAAGCGCGTGGACCCAAGCGGGAGCGGTGGAGAAGGCCCAGGACAGCGTGCGGACCCAAGCGAGAGCGTTGGAGAAGCCCCAGGACACCGGGCGGACCCGAGCGGGAGTGGTGGAGAAGGCCCAGGACAGAGCGCGGACCCGAGCGGGAGTGGTGGAGAAGGCCCTGGACAGAGCGCGGACCCGAGCGGGAGTGGTGGAGAAGTCCCAGGACAGCGCGCGGATTCAAGCGGGAGTGGTGGAGAAGGCCCAGGACAGCGCGCGGACCCGAGCGGGAGTGGTGGAGAAGGCCCAGGACAGCGAGCGGACCCGAGCGGGAGTGGTGGAGAAGGCCCAGGACAGCGCGCGGACCCGAGCGAGAGCGGTGGAGAAGGCCCAGGACAGCGAGCGGACCTGAGCGAGAGCGGTGGAGAAGGCCCAGGACAGCGTGCGGACCCGAGCGGGATTGGTGGAGAAGGCCCAGGACAGCGCGCGGACCCGAGCGGGAGTGGTGGAGAAGTCCCAGGACAGCGAGCGGACCCGAGCGGGAGCGTTGGAGAAGGCCCAGGACAGCGCGCGGACCCGAGCGGGAGCGGTGGAGAAGGCACAGGACCGCGCGCGGAGCCGAGCGGGAGTGGTGTAGCAGGCCCAGGACAGCGAGCGGACCCGAGCGGGAGTGGTGGAGAAGGCCCCGGACAGCGCGCGGACCCAAGCGGGAGTGGTGGAGAAGGCCCAGGACAGCGCGCGGACCCGAGCAGGTGTGGTGGAGAAGACCCAGGACAGTGCGCGGACCCGAGCGAGAGCGGTGGAGAAGGCCCAGGACTGCGCGTGGACACGAGCGGGCGTGGTGGAAAAGGCCCAGGACAGCGCGCGGACCCGAGCGGGAGCACCGGGAAAGGCCCAGGACAGAGCGCGGACCCGAGCGGGAGTGGTGGAGAAGGCCCAGGACATCGCGCAGACCCGAGCGGGAGCACCGGGGAAGGCCCAGGACAGAGCGCGGACCCGAGCGGGAGTGGTGGAGAAGGCCCAGGACAGCGCGCGGAACCGAGCGAGAGCGGTGGAGAAGGCCCAGGACAGCGCGCGGACCCGAGCGGGATCACCAGGAAAGGCCCAGGACACAGCGCGGACCCGAGCGGGAGTGGTGGAGAAGGCCCAGGACAGCGCGCGGACCCAAGCGGGAGTGGTGGAGAAGGCCCAGGACAGCGCGCGGACCCGAGCGAGAGCAGTGCAGAAGGCCCAGGACAGCGCGCGGACCCGAGCGGGAGCACCGGGAAAGGCCCAGGACAGAGAGTGGACCCGAGCGGGAGTGGTGGAGAAGGCCAAGGACAGCGCGCGGACCCGAGCGGGAGTGGTGGAGAAGGCCCAGGACAGCGCGCGGACCCGAGCGGGACTGGTGGAGAAGGCCCAGGACAGCGAGCGGACCCGAGCGGGAGCGGTGGAGAAGGCCCAGGACAGCGCGCGGACCCGTGCGGGAGTGGTGGAGAAGGCCCAGGACAGCGTGCGAACCCAAGCAGGAGTGGTGGTGGAGGCCCAGGACAGCGCGCAGACCCGAGCGGGAGCACCGGAGAAGGCCCAGGGGAGAGCGCGGACCCGAGCGGAAGTGGTGGAGAAGGCCCAGAACTGCGCGCGGACCCAAGCAGGAGTGGTGGAGAAGGCCCAGGTCAGCGAGCGGACCCGAGCGAGAGCGGTGGAGAAGGCCCAGGGCTGCGCATGGACCCGAGCAGGAGTGGTGGAGAAGGCCCAGGACAGCACGCAGACCTGAGCGGGAGCACCGGGAAAGGCCCAGGACAGAGCGCAGACCCGAGTGGGAGTAGTGGAGAAGGCCCAGGACAGCGCGCAGACCCGAGCGGGAGCACCGGGGCAGGCCCAGGACAGAGCGCGGACCCGAGCGGGAGTGGTGGAGAAGGCCCAGGACAGCACGCAGACCCGAGCGAGAGCGGTGGAGAAGGCCCAGGACAGCGCGCGGACCAGAGCGAGAGCGGTGGAGAAGGCCCAGGACAGCGGGCGGACCCGAGCGGGAGCACGGGGAAGGCCCAGGACAGAGCGCAGACCCGAGCGGGAGTGGTGGAGAAGGCCCAGGACAGCGCGCGGACCCGAGCAGGAGTGGTGGAGAAGGCCCAGGACAGCGCGTGGACCTGAGCAGGAGTGGTGGAGAAGGCCCAGGACAGCGCGCGGACCCGAGCGGGAGCACCGGGAAAGGCCCAGGACAGAGCGCGGACCCGAGCGGGAGTGGTGGAGAAGGCCCAGGACAGCGCGCGGACCCAAGCGGGAGTGGTGGAGAAGGCCCAGGACAGCGAGCGGACCCGAGCGAGAGCGGTGGAGAAGGCCCAGGACAGCGCGCAGACCCGAGCGAGAGCGGTGGAGAAGGCTCAGGACAGCGAGTGGACCCGAGTGAGAGCGGTGGAGAAGGATCAGGACAGCGCGCGGACCCGAGCAGGAGTGGTGGAGAAGGCCCAGGACAGAGCGTGGACCCGAGCGGGAGTGGTGGATAAGGCCCAGGACAAGGCGCGGACCCGAGCGGGAGCGGTGGAGAAGGCCCAGGACAAAGCACGGATCCGAGCGGGATCACCGGGGAAGGCCCAGGACAGCGCATGGACCCGAGCGGGATCACCGGGGAAGGCCCAGGACAGTGCGTGGACCCGAGCGGGAGCACCGGGGAAGGCCCAGGACAGCGCGCGGACCCGAGCGGGAGCACCGGAGAAGGCCCAGGACAGCGCGCGGACCCGAGCGGGAGCGGTGGAGAAGGCCCAGGACAGCGCGCGGACCCGAGCGAGAACGGTGGAGAAGGCCCAGGACAGCGCGCGGACCCGAGCGGGAGCGGTGGAGAAGGCCCAGGACAGCGCGCGGACCCGAGCGAGAGCGGTGGAGAAGGCCCAGGACCGAGCGCGGACCCGAGCGGGAGTGGTGGAGAAGGCCCAGGACAGCGCGCGGACCCGAGCAGGTGTGGTGGAGAAGGCCCAGGACAGCGCGTGGACCCAAGCGGTAGCATCGGGAAAGGCCCAGGACAGAGCGCGGACCCGAGCGAGAGTGGTGGAGAAGGCCAAGGACAGCGCGCAGACCCAAGCGGGAGTTGTGGAGAAGGCCCAGGACAGCGCGCGGACCCGAGCGGGAGTGCTGGAGAATGCCCAGGACAGAGCGCGGACCCAAGCTGGAGTGGTGGAGAAGGCCCAGGACAGCGAGCGGACCCGAGCGAGAGCGGTGGAGGAAGCCCAGGACAGCGTGCGGACCCGAGCGAGAGTGGTGGAGGAGGACCAGGACAGCACGCGGACTCGAGCAGGAGTGGTGGACAAGGCCCAGGACAGAGCGCAGACCCGAGCGGGAGGGGTGGAGAAGGCCCAGGACAGCGCGCGGACCCGAGCGGGAGCGGTGGAGAAGGCCCAGGACAAAGCACGGATCCGAGCGGGAGCACCGGGGAAGGCCCAGGACAGTGCGTGGACCCAAGCGGGAGCACCGGGGAAGGCCCAGGACAGCGCACGGACCCGAGCGGGAGCACCGGAGAAGGCCCAGGAAAGCGCGTGGACCCGAGCGGGAGCGGTGGAGAAGGCCCAGGACAGCGCGCGGACGCGAGCGGGAGTGGTGGAGAAGGCCCAGGACAGGGCGCGGACCCGAGCGGGAGTGGTGGAGAAGGCCCTGGACAGAGCGCGGACCCGAGCGGGAGTGGTGGAGAAGTCCCAGGACAGCGCGCGGATCCGAGCGGGAGTGGTGGAGAAGGCCCAGGACAGCGCGCGGACCCGAGCGGGAGTGGTGGAGAAGGCCCAGGACAGCGAGCTGACCCGAGCGGGAGTGGTGGAGAAGGCCCAGGACAGCGCGTGGACCCGAGCGAGAGCGGTGGAGAAGGCCCAGGACAGCGAGCGGACCTGAGCGAGAGCGGTGGAGAAGGCCCAGGACAGCTCGCGGACCCGAGCGGGATTGGTGGAGAAGGCCCAGGACAGCACGCGGACCCGAGCGGGAGTGGTGGAGAAGGCCCAGGACAGCGAGCGGACCCGAGCGGGAGCGGTGGAGAAGGCCCAGAACAGCGCGCGGACCCGAGCGGGAGCGGTGGAGAAGGCACAGGACAGCGCGCGGACCCGAGCGGGAGCGGTGTAGCAGGCCCAGGACAGCGAGCGGACCCGAGCGGGAGTGTTGGAGAAGGCCCCGGACAGCGCGCGGACCCAAGCGGGAGTGGTGGAGAAGGCCCAGGACAGCGCGCGGACCCGAGCAGGTGTGGTGGAGAAGGCCCAGGACAGTGCGCGGTCCCGAGCGAGAGCGGTGGAGAAGGCCCAGGACTGCGCGTGGACACGAGCAGGAGTGGTGGAGAAGGCCCAGGACAGCGCGCGGACCCGAGCGGGAGCACCGGGAAAGGCCCAGGACAGAGCGCGGACCCGAGCGGGAGTGGTGGAGAAGGCACAGGACATCGCGCAGACCCGAGCGGGAGCACCGGGGAAGGCCCAGGACAGAGCGCGGACCCGAGCGGGAGTGGTGGAGAAGGCCCAGGACAGCGCGCGGACCCGAGCGAGAGCGGTGGAGAAGGCCCAGGACAGCGCGCGGACCCGAGCGGGATCACCAGGAAAGGCCCAGGACACAGCGTGGACCCGAGCGGGAGTGGTGGAGAAGGCCCAGGACAAAGCACGGATCCGAGCGGGAGCACCGGGGAAGGCCCAGGACAGTGCGTGGACCCGAGCGGGAGCACCGGGGAAGGCCCAGGACAGCGCGCGGACCCGAGCGGGAGCACCGGAGAAGGCCCAGGAAAGCGCGTAGACCCGAGCGGGAGCGGTGGAGAAGGCCCAGGACAGCGCGCGGACCCGAGCGAGAGCGTTGGAGAAGCCCCAGGACACCGGGCGGACCCGAGCGGGAGTGGTGGAGAAGGCCCAGGACAGAGCGCGGACCCGAGCGGGAGTGGTGGAGAAGGCCCTGGACAGAGCGCGGACCCGAGCGGGAGTGGTGGAGAAGTCCCAGGACAGCGCGCGGACCCGAGCGGGAGTGGTGGAGAAGGCCCCGGACAGCGCGCGGACCCAAGCGGGAGTGGTGGAGAAGGCCCAGGACAGCGCGCGGACCCGAGCAGGTGTGGTGGAGAAGGCCCAGGACAGTGCGCGGTCCCGAGCGAGAGCGGTGGAGAAGGCCCAGGACTGCGCGTGGACACGAGCAGGAGTGGTGGAGAAGGCCCAGGACAGCGCGGGGACCCGAGCGGGAGCACCGGGAAAGGCCCAGGACAGAGCGCGGACCCGAGCGGGAGTGGTGGAGAAGGCCCAGGACATCGCGCAGACCCGAGCGGGAGCACCGGGGAAGGCCCAGGACAGAGCGCGGACCCGAGCGGGAGTGGTGGAGAAGGCCCAGGACAGCGCGCGGACCCGAGCGAGATCACCAGGAAAGGCCCAGGACACAGCGTGGACCCGAGCGGGAGTGGTGGAGAAGGCCCAGGACAAAGCACGGATCCGAGCGGGAGCACCGGGGAAGGCCCAGGACAGCGCGCGGACCCGAGCGGGAGCACCGGAGAAGGCCCAGGACAGCGCGCGGACCCGAGCGGGAGCGGTGGAGAAGGCCCAGGACAGCGCGCGGACCCGAGCGAGAACGGTGGAGAAGGCCCAGGACAGCGCGCGGACCCGAGCGGGAGCGGTGGAGAAGGCCCAGGACAGCGCGCGGACCCGAGCGAGAGCGGTGGAGAAGGCCCAGGACCGAGCGCGGACCCGAGCGGGAGTGGTGGAGAAGGCCCAGGACAGCGCGCGGACCCGAGCAGGTGTGGTGGAGAAGGCCCAGGACAGCGCGTGGACCCAAGCGGTAGCATCGGGAAAGGCCCAGGACAGAGCGCGGACCCGAGCGAGAGTGGTGGAGAAGGCCAAGGACAGCGCGCAGACCCAAGCGGGAGTTGTGGAGAAGGCCCAGGACAGCGCGCGGACCCGAGCGGGAGTGCTGGAGAATGCCCAGGACAGAGCGCGGACCCAAGCTGGAGTGGTGGAGAAGGCCCAGGACAGCGAGCGGACCCGAGCGAGAGCGGTGGAGGAAGCCCAGGACAGCGTGCGGACCCGAGCGAGAGTGGTGGAGGAGGACCAGGACAGCACGCGGACTCGAGCAGGAGTGGTGGACAAGGCCCAGGACAGAGCGCAGACCCGAGCGGGAGGGGTGGAGAAGGCCCAGGACAGCGCGCGGACCCGAGCGGGAGCGGTGGAGAAGGCCCAGGACAAAGCACGGATCCGAGCGGGAGCACCGGGGAAGGCCCAGGACAGTGCGTGGACCCAAGCGGGAGCACCGGGGAAGGCCCAGGACAGCGCACGGACCCGAGCGGGAGCACCGGAGAAGGCCCAGGAAAGCGCGTGGACCCGAGCGGGAGCGGTGGAGAAGGCCCAGGACAGCGCGCGGACGCGAGCGGGAGTGGTGGAGAAGGCCCAGGACAGGGCGCGGACCCGAGCGGGAGTGGTGGAGAAGGCCCTGGACAGAGCGCGGACCCGAGCGGGAGTGGTGGAGAAGTCCCAGGACAGCGCGCGGATCCGAGCGGGAGTGGTGGAGAAGGCCCAGGACAGCGCGCGGACCCGAGCGGGAGTGGTGGAGAAGGCCCAGGACAGCGAGCGGACCCGAGCGGGAGTGGTGGAGAAGGCCCAGGACAGCGCGTGGACCCGAGCGAGAGCGGTGGAGAAGGCCCAGGACAGCGAGCGGACCTGAGCGAGAGCGGTGGAGAAGGCCCAGGACAGCTCGCGGACCCGAGCGGGATTGGTGGAGAAGGCCCAGGACAGCACGCGGACCCGAGCGGGAGTGGTGGAGAAGGCCCAGGACAGCGAGCGGACCCGAGCGGGAGCGGTGGAGAAGGCCCAGAACAGCGCGCGGACCCGAGCGGGAGCGGTGGAGAAGGCACAGGACAGCGCGCGGACCCGAGCGGGAGCGGTGTAGCAGGCCCAGGACAGCGAGCGGACCCGAGCGGGAGTGGTGGAGAAGGCCCCGGACAGCGCGCGGACCCAAGCGGGAGTGTTGGAGAAGGCCCCGGACAGCGCGCGGACCCAAGCGGGAGTGGTGGAGAAGGCCCAGGACAGCGCGCGGACCCGAGCAGGTGTGGTGGAGAAGGCCCAGGACAGTGCGCGGTCCCGAGCGAGAGCGGTGGAGAAGGCCCAGGACTGCGCGTGGACACGAGCAGGAGTGGTGGAGAAGGCCCAGGACAGCGCGCGGACCCGAGCGGGAGCACCGGGAAAGGCCCAGGACAGAGCGCGGACCCGAGCGGGAGTGGTGGAGAAGGCACAGGACATCGCGCAGACCCGAGCGGGAGCACCGGGGAAGGCCCAGGACAGAGCGCGGACCCGAGCGGGAGTGGTGGAGAAGGCCCAGGACAGCGCGCGGACCCGAGCGAGAGCGGTGGAGAAGGCCCAGGACAGCGCGCGGACCCGAGCGGGATCACCAGGAAAGGCCCAGGACACAGCGTGGACCCGAGCGGGAGTGGTGGAGAAGGCCCAGGACAAAGCACGGATCCGAGCGGGAGCACCGGGGAAGGCCCAGGACAGTGCGTGGACCCGAGCGGGAGCACCGGGGAAGGCCCAGGACAGCGCGCGGACCCGAGCGGGAGCACCGGAGAAGGCCCAGGAAAGCGCGTAGACCCGAGCGGGAGCGGTGGAGAAGGCCCAGGACAGCGCGCGGACCCGAGCGAGAGCGTTGGAGAAGCCCCAGGACACCGGGCGGACCCGAGCGGGAGTGGTGGAGAAGGCCCAGGACAGAGCGCGGACCCGAGCGGGAGTGGTGGAGAAGGCCCTGGACAGAGCGCGGACCCGAGCGGGAGTGGTGGAGAAGTCCCAGGACAGCGCGCGGACCCGAGCGGGAGTGGTGGAGAAGGCCCCGGACAGCGCGCGGACCCAAGCGGGAGTGGTGGAGAAGGCCCAGGACAGCGCGCGGACCCGAGCAGGTGTGGTGGAGAAGGCCCAGGACAGTGCGCGGTCCCGAGCGAGAGCGGTGGAGAAGGCCCAGGACTGCGCGTGGACACGAGCAGGAGTGGTGGAGAAGGCCCAGGACAGCGCGGGGACCCGAGCGGGAGCACCGGGAAAGGCCCAGGACAGAGCGCGGACCCGAGCGGGAGTGGTGGAGAAGGCCCAGGACATCGCGCAGACCCGAGCGGGAGCACCGGGGAAGGCCCAGGACAGAGCGCGGACCCGAGCGGGAGTGGTGGAGAAGGCCCAGGACAGCGCGCGGACCCGAGCGAGATCACCAGGAAAGGCCCAGGACACAGCGTGGACCCGAGCGGGAGTGGTGGAGAAGGCCCAGGACAAAGCACGGATCCGAGCGGGAGCACCGGGGAAGGCCCAAGACAGTGCGTGGACCCGAGCGGGAGCACCGGGGAAGGCCCAGGAGAGCGCGCGGACCCGAGCGGGAGCACCGGAGAAGGCCCAGGAAAGTGCGTGGACCCGAGCGGGAGCGGTGGAGAAGGCCCAGGACAGCGCGCGGACCCGAGCGAGAGCGTTGGAGAAGCCCCAGGACACCGGGCGGACCCGAGCGGGAGTGGTGGAGAAGGCCCAGGACAGAGCGCGGACCCGAGCGGGAGTGGTGGAGAAGGCCCTGGACAGAGCGCGGACCCGAGCGGGAGTGGTGGAGAAGTCCCAGGACAGCGCGCGGATCCAAGCGGGAGTGGTGGAGAAGGCCCAGGACTGCGCGCGGACCCGAGCGGGAGTGGTGGAGAAGGCCCAGGACAGCGAGTGGACCCGAGCGGGAGTGGTGGAGAAGGCCCAGGACAGCGCGCAGACCCGAGCGAGAGCGGTGGAGAAGGCCCAGGACAGCGAGCGGACCTGAGCGAGAGCGGTGGAGAAGGCCCAGGACAGCGCGCGGACCCGAGCGGGATTGGTGGAGAAGGCCCAGGACAGCGCGCGGACCCGAGCGGGAGTGGTGGAGAGCGCCCAGGACAGCGAGCGGACCCGAGCGGGAGCGTTGGAGAAGGCCCAGGACAGCGCGCGGACCCGAGCGGGAGCGGTGGAGAAGGCACAGGACAGCGCGCGGACCCGAGCGGGAGTGGTGTAGCAGGCCCAGGACAGCGAGCGGACCCGAGCGGGAGTGGTGGAGAAGGCCCCGGACAGCGCGCGGACCCAAGCGGGAGTGGTGGAGAAGGCCCAGGACAGCGCGCGGACCCGAGCAGGTGTGGTGGAGAAGGCCCAGGACAGTGCGCGGACCCGAGCGAGAGCGGTGGAGAAGGCCCAGGACTGCGCGTGGACACGAGCAGGAGTGGTGGAGAAGGCCCAGAACAGCACGCGGACCCGAGCGGGAGCACCGGGAAAGGACCAGGACAGAGCGCGGACCCGAGCGGGAGTGGTGGAGAAGGCCCAGGACATCGCGCAGACCCGAGCGGGAGCACCGGGAAAGGACCAGGACAGAGCGCGGACCCGAGCGGGAGTGGTGGAGAAGGCCCAGGACAGCGCGCGGACCCGAGCGAGAGTGGTGGAGAAGGCCCAGGACAGCGCGCGGACCCGAGCGGGATCACCAGGAAAGGCCCAGGACACAGCGTGGACCCGAGCGGGAGTGGTGGAGAAGGCCCAGGACAGCGCACGGACCCGAGTGGGAGTGGTGGAGAAGGCCCAGGACAGCACGCGGACGCGAGCGGGAGTGGTGGAGAAGGCCCAGGACAGCGCGCGGACCCGAGCGGGAGCACCGGGGAAGGCCCAGCACAGAGCGCGGACCCGAGCGGGAGTGGTGGAGAAGGCCCAGGACAGCGCGCGGACCCAAGCGGGAGTGGTGGAGAAGGCCCAGGACAGCGCGCGGACCCGAGCGGGAGCACCGGGAAAGGCCCAGGACAGAGCGTGGACCCGAGCGGGAGTGGTGGAGAAGGCCAAGGACAGCGCGCGGACCCGAGCGGGAGTGGTGGAGAAGGCCCAGGACAGCGCGCGGACCCGAGCGGGAGTGGTGGAGAAGGCCCAGGACAGCGAGCGGACCCGAGCGGGAGCGGTGGAGAAGGCCCAGGACAGCGCGCGGACCCGAGCGGGAGTGGTGGAGAAGGCCCAGGACAGCGTGCGAACCCAAGCAGGAGTGGTGGTGAAGGCCCAGGACAGCGCGCGGACCCGAGCGAGAGCACCGGAGGAGGCCCAGGGCAGAGCGCGGACCCGAGCGGGAGTGGTGGAGAAGGCCCAGAACTGCGCGCGGACCCGAGCAGGAGTGGTGGAGAAGGCCCAGGTCAGCGAGCGGACCCGAGCGAGAGCGGTGGAGAAGGCCCAGGACTGCGCATGGACCCGAGCAGGAGTGGTGGAGAAGGCCCAGGACAGCACGCGGACCTGAGCGGGAGCACCGGGAAAGGCCCAGGACAGAGCGCAGACCCGAGTGGGAGTAGTGGAGAAGGCCCAGGACAGCGCGCAGACCCGAGCGGGAGCACCGGGGAAGGCCCAGGACAGAGCGCGGACCCGAGCGGGAGTGGTGGAGAAGGCCCAGGACAACGCGCGGACCCGAGCAGGTGTGGTGGAGAAGGCCCAGGACAGCGCGTGGACCCGAGCGGTAGCATCGGGAAAGGCCCAGGACAGAGCGCGGACCCAAGCGGGAGTGGTGGAGAAGGCCAAGGACAGCGCGCAGACCCAAGCGGGAGTTGTGGAGAAGGCCCAGGACAGCGCGCGGACCCGAGCGGGAGTGGTGGAGAAGGCCCAGGACAGCGCGCGGACCCGAGCGGGAGAACCGGGGAAGGCCCAGGACAGAGCGCGGACCCAAGCGGGAGTGGTGGAGAAGGCCCAGGACAGCGCGCGGACCCGAGCATGAGTGGTGGAGAAGGCCCAGGACAGTGCGCGGACCCGAGCGGGAGTGCTGGAGAATGCCCAGGACGGAGCGCGGACCCAAGCAGGAGTGGTGGAGAAGGCCCAGAACAGCGAGCGGACCCGAGCGAGAGCGGTGGAGGAAGCCCAGGACAGCGTGCGGACCCGAGCGAGAGCGGTGGAGAAGGACCAGGACAGCACGCGGACTCGAGCAGGAGTGGTGGACAAGGCCCAGGACAGAGCGCAGACCCGAGCGGGAGGGGTGGAGAAGGCCCAGGACAGCGCGCGGACCCGAGCGGGAGCGGTGGAGAAGGCCCAGGACAAAGCACGGATCCGAGCGGGAGCACCGGGGAAGGCCCAGGACAGTGCGTGGACCCGAGCGGGAGCAGCGGGGAAGGCCCAGGACAGCGCGCGGACCCGAGCGGGAGCACCGGAGAAGGCCCAGGAAAGCGCGTGGACCCGAGCGGGAGCGGTGGAGAAGGCCCAGGACAGCGCGCGGACCCGAGCGAGAGCGTTGGAGAAGCCCCAGGACACCGGGCGGACCCGAGCGGGAGTGGTGGAGAAGGCCCAGGACAGAGCGCGGACCCGAGCGGGAGTGGTGGAGAAGGCCCTGGACAGAGCGCGGACCCGAGCGGGAGTGGTGGAGAAGGCCCAGGACAGAGCGCGGACCCGAGCGGGAGTGGTGGAGAAGGCCCTGGACAGAGCGCGGACCCGAGCGGGAGTGGTGGAGAAGGCCCAGGACAGCGCGCGGACCCGAGCGAGAGCGGTGGAGAAGGCGCAGGACAGCGAGCGGACCTGAGCGAGAGCGGTGGAAAAGGCCCAGGACAGCGCGCGGACCCGAGCGGGATTGGTGGAGAAGGCCCAGGACAGCGCGCGGACCCGAGCGGGAGTGGTGGAGAAGGCCCAGGACAGCGAGCGGACCCGAGCGGGAGCGGTGGAGAAGGCCCAGGACAGCGCGCGGACCCGAGCGGGAGCGGTATGGAAGGCACAGGACAGCGCGCGGACCCGAGCGGGAGTGGTGTAGCAGGCCCAGGACAGTGAGCGGACCCGAGCGGGAGTGGTGGAGAAGGCCCCGGACAGCGCGCGGACCCAAGCGGGAGTGGTGGAGAAGGCCCAGGACAGCGCGCGGACCCGAGCAGGTGTGGTGGAGAAGGCCCAGGACAGTGCGCGGACTCAAGCGGGAGCAGTGGAGAAGGCCCAGGACTGCGCGTGGACACGAGCAGGAGTGGTGGAGAAGGCCCAGGACAGCGCGCGGACCCGAGCGGGAGCACCGGGAAAGGCCCAGGACAGAGCGCGGACCCGAGCGGGAGTGGTGGAGAAGGCCCAGGACATCGCGCAGACCCGAGCGGGAGCACCGGGGAAGGCCCAGGACAGAGCGCGGACCCGAGCGGGAACGGTGGAGAAGGCCCAGGACAGCGCGCGGACCCGAGCGAGAGCGGTGGAAAAGGCCCAGGACAGCGCGTGGACCCGAGCGGGATCACCAGGAAAGGCCCAGGACACAACGTGGACCCGAGCGGGAGTGGTGGAGAAGGCCCAGGACAGCGCACGGACCCGAGCGGGAGTGGTGGAGAAGGCCCAGGACAGCACGCGGACCCGAGCGGGAGTGGTGGAGAAGGCCCAGGACAGCGCGCGGACCCGAGCGGGAGCACCGGGGAAGGCCCAGCACAGAGCGCGGACCCGAGCGGGAGTGGTGGAGAAGGCCCAGGACAGCGCGCGGACCCGAGCGGGAGTGGTGGAGAAGGCCCAGGACAGCTAGCGGACCCGAGCGGGAGTGGTGGAGAAGGCCCAGGACAGCGCGCGGACCCAAGCGAGAGTGGTGGAGAAGGCCCAGGACAACGCGCGGACCCGAGCAGGTGTGGTGGAGAAGGCCCAGGACAGCGCGTGGACCCGAGCGGTAGCATCGGGAAAGGCCCAGGACAGAGCGCGGACCCAAGCGGGAGTGGTGGAGAAGGCCAAGGACAGCGCGCAGACCCAAGCGGGAGTTGTGGAGAAGGCCCAGGACAGCGCGCGGACCCGAGCGGGAGTGGTGGAGAAGGCCCAGGACAGCGCGCGGACCCGAGCGGGAGAACCGGGGAAGGCCCAGGACAGAGCGCGGACCCAAGCGGGAGTGGTGGAGAAGGCCCAGGACAGCGCGCGGACCCGAGCATGAGTGGTGGAGAAGGCCCAGGACAGTGCGCGGACCCGAGCGGGAGTGCTGGAGAATGCCCAGGACGGAGCGCGGACCCAAGCAGGAGTGGTGGAGAAGGCCCAGAACAGCGAGCGGACCCGAGCGAGAGCGGTGGAGGAAGCCCAGGACAGCGTGCGGACCTGAGCGAGAGCGGTGGAGAAGGACCAGGACAGCACGCGGACTCGAGCAGGAGTGGTGGACAAGGCCCAGGACAGAGCGCAGACCCGAGCGGGAGGGGTGGAGAAGGCCCAGGACAGCGCGCGGACCCGAGCGGGAGCGGTGGAGAAGGCCCAGGACAAAGCACGGATCCGAGCGGGAGCACCGGGGAAGGCCCAGGACAGTGCGTGGACCCGAGCGGGAGCAGCGGGGAAGGCCCAGGATAGCGCGCGGACCCGAGCGGGAGCACCGGAGAAGGCCCAGGAAAGCGCGTGGACCCGAGCGGGAGCGGTGGAGAAGGCCCAGGACAGCGCGCGGACCCGAGCGAGAGCATTGGAGAAGCCCCAGGACACCGGGCGGACCCGAGCGGGAGTGGTGGAGAAGGCCCAGGACAGAGCGCGGACCCGAGCGGGAGTGGTGGAGAAGGCCCTGGACAGAGCGCGGACCCGAGCGGGAGTGGTGGAGAAGGCCCAGGACAGAGCGCGGACCCGAGCGGGAGTGGTGGAGAAGGCCCTGGACAGAGCGCGGACCCGAGCGGGAGTGGTGGAGAAGGCCCAGGACAGCGAGCGGACCCGAGCGGGAGTGGTGGAGAAGGCCCAGGACAGCGCGCAGACCCGAGCGAGAGCGGTGGAGAAGGCCCAGGACAGCGAGCGGACCTGAGCGAGAGCGGTGGAGAAGGCCCAGGACAGCGCGCGGACCCGAGCGGGATTGGTGGAGAAGGCCCAGGACAGCGCGCGGACCCGAGCGGGAGTGGTGGAGAGCGCCCAGGACAGCGAGCGGACCCGAGCGGGAGCGTTGGAGAAGGCCCAGGACAGCGCGCGGACCCGAGCGGGAGCGGTGGAGAAGGCACAGGACAGCGCGCGGACCCGAGCGGGAGTGGTGTAGCAGGCCCAGGACAGCGAGCGGACCCGAGCGGGAGTGGTGGAGAAGGCCCCGGACAGCGCGCGGACCCAAGCGGGAGTGGTGGAGAAGGCCCAGGACAGCGCGCGGACCCGAGCAGGTGTGGTGGAGAAGGCCCAGGACAGTGCGCGGACCCGAGCGAGAGCGGTGGAGAAGGCCCAGGACTGCGCGTGGACACGAGCAGGAGTGGTGGAGAAGGCCCAGAACAGCACGCGGACCCGAGCGGGAGCACCGGGAAAGGACCAGGACAGAGCGCGGACCCGAGCGGGAGTGGTGGAGAAGGCCCAGGACATCGCGCAGACCCGAGCGGGAGCACCGGGAAAGGACCAGGACAGAGCGCGGACCCGAGCGGGAGTGGTGGAGAAGGCCCAGGACAGCGCGCGGACCCGAGCGAGAGTGGTGGAGAAGGCCCAGGACAGCGCGCGGACCCGAGCGGGATCACCAGGAAAGGCCCAGGACACAGCGTGGACCCGAGCGGGAGTGGTGGAGAAGGCCCAGGACAGCGCACGGACCCGAGTGGGAGTGGTGGAGAAGGCCCAGGACAGCACGCGGACGCGAGCGGGAGTGGTGGAGAAGGCCCAGGACAGCGCGCGGACCCGAGCGGGAGCACCGGGGAAGGCCCAGCACAGAGCGCGGACCCGAGCGGGAGTGGTGGAGAAGGCCCAGGACAGCGCGCGGACCCAAGCGGGAGTGGTGGAGAAGGCCCAGGACAGCGCGCGGACCCGAGCGGGAGCACCGGGAAAGGCCCAGGACAGAGCGTGGACCCGAGCGGGAGTGGTGGAGAAGGCCAAGGACAGCGCGCGGACCCGAGCGGGAGTGGTGGAGAAGGCCCAGGACAGCGCGCGGACCCGAGCGGGAGTGGTGGAGAAGGCCCAGGACAGCGAGCGGACCCGAGCGGGAGCGGTGGAGAAGGCCCAGGACAGCGCGCGGACCCGAGCGGGAGTGGTGGAGAAGGCCCAGGACAGCGTGCGAACCCAAGCAGGAGTGGTGGTGAAGGCCCAGGACAGCGCGCGGACCCGAGCGAGAGCACCGGAGGAGGCCCAGGGCAGAGCGCGGACCCGAGCGGGAGTGGTGGAGAAGGCCCAGAACTGCGCGCGGACCCGAGCAGGAGTGGTGGAGAAGGCCCAGGTCAGCGAGCGGACCCGAGCGAGAGCGGTGGAGAAGGCCCAGGACTGCGCATGGACCCGAGCAGGAGTGGTGGAGAAGGCCCAGGACAGCACGCGGACCTGAGCGGGAGCACCGGGAAAGGCCCAGGACAGAGCGCAGACCCGAGCGGGAGTGGTGGAGAAGGCCCAGGACAACGCGCGGACCCGAGCAGGTGTGGTGGAGAAGGCCCAGGACAGCGCGTGGACCCGAGCGGTAGCATCGGGAAAGGCCCAGGACAGAGCGCGGACCCAAGCGGGAGTGGTGGAGAAGGCCAAGGACAGCGCGCAGACCCAAGCGGGAGTTGTGGAGAAGGCCCAGGACAGCGCGCGGACCCGAGCGGGAGTGGTGGAGAAGGCCCAGGACAGCGCGCGGACCCGAGCGGGAGAACCGGGGAAGGCCCAGGACAGAGCGCGGACCCAAGCGGGAGTGGTGGAGAAGGCCCAGGACAGCGCGCGGACCCGAGCATGAGTGGTGGAGAAGGCCCAGGACAGTGCGCGGACCCGAGCGGGAGTGCTGGAGAATGCCCAGGACGGAGCGCGGACCCAAGCAGGAGTGGTGGAGAAGGCCCAGAACAGCGAGCGGACCCGAGCGAGAGCGGTGGAGGAAGCCCAGGACAGCGTGCGGACCCGAGCGAGAGCGGTGGAGAAGGACCAGGACAGCACGCGGACTCGAGCAGGAGTGGTGGACAAGGCCCAGGACAGAGCGCAGACCCGAGCGGGAGGGGTGGAGAAGGCCCAGGACAGCGCGCGGACCCGAGCGGGAGCGGTGGAGAAGGCCCAGGACAAAGCACGGATCCGAGCGGGAGCACCGGGGAAGGCCCAGGACAGTGCGTGGACCCGAGCGGGAGCAGCGGGGAAGGCCCAGGACAGCGCGCGGACCCGAGCGGGAGCACCGGAGAAGGCCCAGGAAAGCGCGTGGACCCGAGCGGGAGCGGTGGAGAAGGCCCAGGACAGCGCGCGGACCCGAGCGAGAGCGTTGGAGAAGCCCCAGGACACCGGGCGGACCCGAGCGGGAGTGGTGGAGAAGGCCCAGGACAGAGCGCGGACCCGAGCGGGAGTGGTGGAGAAGGCCCTGGACAGAGCGCGGACCCGAGCGGGAGTGGTGGAGAAGGCCCAGGACAGAGCGCGGACCCGAGCGGGAGTGGTGGAGAAGGCCCTGGACAGAGCGCGGACCCGAGCGGGAGTGGTGGAGAAGGCCCAGGACAGCGCGCGGACCCGAGCGAGAGCGGTGGAGAAGGCGCAGGACAGCGAGCGGACCTGAGCGAGAGCGGTGGAAAAGGCCCAGGACAGCGCGCGGACCCGAGCGGGATTGGTGGAGAAGGCCCAGGACAGCGCGCGGACCCGAGCGGGAGTGGTGGAGAAGGCCCAGGACAGCGAGCGGACCCGAGCGGGAGCGGTGGAGAAGGCCCAGGACAGCGCGCGGACCCGAGCGGGAGCGGTATGGAAGGCACAGGACAGCGCGCGGACCCGAGCGGGAGTGGTGTAGCAGGCCCAGGACAGTGAGCGGACCCGAGCGGGAGTGGTGGAGAAGGCCCCGGACAGCGCGCGGACCCAAGCGGGAGTGGTGGAGAAGGCCCAGGACAGCGCGCGGACCCGAGCAGGTGTGGTGGAGAAGGCCCAGGACAGTGCGCGGACTCAAGCGGGAGCAGTGGAGAAGGCCCAGGACTGCGCGTGGACACGAGCAGGAGTGGTGGAGAAGGCCCAGGACAGCGCGCGGACCCGAGCGGGAGCACCGGGAAAGGCCCAGGACAGAGCGCGGACCCGAGCGGGAGTGGTGGAGAAGGCCCAGGACATCGCGCAGACCCGAGCGGGAGCACCGGGGAAGGCCCAGGACAGAGCGCGGACCCGAGCGGGAACGGTGGAGAAGGCCCAGGACAGCGCGCGGACCCGAGCGAGAGCGGTGGAGAAGGCCCAGGACAGCGCGTGGACCCGAGCGGGATCACCAGGAAAGGCCCAGGACACAACGTGGACCCGAGCGGGAGTGGTGGAGAAGGCCCAGGACAGCGCACGGACCCGAGCGGGAGTGGTGGAGAAGGCCCAGGACAGCACGCGGACCCGAGCGGGAGTGGTGGAGAAGGCCCAGGACAGCGCGCGGACCCGAGCGGGAGCACCGGGGAAGGCCCAGCACAGAGCGCGGACCCGAGCGGGAGTGGTGGAGAAGGCCCAGGACAGCGCGCGGACCCGAGCGGGAGTGGTGGAGAAGGCCCAGGACAGCTAGCGGACCCGAGCGGGAGTGGTGGAGAAGGCCCAGGACAGCGCGCGGACCCAAGCGAGAGTGGTGGAGAAGGCCCAGGACAACGCGCGGACCCGAGCAGGTGTGGTGGAGAAGGCCCAGGACAGCGCGTGGACCCGAGCGGTAGCATCGGGAAAGGCCCAGGACAGAGCGCGGACCCAAGCGGGAGTGGTGGAGAAGGCCAAGGACAGCGCGCAGACCCAAGCAGGAGTTGTGGAGAAGGCCCAGGACAGCGCGCGGACCCGAGCGGGAGTGGTGGAGAAGGCCCAGGACAGCGCGCGGACCCGAGCGGGAGAACCGGGGAAGGCCCAGGACAGAGCGCGGACCCAAGCGGGAGTGGTGGAGAAGGCCCAGGACAGCGCGCGGACCCGAGCATGAGTGGTGGAGAAGGCCCAGGACAGTGCGCGGACCCGAGCGGGAGTGCTGGAGAATGCCCAGGACGGAGCGCGGACCCAAGCAGGAGTGGTGGAGAAGGCCCAGAACAGCGAGCGGACCCGAGCGAGAGCGGTGGAGGAAGCCCAGGACAGCGTGCGGACCCGAGCGAGAGCGGTGGAGAAGGACCAGGACAGCACGCGGACTCGAGCAGGAGTGGTGGACAAGGCCCAGGACAGAGCGCAGACCCGAGCGGGAGGGGTGGAGAAGGCCCAGGACAGCGCGCGGACCCGAGCGGGAGCGGTGGAGAAGGCCCAGGACAAAGCACGGATCCGAGCGGGAGCACCGGGGAAGGCCCAGGACAGTGCGTGGACCCGAGCGGGAGCAGCGGGGAAGGCCCAGGACAGCGCGCGGACCCGAGCGGGAGCACCGGAGAAGGCCCAGGAAAGCGCGTGGACCCGAGCGGGAGCGGTGGAGAAGGCCCAGGACAGCGCGCGGACCCGAGCGAGAGCGTTGGAGAAGCCCCAGGACACCGGGCGGACCCGAGCGGGAGTGGTGGAGAAGGCCCAGGACAGAGCGCGGACCCGAGCGGGAGTGGTGGAGAAGGCCCTGGACAGAGCGCGGACCCGAGCGGGAGTGGTGGAGAAGGCCCAGGACAGAGCGCGGACCCGAGCGGGAGTGGTGGAGAAGGCCCTGGACAGAGCGCGGACCCGAGCGGGAGTGGTGGAGAAGGCCCAGGACAGCGCGCGGACCCGAGCGAGAGCGGTGGAGAAGGCGCAGGACAGCGAGCGGACCTGAGCGAGAGCGGTGGAAAAGGCCCAGGACAGCGCGCGGACCCGAGCGGGATTGGTGGAGAAGGCCCAGGACAGCGCGCGGACCCGAGCGGGAGTGGTGGAGAAGGCCCAGGACAGCGAGCGGACCCGAGCGGGAGCGGTGGAGAAGGCCCAGGACAGCGCGCGGACCCGAGCGGGAGCGGTATGGAAGGCACAGGACAGCGCGCGGACCCGAGCGGGAGTGGTGTAGCAGGCCCAGGACAGTGAGCGGACCCGAGCGGGAGTGGTGGAGAAGGCCCCGGACAGCGCGCGGACCCAAGCGGGAGTGGTGGAGAAGGCCCAGGACAGCGCGCGGACCCGAGCAGGTGTGGTGGAGAAGGCCCAGGACAGTGCGCGGACTCAAGCGGGAGCAGTGGAGAAGGCCCAGGACTGCGCGTGGACACGAGCAGGAGTGGTGGAGAAGGCCCAGGACAGCGCGCGGACCCGAGCGGGAGCACCGGGAAAGGCCCAGGACAGAGCGCGGACCCGAGCGGGAGTGGTGGAGAAGGCCCAGGACATCGCGCAGACCCGAGCGGGAGCACCGGGGAAGGCCCAGGACAGAGCGCGGACCCGAGCGGGAACGGTGGAGAAGGCCCAGGACAGCGCGCGGACCCGAGCGAGAGCGGTGGAGAAGGCCCAGGACAGCGCGTGGACCCGAGCGGGATCACCAGGAAAGGCCCAGGACACAACGTGGACCCGAGCGGGAGTGGTGGAGAAGGCCCAGGACAGCGCACGGACCCGAGCGGGAGTGGTGGAGAAGGCCCAGGACAGCACGCGGACCCGAGCGGGAGTGGTGGAGAAGGCCCAGGACAGCGCGCGGACCCGAGCGGGAGCACCGGGGAAGGCCCAGCACAGAGCGCGGACCCGAGCGGGAGTGGTGGAGAAGGCCCAGGACAGCGCGCGGACCCGAGCGGGAGTGGTGGAGAAGGCCCAGGACAGCTAGCGGACCCGAGCGGGAGTGGTGGAGAAGGCCCAGGACAGCGCGCGGACCCAAGCGAGAGTGGTGGAGAAGGCCCAGGACAGCGCGCGGACCCGAGTGGGAGCACCGGGGAAGGCTCAGGACAAAGCGTGGACCCGAGCAGGAGTGGTGGAGAAGGCCCAGAACAGCGCGCGGACCTGAGCGAGAGCGGTGGAGAAGGCACAGGACAGCGGGCCGACCCGAGCGGGAGCACCGGGGAAGGCCCAGGACAGAGCGCAGACCCGAGCGGGAGTGGTGGAGAAGGCCCAGGAGAGCGCGCGGACCCGAGCAGGAGTGGTGGAGAAGGTCCAGGACAGCGCGCAGACCCGAGCGAGAGCGGTGGAGAAGGCCCAGGACAGCGCGTGGACCCGAGCGGGAGCGGTGGAGAAGGCCCAGGACAGCGCGCGGACCCGAGCGAGAGCGGTGGAGAAGGCCCAGCACAGCACGCGGACCCGAGCGGGAGTGGTGGAGAAGGCCCAGGACAGGGCGCGGACCCGAGCAGGAGTGGTGGAGAAGGCCCAGGACAGCGCGCGGACCCGAGCGGTAGCACCGGGAAAGGCCCAAGGCAGAGCGCGGACCCGAGCGGGAGTGGTGGAGAAGGCCAAGGACAGCGCGCAGACCTGAGCGGGAGTTGTGGAGAAGGCCCAGGACAGCGCGCGGACCCGAGCGGGAGTGGTGGAGAAGGCCCAGGACAGCGCGCGGACCCGAGCGTGAGTGGTGGAGAAGGCCCAGGACAGTGCGCGGACCCGAGCGGGAGTGGTGGAGAAGGCCCAGGACAGAGCGCGGACCCAAGCGGGAGTGGTGGAGAAGGCCCAGGACAGCGAGCGGACCCGAGCGAGAGCGGTGGAGAAAGCCCAGGACAGCGTGCGGACCCGAGCGAGAGCGGTGGAGAAGGACCAGGACAGCACGCGGACCCGAGCAGGAGTGGTGGACAAGGCCCAGGACAGAGCGCGGACCCGAGCGGGAGGGGTGGAGAAGGCCCAGGACAGCGCGCGGACCCGAGCGGGAGCGGTGGAGAAGGCCCAGGACAAAGCACGGATCCGAGCGGGAGCACCGGGGAAGGCCCAGTACAGTGCGTGGACCCGAGCGGGAGCACCGGGGATGGCCCAGGACAGCGCGCGGACCCGAGCGGGAGCACCGGAGAAGGCCAAGGACAGCGCGTGGACCCGAGCGAGAGCGGTGGAGAAGGCCCAGGGCAGCGCGCGGACTCGAGCGAGAGCGGTGGAGAAGGTCCAGGACAGAGCGCGGACCCGAGCGAGAGCGGTGGAGAAGTCCCAGGAGAGCGCGCGGACCCGAGCAGGAGGGGTGGAGAAGGTCCAGGACAGCGCGCAGACCCGAGCGAGAGCGGTGGAGAAGGCCCAGGACAGCGCGTGGACCCGAGCGGGAGCGGTGGAGAAGGCCCAGGACAGCGCGCGGACCCGAGCGAGAGCGGTGGAGAAGGCCCAGCACAGCACGCGGACCCGAGCGGGAGTGGTGGAGAAGGCCCAGGACAGCGCGCGGACCCGAGCGGGAGCACCGGGAAAGGCCCAGGACAGAGCGAGGACCCGAGCGGGAGTGGTGGAGAAGGCCCAGGACAGCGCGCGGACCCGAGCAGGAGTGGTGGAGAAGGCCCAGGACAGCGCGCGGACCCGAGCGGTAGCACCGGGAAAGGCCCAGGGCAGAGCGCGGACCCGAGCGGGAGTGGTGGAGAAGGCCAAGGACAGCGCGCAGACCTGAGCGGGAGTTGTGGAGAAGGCCCAGGACAGCGCGCGGACCCGAGCGGGAGTGGTGGAGAAGGCCCAGGACAGCGCGCGAACCCGAGCGTGAGTGGTGGAGAAGGCCCAGGACAGTGCGCGGACCCGAGCGGGAGTGGTGGAGAAGGCCCAGGACAGAGCGCGGACCCAAGCGGGCGTGGTGGAGAAGGCCCAGGACAGCGAGCGGACCCGAGCGAGAGCGGTGGAGAAAGCCCAGGACAGCGTGCGGACCCGAGCGAGAGCGGTGGAGAAGGACCAGGACAGCACGCGGACCCGAGCAGGAGTGGTGGACAAGGCCCAGGACAGAGCGCGGACCCGAGCGGGAGGGGTGGAGAAGGCCCAGGACAGCGCGCGGACCCGAGCGGGAGCGGTGGAGAAGGCCCAGGACAAAGCACGGATCCGAGCGGGAGCACCGGGGAAGGCCCAGGACAGTGCGTGGACCCGAGCGGGAGCACCGGGGAAGGCCCAGGACAGCGCGCGGACCCGAGCGGGAGCACCGGAGAAGGCCAAGGACAGCGCGTGGACCCGAGCGAGAGCGGTGGAGAAGGCCCAGGGCAGCGCGCGGACTCGAGCGAGAGCGGTGGAGAAGGCCCAGGACAGAGCACGGACCCGAGCGAGAGCGGTGGAGAAGTCCCAGGACAGCGCGCGGACCTGAGCGGGAGTGGTGGAGAAGGCCCAGGACAATGAGCGGACCCAAGCAGGAGTGGTGGAGAAGGCCCAGGACAGCGCGTGGACCCGAGCGGGAGCGGTGGAGAAGGCCCAGGACAGCGAGCGGACCCGAGCGAGATCGGTGGAGAAGGCCCAGGACAGCGCGCGGGCCCAAGCGGGAGCAGTGGAGAAGGCCCAGGACAGCGCGCGGACCCGAGCGAGAGTGGTGGAGAAGGCCCAGGACAGCGCGCGGACCCGAGCGGGATTGGTGGAGAAGGCCCAGGACAGCGCGCGGACCCGAGCGGGAGCAGTGGAGAAGGCCCAGGACAGCGCGCGGACCTGAGCGGGAGTGGTGGAGAAGGCCCAGGACAGCGCGCGGACCCGAGCGGGAGTGGTGTAGAAGGCCCAGGACAGCGAGCGGACCTGAGCGGGAGTGGTGGAGAAGGCCCAGGACAGCGCGCGGACCCAAGCGGGAGCACCGGGAAAGGCCCAGGACAGAGCGAGGACCCGAGCGGGAGTGGTGGAGAAGGCCCAGGACAGCGCGCGGACCCGAGCAGGAGTGGTGGAGAAGGCCCAGGACAGCGCGCGGACCCGAGCGGTAGCACCGGGAAAGGCCCAGGGCAGAGCGCGGACCCGAGCGGGAGTGGTGGAGAAGGCCAAGGACAGCGCGCAGACCTGAGCGGGAGTTGTGGAGAAGGCCCAGGACAGCGCGCGGACCCGAGCGGGAGTGGTGGAGAAGGCCCAGGACAGCGCGCGGACCCGAGCGTGAGTGGTGGAGAAGGCCCAGGACAGTGCGCGGACCCGAGCGGGAGTGGTGGAGAAGGCCCAGGACAGAGCGCGGACCCAAGCGGGAGTGGTGGAGAAGGCCCAGGACAGCGAGCGGACCCGAGCGAGAGCGGTGGAGAAAGCCCAGGACAGCGTGCGGACCCGAGCGAGAGCGGTGGAGAAGGACCAGGACAGCACGCGGACCCGAGCAGGAGTGGTGGACAAGGCCCAGGACAGAGCGCGGACCCGAGCGGGAGGGGTGGAGAAGGCCCAGGACAGCGCGCGGACCCGAGCGGGAGCGGTGGAGAAGGCCCAGGACAAAGCACGGATCCGAGCGGGAGCACCGGGGAAGGCCCAGGACAGTGCGTGGACCCGAGCGGGAGCACCGGGGAAGGCCCAGGACAGCGCGCGGACCCGAGCGGGAGCACCGGAGAAGGCCAAGGACAGCGCGTGGACCCGAGCGAGAGCGGTGGAGAAGGCCCAGGGCAGCGCGCGGACTCGAGCGAGAGCGGTGGAGAAGGCCCAGGACAGAGCACGGACCCGAGCGAGAGCGGTGGAGAAGTCCCAGGACAGCGCGCGGACCTGAGCGGGAGTGGTGGAGAAGGCCCAGGACAATGAGCGGACCCAAGCAGGAGTGGTGGAGAAGGCCCAGGACAGCGCGTGGACCCGAGCGGGAGCGGTGGAGAAGGCCCAGGACAGCGAGCGGACCCGAGCGAGATCGGTGGAGAAGGCCCAGGACAGCGCGCGGGCCCAAGCGGGAGCAGTGGAGAAGGCCCAGGACAGCGCGCGGACCCGAGCGAGAGTGGTGGAGAAGGCCCAGGACAGCGCGCGGACCCGAGCGGGATTGGTGGAGAAGGCCCAGGACAGCGCGCGGACCCGAGCGGGAGTAGTGGAGAAGGCCCAGGACAGCGCGCGGACCCGAGCGGGAGTGGTGGAGAAGGCCCAGGACAGCGCGCGGACCCGAGCGGGAGTGGTGTAGAAGGCCCAGGACAGCGAGCGGACCTGAGCGGGAGTGGTGGAGAAGGCCCAGGACAGCGCGCGGACCCAAGCGGGAGTGGTGGAGAAGGCCCAGGACAGCGCGCGGACCCGAGCGGGAGCACCGGGGAAGGCCCAGGACAGAGCGCGGCCCCGAGCGGGAGTGGTGGAGAAGGCCCAGGACAGTGCGCGGACCCGAGCGGGAGCACCGGAGAAGGCCCAGGGCAGAGCGCGGACCAGAGCGGGAGTGGTGGAGAAGGCCCAGGACTGCGCGCGGACCCGAGCCGGAGTGGTGGAGAAGGCCCAGGTCAGTGAGCGGACCCGAGCGAGAGCGGTGGAGAAGGCCCAGGACTGCGCGTGGATCCGAGCAGGAGTGGTGGAGAAGGCCCAGGACAGCACGCGGACCCGAGCGGGAGCACCGGGAAAGGCCCAGGACAGAGCGCAGACCCGAGCAGGAGTAGTGGAGAAGGCCCAGGACAGCGCGCAGACCCGAGCGGGAGCACCGGGGAAAGCCCAGGACAGAGCGCGGACCCGAGCGGGAGTGGTGGAGAAGGCCCAGGACAGCACGCAGACCCGAGCGAGAGCGGTGGAGAAGGCCCAGGACAGCGCGCGGACCCGAGCGGGGTCACCGGGGAAGGCCCAGGTCAGAGCGCGGACCCGAGCGGGTGTGGTGGAGAAGGCCCAGGACAGCGCACGGACCCGAGCGGGAGTGGTGGTGAAGGCCCAGGACAGCGCGCGGACCAGAGCGGGAGTGGTGGAGAAGGCCCAGGACAGCGAGCGGACCCGAGCGAGAGCGGTGGAGAAGGCCCAGGACAGCGCGCGGACCCGAGCGAGAGCGGTGGAGAAGGACCAGGACAGCGTGCGGACCCGAGCAGGAGTGGTGGAGAAGGCCCAGGACAGAGCGCGGACCCGAGCGGGAGTGGTGGACAAGGCCCAGGACAGCGCGCGGACCCGAGCGGGAGCGGTGGAGAAGGCCCACGACAAAGCACGGATCCGAGCGGGAGCACCGGGGAAGGCCCAGGACAGCACGCGGACCCGATCGGGAGCACCGGGGAAGGCCCAGGACAGCGCGCCGACCCGAGCTGGAGCACCGGGGAAGGCCCAGGACAGAGCGCGGACCCGAGCGGGAGTGGTGGAGAAGGCCCAGGACAGCGCGCGGACCCGAGCGGGAGTGGTGGAGAAGGCCCAGGACAGTGCGCAGACCCGAGCAGGAGTGGTGGAGAAGGCCCAGGACAGCACGTGGACCCGAGCGAGAGCGGTGGAGAAAGCCCAGTACAGAGCGCGGACCAGAGCTGGAGCGCCGGGGAAGTTCCAGGACAGCACGCAGACCCGAGCTGGAGCACCGGGGAAGGTCCAGGACAGCGCGCGGACCCGAGTAGGAGGGGCGGAGAAGGCCCAGGACAGCGCGTGGACCCGAGCAAGAGCGGTGGAGAAAGCCCAGGATAGAGCGCGGACCCAAGTGGGAGCGGTGGAGAAGGTCCAGGACAGTGCGCGGACCCGAGAGGGAGCGGTGGAGAAGGCCCAGTACAAAGCACGGATCCGAGCGGGAGCGGGAACGGTGGAGAAGGCCCAGGACAGCGTGTGGACCCGAGCAGGAACGTTTCTAGTTAATAGTCTATTAAGTAAAGGCATGGCAGAGCAGCTCAGTCCTGTGAAATGCACGTCCTGTGCTATGTGGGAACTCCAGGTCGCTTCCCGTGTCCTGGACAACCATGCGTGCAGGAAGTGTCGTCAGCTGGATGAGCTCAAGTCTATGTGGTGCATCCCTGAGGCTGAGTGCTTCATGGATAGCACGTTTCAGGAGGTGGTCACTGTTATGTTCATAAATAAATAGACGTTTTCATTATGAACAGTTAGCTTGAGCTAGTCATTAATTCAGTCATGTGGACTAGTGTACAGGCATCCATCTTGACTACTGCCTTGTGGGTAGCCCCGCTCTTAAACATACAGCTCCACCTATTGTACCATTCTAGAATGACATGTTACTAATCATTACATCCCCCTTTCTTTGAGGTTAAACAAAATCAATATCAATCAATCATAATGACATAAACATCTTCACAACAGTTAACACATTTTCAAAGCTTTACTTTATGAACTCTAAGCTTTTCATTCTTTTATTATAGTTTTCTTTGTACTCAAAGATTAAGTCTATCAGGCTTTTTTACCTCACGTGTGGATCTTCTCAGCGCAGGTAAGTCTGATGTGTTTTCATGAGAGCCTGTATGTGTGTTTGTGTTAGATTGTTCTAGTGGTGAGTGACAAGGTTCAGTTGCGGCATTGTCATCGATTTGCTCTTGGATAGTTTCTTGTGTTTTCAGGAGGGAACAGCGGTTCCTCCTGAGAATCTGTCCTTCCTCAGTTCTAACAGTGAATGACCTTGGTCCTACTTCCTCAAGAACTGCAGCTTTCCTGTTCCATGCATCTGGATCCTCAATCCTGACAACATCATCCCTTGTCAATGGTTTCAGAGTTTTGGATGACTTGTCATGGTGTGATTTCTGTTTCAGCTTTAACAGTTGAAGTCTCTGTCTCAGTTCCTTACTCTGCTTTTCTTTTGCACAGCAGGGTAGCGTGGTGTGCAACTTGCGACCCATTAGGAGTTCAGCAGGTGAAGAACCAGAGTCTAAAGGGGAGGCTTGGTAGCTCAGCAGGGCGAGATAAGGATCAGACTTGCTTTTTGTTGCTTTCTTCAGCAGCTGTTTGAGAACTTGAACACCTTTCTCTGCCTTACCATTCGACTGAGCATACAGAGGACTGGATGTGATGTGTTGAAAGTCATAATGTGCTGCAAACTGTTGCCACTCCTTACAGTTGAAGCACGGACCATTGTCGCTAATGGCAATCCTGGGAATTCCATGTCTGGCGAAGATGGATTTAACATGCATTTTGACACTGCTTGCTGATGTGCTTGAGAGCAGCGCCATCTCAGGAGAGTTAGAATAGTAGTCAATCACTATTAGATAGTCTTTACCATTCAAATGAAAGAGGTCCATACCAACCTTTTGCCATGGTGCTGTTGGTAAGTCAGCTACTATCATTGGTTCCTTTGCTTGTTTGTTTTGGTGTTTCTGACATGTCTCACATATGTCTATCATGTTCTCAATGTCCTTATTTATGCCAGGCCAATAAACAGTGTCTCTTGCTCTCCTTTTGCATTTTTCAATTCCGAGGTGTCCCTCATGAATCCTTTTGAGCATGTCTTGACGTAGAGCCTGTGGAATGACTATTCTGTTCTGTTTTAGTATTGGTCCACTTGCGACACTTAACTCTGACCTGATGTGATAGTACTTTGGACAGGAACCTTTTGGCCAACCATGATGAATGTCCTCTATTACTGTTTGTAACACTGCGGCCTAGAAATTCAGCTGTTTGCGCCAGCCGTTAGCGCCAGATTTCCGGCGCTAGCCACTTAGCGCCCGGGCACCGCCGGATCTGCGCCTACGCCGAAATTCAGCTGGGATTTAGCGCTGGCGCAAAGTGTTAGCGCCCGCTCAGCTGCGCGCGCATCTTATGACGTCATTTCGTCGTGCAACGCCGTTTGTGCGCCCCAAACCAGAAATTCAGTGGCGCCCGGCCGATGTGGGCATGGCGCTGCTAAGAACTGTGAAATGGAACTCAACAGAGGCCCTGTGGGATTCGGGGAGCGCTAATTAAAGGGCACATCCACTCACCCATAAAAGCCAGCCATTTCGCTGCAATGACTTTACTGCTTTGGATTTCTGCACAGAGAGCAAGGCACAGAGATTACTGATTTCGGACACCATAGGAGAGGTATTTTTGGCTTCTAGCCAGTGCTTTGACATTTGCATCCTTGTGATTTTGCTGTTTGGAACTTTGTAATGGGGGCTGCATGGGGGGCCAACCCTCAGTTGCTACATTTTGTGCGAAGGGCTCGCAGACGCTTTGAGAGAGGGCCAGGCATGCCTAGACGCAGAGGGGCCATTAGGCGTCACCAACGTAGGCCTTACCCAGTCAGGCAATACCGGGAGCAGGTCTCATATCTCACCATGACTGCGGCGCATTGTGTTAAGAGGCTGCGCTTCAGAAGGGAGGTGGTTGGAGAGATCTGCCAGCTGCTTCACGCAGATTTGCAGCCACAGCTCATGTCCAGAACGTCTCTCTCGGTGGAAGTGAAGGTCACGGTGGCTCTCAGCTTTTATGCAAGCGGCTCCTTCCAAGCCGCTGCTGGGGACATTGCGAACATCTCCCAGTTCGCCGCGCATCGCTGCATCCGACAGGTCACCGAAGCACTTTTCGCGAGGAGGCACCAATTCATCTCCTTCCCCATGACCCAACACAAGCAGGAGCAGCGTGCAGTCGGATTTGCCAGGATCGCGGCCTTCCCCATGGTGCAGGGCGCCATTGACTGCACGCATGTGGCTATGCGGGCACCTATCCACAATGCCGAGCAATACCGCAACCGGAAGGGCTACCATTCCCTAAATGTGCAGCTGGTGTGTGACCACAGGCAGCGCATCCTAGCTGTCAGTGCCCGCTTCCCAGGAAGCAGCCACGATGCCTTTATCCTGCGCCAGACTACTGTGGCTGACATGTTCCAGGCACAGCCTCCACCAAGGGGATGGCTTATCGGGGACAAGGGCTACCCTTTGTGCACATGGCTCATGACCCCGCTCCGCGCGCCCAGGACCCCAGCGGAGCTGGCATACAACGAAAGCCATCAAGCCACAAGGAACCTAATAGAGCAAACGATAGGCGTCCTCAAGCAACGGTTCCGTTGCCTGGATCGTTCAGGCGGGTCTCTTCAGTATTCGCCGGATAGAGTCTCCCAGTTCGTCGTGGTGTGCTGCATGCTCCACAACCTGGCTATCCGCAGGACTCAGGCACTGCCACCTGACATTGCCCCACCACCTCAGGAGGACGAGCAGGAGGACCCTGAGGAGGAGGAGCACCAGGCCAGGAGGGAGCGACAAGGTCCAAGGGCCGTCCGCCGGGGGCTTATTGCTCGACACTTCTAGGCCCCCTGTCAGGGAATGGCCTGGGCCACTGAACGCAGCTGAAGGCAGCCGCTCCGCAAGCCCTCAGCCGGTTAACCCAACAACCACTTGAAACATGACACCTGCACATGGTGAATAAATAAACATCTTTATTTCAAAAACTCAGGGCCCTTCCCACATGGAAGAGCAAAACAGAGAAGACCCCCAAAAAACAGTCACAAACTTCTGTCACTCCCAAAACCTGGGGAGGACTAACAAAACATCAACATCCAAATGGCCTTCCTCACTGGCCTAACAAAAACAAGCCCCCCCCACAACACAAACACCCCCATAAAACCAAACAACATAATGCCCCCCAGAACAGAAGCCCCCGCATCACCCAAACCCTCGCTCACCACACTCTATTCGGTGTGGCGAGAGGGCGAGTCCGTCGACAGCCGTCTTTTGCCCCTGCCCGTCCTGCTGCTGCGCCTCAAGCTGGGCCGTGAGGCTGGGGCGAGGCTGGGGGAAGGATCTTCAGGGCGACAAGGCGTCTCACCAGATGCCCTTGGGGGTCGGCCTACACGAGGGCGGGCCCGGGAGGGGCCGGCTGGTGGCTGCTGCAGCTGTGGGTGGCCCTCTTCACTGCCTGCAGCAGCTCCTTGCACCCTGGCTGGGGGAGTGGCAGGCTCGCCTGCACCAATGGAGACAAGGTGGGTGATGCCAGGCACGCGCTGCTCGCCAGACACACGTGCACTCGGGCGGCCTGGCCGGGGAGCAAGCGCGCCAAACTGTTGGTCGCCAGACCGGTGTGCGGCAGCAGGGCGGCGACTGGCCTGGCGACGCCTCCGCGCCAGTGCGAGGGTGGCAGAAGTCAGTGCCCCAACTGCGCCGGCATGTGCCCGCATCTGCAGTGCCATTGTCTGCCCAGCACCTCTCAGCTGGCGACTGGCGTGCTGCGCTGCCTCGAGTTGTTGCACCCCCCTCTCATGTGCTGCCACAAGGAGCTCCACCCCCCTGGCGTGCGCTGCTGCGATTTGCTCCAGCCCCCTGGCCTGGGATTTGCCGAAAGCCACCACACTTTGTGCGAGGCTTTCGATGGCGTGAGTCTTCTGTGCCACCACCTCCATGAATTCGACGTGCCGCCGCTCTGACGCCGCCGACATCTCGTCCAGGAGGCGCACCTCCTGGGCGACGTCCGAGTCCGGACTGGAGGGCGCCTCCCCCCTCTGGGCAGAAGGCTGGCGTGCCGCCGGAGCCTTGCCGCATGCGGCCACGCCACTGGGAGCAGGTTCTGCCCTCCCCTCCACCGCCTCCCCCCTCTGGGCAGAAGGCTGGCGTGCCGCCGGAGCCTTGCCGCGTGCGTCCATGCCACTGGGACCAGGTTCGGGGCTCCCCTCCCCCGTCTCCCCCTGGCTCTCCGGCACGCCAGACGTCTCCCCTTCATTGCCATCTCCTGGAGCGGAGGAGGGTTCCCCCGAGGTGGCGCCTTCCTGCTGCTCCTCAACGTCCTCCTCCTCCGAGGGCCTGTCTGTGTGGGCTTCAGGGAGCACCTCCTCCTCACCAGCTGAAAGCAGGAAGGCACAAGTGTAGCTTTAGAGTGAGGACAGGCCGACAGCGAGGGAGGCCGCACTGGTGCATTATGCGCATTTTTTGGCCAGTGGGGAAGGATGTAGATCTGATGCGCGAGGGCAAGGAGAGAGGTGCACCCGGTCCTGTCCTTACCAGTGGGTTCCAGTATAGGGTCTGCGTCACCGAGCGCCACAGGCCCAGTCACCGGGTGACGCAGGAGTCGGGCCACCCTCTCTTCCAGAACCGTTAGCTCCTGGTAATCGCGAGGGCCTCCACCAGTGACACGCAGGCTCCTGGCGTTCCTCGCCAGCTTGGCCTGCAAGAGAAAGGAGGGCGTCTAAGTACAGTGTGGTGCCCCGTTGGTGTGTGTGAGTCCTCCCATGGTGGAATAGCTTGGACAGTGCGGTGCCCTGTTGCTGTGTGTGAGTCCTCCCATGGTGGAATAGCTTGGACAGTGTGGTGCCCTGTTGCTGTGTGTGAGGCCTCCCATGGTGGAATAGCTTGGACAGTGTGGTGCCCTGTTGCTGTGTGTGAGGCCTCCCATGGTGGAATAGCTTGGACAGTGTGGTGCCCTGTTGCTGTGTGTGAGGCCTCCCATGGTGGAATAGCTTGGACAGTGTGGTGCCCTGTTGCTGTGTGTGAGGCCTCCCATGGTGGAATAGCTTGGACAGTGTGATAAGTGCAGAAAGAGCTATTGATTAACATGCAAGTGCCATTGCAGCGGGAGGAGGGCTGGGCATTAGACCTTTGATGTCCCTTTGGCCCTAATGGGAGGTGCACATGCAAGGATGAGGGGGACACTGGAAAGGGTACTCACCTTGACCAGCCGACATAGGTCATTGTATTTCTTGCGGCACTGGTCCGCACTCCTGGGAACATCGGAGTTGGAGGAGACCCTCCGGGCAATTTTGGTCCAGGCCTCCCTGAACTTGCTCCTGGGAGCCTTCCTGCCACTAGCCGGGCACACGACCCGTCTTCTCTTGCGTACCCCATGAAGGAGCACACCCAGCGCATGGTCAGAGAACCGCTGGGCTCTTTCACGGGCCCTCTCCATTACCTCCAGGCGTTGATTTGGGACACAACCAGTCCTGAGGCCTAGTTGCAGGGCTACAGCATGCAGGGCGTGGCTGCAGTCAAAGTTGACCCTTCCCCCTTGAAGAGCTGGCCGGCGTCAGGGTGTCTGCTGACACTCACCACATGATCGCACCTGCGCTGCGCCCGGAATCGGCGTTATCAGGCCGCATCGCCGGATTAGTGCCTGAACACAGGGTTCCAACGCCTATTGCAGCGCTCGGCCAAAAAGTTGGCAAAATCTACTGAATTTCGGCGAGGTCGCCTGCACTTTCCGGCGGCCGCTAAATTGGCCGAGCGCCCGACTTTAGCGCCGCAATAGCGTCCGAACTGAATTTCTAGGCCTGCATCTTTTACTGTTTCTTCTGCTATTTTGATTTTGTGTCTGACACGGGCAGCACAGCAGTGACCATACTCACATGAACATCCACGTCTTCCTCAGTAGAGCTCACATGACTCATTGTGGGTGCTCGGGATAGTGCATCTGTTAACACTATGTGTTTGCCTGGTGTGTAGATCAGTTCAAAGTCATATCTTTGCAGCTTCATCATGAGTCGTTGAATCCTTGGAGACATCTCATTCAGATTTTTTTTTATGATGGCAACCAGTGGGCAGTGGTCTGTCTCAACTGTGAAGGTGGGAGGTCCATATATGTAGCCATGGAACTTTTCTAGTCCAACTACCAAGCCTAGACATTCCTTTTCAATCTGGGCGTATCGACACTCAGAATCAGTCATAGACCTGGAGGCATAGGCAACAGGCTTCCAATCTTCACCCTCTGCTTGTAGCAAGACCGCGCCTTGGCCATCTTTTGATGCATCCGTTGACACTTTGATTCTCTTTGTTGGGTCAAAGAAGGTGAGTACAGGTGTGGTTGTCAGCACTGTTTTGAGGTTCATCCACTCTTGTTCATGTGAACTCATTTGTTTTATGTAGCAGGTCTCGCAGACAGGCTGTCTTGGCTGATGTTATGTATTGTGTGTTCTCCTCCCACCTGTGGTGGCGCTGTCACAGCAGATAAATGGTTGGATGTTCTCTTGGCTAAGTTTAGCTCTCTTTGTTCGGAACTTTCCAGAACTTCTTTTCCTTCCTGAATAAAGCACTTCATGTTTGAATCTCTGAGTTCTGAGTCCTAAATTGTGGCTAGATAGAAAGGTATCGACATAACAAGTGGCGACGAGGATGGGATGAATCTGCGTTGTGGGAACTTTCTTGTTTTCGACTAAAAAACACTCGGAACAGAGATTGCAGCATCACATTAACGTTACGGCAGTGAGTAAACAGAAATTTTAATTTGAAACGTGAAATGGCTACTATATTAGGAAACATCGGTGATTTTGATGAAAATGTGGAACAATGGAGCGCATATACGGAACATTTTGACTATTTTGTATTGGCAAATGCGGTGGCAAACGAAAAGGTCGTGCCTACCTTTTTGAGTGTAATGGGGCCGAAGACATTCAATTTACTTCGCAGCCTCATGCAGCCAGATAAGCCAGGAACTAAAACATATAAGCAACTTGTGGAAATTCTTGGAGCACATTTTTCACCAAAACCTCTGGTTATTGCTGAGAGATTTAGATTTCACAAACAGAATCAAGAGGGGGGGGAATCAGTGATGATGTTTATTGCTGCTTTAAAAAGGTTGTCAGAACACTGCGAGTTCAAGGGGGTGCTGAAGGACACCATTAGAGACAGACTCATGTGTGGTCTGCAAAATGCAGCCACACAGAAGCACCTTCTTACTGAGGACAGCCTTACTCTTGAAAAGGCCATTGAAGTTAGTGTCTCCATGGAGATGGCGGAAAAGGAGGCTCACCAGTTGAGTTCAACAGGGAAAGTTCACAAGGTGTTGTCTGAGCCTAAAGGTGTGTGGAACGGCACATGTTACCGTTGTGGGAAAACGGGCCATCACGCTAATGACTGCTGGTGTACGGAGCTGGAATGCCGAAATTGTGGCATAAAAGGTCACATTGAACGCGACTGTAGAGGTAAAAAAAGAACAGACAGAGCTGGGAAGCATGAAAGCAAACTGTCTGTATTTGGACAAGAGAGGAAAAGGAGTGTTCATTCAGTGCAGTATGATGGAACAAGCAAAACAGAGGGGAGCAACACCTCTGAGGAGGAAGAGGTGCACTTACTGACGGTTGCAGGTGGTTCAAATGGCTACTGGGTATCACCACTGGTGGAGGGACAATCAGTGCGGATGGAGGTGGACACAGGCGCGGCTGTGTCCCTTGTTTCAGACACTGTCTACGACAAAATGCTAAAGCATCTTACCCTTCAGCCAACAAACATTGTGCTAAAGACGTATACCGGCGAACCTGTGGCCATGAGAGGCGCCATTGAGGTGACAGTTAAATTGAATGGACAGACTGCGAAACTGCCACTATATGTGGTAAAGGGAAATTACCCATCGCTACTGGGACGTGCGTGGCTAGAGAAAATCACGCTGGACTGGCCTGCAGTCCGCATGATGTCAAAAGGGGCGTCAGGTCTGACTGCAGTGTTAAACAAACATGCAGAACTCTTCAATGGGGAACTTGGGAGCATGAAAAAGATCAGCGTGAGACTGGACATTAAACCTGACAGCAAGCCGAAGTTTCACAATGTCCGACCTGTACGCTATGCAATTAGGCCAAAAGTTGAGGCTAACTTGGAGGCCTTAGTCAAAAATGGAGTCCTGGAGCCTGTGAGTGTGAGCAAATGGGCCACACCCATTGTTCCTGTCCTGAAAAAGGATGGATCTGTTCGAATCTGCGGGGATTTTAAAGTGACTATTAACCCGGTGCTGTCTGCGGAACAGTACCCTCTTCCCCTCATTGATGATCTTTTTACGGGCCTGGCCGGAGGGCAAAAGTTCAGCAAAATAGACTTATGCCAGGCTTATCTACAAATGCATGTTGATGACAAATCAAAGGAGCTGCTGACAATTGTGACACACAAGGGGCTATACAGGTACTGCCGCCTTCCGTTTGGAATTACGTCGGCCCCTGCTCTATTCCAAAGGGCAATGGATCAGATTTTGAGTGGACTGCCAGGAGTCCAGTGCTACCTGGATGACATCCTTGTCACTGGGACAAATGAGGAGGATCATCTTCTGAACTTGGATGCGACACTACAACGACTGAAAGAGTACGGACTCAGAGTTCGTAAGGACAAATGTGAATTCTTTCAGTCTTCAGTTGAGTACCTGGGGCATGTGATTGACGCTACTGGCCTGCATAAGGCGCCGTCAAAGGTCAAGGCGATCGTGGAGGCCCCAGCACCCCAGAATGTGAGCCAGTTACGTTCATTTCTAGGGCTACTTAACTACTATGGGAAGTTTATTCCAGACTTAGCAACAGTGCTGAAGCCGTTACATCAGTTGCTATGTCAAGGCAAAACATGGAAATGGACTGAACTGTGCAATGAAGCTTTCGCCCAAGCAAAGAAAGCATTGCTGAAATCAGAGGTCCTGACACACTTCGACCCAAAGCTACCCGTGCAGCTAGCATGTGATGCGTCACCATATGGTGTGGGAGCAGTCATATCCCACATCATGCCTTCGGGTGAAGAGAAACCTATCGCCTTTGCATCACGCACCTTGAACAAGGCCGAGAGTAACTATGCACAGATTGAGCGCGAGGCCTTGGGAATCGATTTTGGAATTCGAAAATTTCATCAGTACCTGTTTGGGAGAAGGTTCACACTCCTGACGGACCACCGTCCATTGACTTCAATCTTCGGGCCCCACACCGGAATTCCGTCTCTTGCTGCAAGCAGGATGCAAAGGTGGGCTTTCCTGTTGTCAGGACACACATACGACATCAAATATCGCAAATCAGACTTGCACAGCAACGCAGACAGTCTCTCGAGGCTACCCTTGCCTGTTACTCCCCCAGAGCCTCATCAGATAGACATCTTCTACTTTAGACAAGTGGAGGGAGCACCTGTCATGGCAGTTCAGGTGCGAAGGTACACCCACACCAGAACAAATCATAAGTGACAACGGTCCACAATTTGTATCACAGGAGTTTGCAACCTTCCTGCATGTGAATGGTGTCCAACACATCAGGTCTGCGCCCTATCATCCCTCTACTAACGGCCTGGCAGAAAGGTTCGTGCAAACTTTGAAGCACGCCTTGAAGGCATCGCAAGGTCAGGGCTCCATCTACCAACGTCTGAACAGCTTCCTGTTGTCCTACAGGAACGAGCTGCATGCCACAACCAAAACTTCCCCCGCTTCGCTCATGATGAAGAGGCAGTTGCGGACAAGTTTGGACTTACTCAAACCTCCAAGGGCAGAACAGGTTGTCCATTGTCAACAACAAGCTCAAGTTGAAAAGAGAGAGAAAAGAGCCAAGGAGAGATGGTTTCACCCTGGAGAGCATGTCCTAGCTCGAAACTACAACACTGGACCGAAATGGGTTCCTGCTACGGTGATCGCCCAGACAGGCCCTGTGTTTTACACGGTTGAGACTGCCAAGGACGTCGTCTGGAGAAGACACACAGATCAACTGTTGCTTGGAGCAGAGACAGCCACAGAGGCTCCAACGGCTGGTTGGCCTGAACTGTTTACGGATGATACCGCAAACCAGCATCCTTTGCCACAGTGCTCTTCTCCAACACAGGAAGTCATAGAGACTGTTCCACCTGTGCAAACTCCTGACTTTTGACTGACACAGGCACCTTCTCCATCCAGGCCTGTGTTAATGCCTTCTGCTGTGGAAGCCAGCGATGACTGCCGGTATCCTGTCAGGGAGCGGCGGCCTCCAAGACGCTTGGATCTGTAGCTTTAGTGACTTACCCACAAGACTGGGGCAGAATAAACCCCGGGGTAAAGTCAGGGTTTGAGGCAGTCTACCTCTACCCTTGGTTAGTGAGTGTATTGAAAGTAACTTACCTGTTGAGGAATAATGTGTACCTTTCATTTAAGAGGGGAGGAATATGTTATGTATTGTGTGTTCTCCTCCCACCTGTGGTGGCGCTGTCACAGCAGATAAATGGTTGGGTGTTCTCTTGGTTAAGTTTAGCTCTCTTTGTTCAGAACTTTCCAGAGCTTCTTTTCCTTCCTGAATAAAGCATTTCATGTTTGAATCTCTGAGTTCTGAGTCCTAAATTGTGTCTAGGTAGAAAGGTACCGACACAACAGCTGACAAGTTAGGAATGAACTTTCCAATGAAGCTTATCATCCCCATGATGCGTAGCACTCCTTTTTTGTCAGTGGGTCGGGGCATGTTGAGTATGGCGTTTACTTTTTCCATATCTGGCTCTATTCCTTTACCAGATAGATTATCTCCTAGGAAAGTGACTTCCTGGACGTCAAACTGACACTTGGCTTTGTTGAGCTTCAGTCCATTCCGGCGTATGCTCTGTAGCACTTTAGTCAGTCTCTCATTGTGTTATTTCAGTGTGGAGCCCCAGATGATGATGTCATCAACATAGACCCGAACTCCTTCCAGACCTTCAATTATGTGTTCCTTCGCTCTATGAAAGTTTTCAGATGCAGATATTATCCCGAAAGGCATTCTGAGGAAACAATACCTGCCAAATGGTGTGTTGAAAGTACAGTATTTGATGCTCTCTTCATCCAGTTTTATTTGCCAAAATCCTTGTGAGGCATCGAGCTTTGTAAAGTATCTGGCACCTGACATTTCACTGGTGATTTCTTCTCGCTTGGGAATCTGGTAGTGTTCACGTTTAATGTTTGCATTTAAGTCCTTTGGATCCATGCATACTCTTAGATCATTGTTCTTTTTCTTTACACATACCATGGATTTAACCCAGTCTGTTGGCTCTTTGACTTTCCTGATGACTCCTAGTGTGGTCATTCTGTCCAGTTCTTTCTTGAGCCGGTCACGCAGGGGTACTGGAACTCTCCATGGAGCATGTACCACTGGCTGAGCATCCTCCTTTAGCTGGATCTTGTAAGTGAATGGCAGAACTCCAAATCCTTTGAACACATCCTGGAAATTACTCACTACAGAATCCACTGAACCATCTGGTCTGCTTATGGCACAGTTTATACGGTAGACTCTCTTGACCAGTTCTAAGTCCTCACAAGCTTTGTCACCTAGTAGTGAATCAAGTCCTTCAGCCACAACAGAAAACATGAGATGATGCACTTTGTCTTTGACTGTCCCTATAAGTGTGCATACACCTAAGCTATCTATTTTCTGTCCATTATAGTTCTTCAGTAGTACTGACTTTTTCTGTATTTTGGGCTTTTCTTTCATATTTTTAATGTCACTCATACTGATTAAGTTTCCTTTTGCCCCAGTGTCTAGTTTCAATGTAATTAATGCTCCATTTACCTGCAGTGGCATCATCCATTTGTCCTCTTTTACTGCATTAACTTTATGTTCAGCATTGTCCATTCCTGAGGGCTGCACATTTTCTGTATCCTTTTCGATATTTTCATATGACACCATTCCTACAAAAAATGTCTCACTTAAATCAGTGTCCTCAATCACATTGACTTGTTGCCCTTTCTTTGTTTTTACTTTTGAAATGCATTGTTTAGCAAAGTGATTCTTTCCATTACATTTTGTGCACATTTTTCCAAACGCTGGGCATTGTCTTGACTGGTGCTGGTAACCACAGTGTTTACAATTAAAAATTCCATCCTCCGATTGCTTTGCATTTCTGTTCTGCCCACGTTTCTTCCCCTTGTAGGACACAGCACCGACAGCAGCACAGTCATTCACTACAGTCGCATTATTATTAATTTCACTGAAAGTCTTTGCATGCTGTTGAGCTAGCTCACTGGCATGGCATATTTTCACAGCATCCTCCAATGTTAGTTCGGTTTCTCTCAACAAACGTTCCCTGACTTTTTTATCATGAATACCAAACACAATCTGGTCACGAATCATGGATAATTTCAGTTCAGAGAAATTACATGTCATGTGCTTTCAGTTTCAGATCAGTCACAAAGCTATCAAAAGTCTCATTTTGCTGCTGTGTCTGTGAATGGAACACGTACCACTCATAGGTCTCGTTCCTTTTGGGAGAACAATGTGCATCAAACTTCTTTAGCACATCGTCCATTTTTTCTCTGTCCTCCTCTTGATCAAATACAAACATATTAGATACCTCTATCACCTGCGGGCCTGCAACCATGAGCAGTAACGCTATTTTCCTTGCGTCTAGCATCGTACCGAACCCGATGGCAGCAATGTAGAGTTCGAATTGTTATTTGAAAGTCCGCCAATTGCAGTTGACATTCCCTGTGAGTTTCAAACCCACTGGTGGCTTCAAATTCTCCATGTCGTGTTTCACAATATTCAGCAGATATTACCAATCCTGGTGCCATGTTATGTTCATAAATAAATAGACGTTTTCATTATGAACAGCTAGCTTGAGCTAGTCATTTATTCAGCCATGTGGACTAGTGTACAGGCATTCATCTTGACTACTGCCTTGTGGGTAGCCCCGGTCTTAAACATACAGCTCCACCTAGTGTACCATTCTAGAATGACATGTTACTGATCATTACAGTCACCCCGCAGATAAAGAGTGCACAGGCAGAGAGGGAATGGGTGACAACCAGACAGAAGAGGAGGACCAGGCAGGTAGGGCAGGAATCCCCTGAGTGCATCTCACTCTCTAACCAGTATTCAGTACTAAGTACTGGTGAGGGTGATGGTTCCTCTGGGGAGTACAGCCAGAGCTAAGTCTGCGGCACCACGGGCGACTCAGCTGTATAGTGGGGGGAGAAGGAAGATCGGGAAAGCAATAGTGATAGGAGATTCGATAGTTAGGGGAGCAGACAGGCATTTCTGCGGCTGCAGACGTGATTCCAGGATGATATGTTGCCTCCCTGGTGCCTGGGTCAAGGATGTCATTGAGCAGCTGCAGAACATTCTGATGCGGGAGGGTGAACAGCCAGAGGTAGTGGTCCATATCGGTACCAATGACATAGGTAGAAAGAGGGATGAGGTCCTGCAGGCAGATTTCAGGGAGCTAAGAAAGAGATTAAAAAGCAGGACCTCAAAGGTAGTAATCTCCGGATTACTACCAGTACCACGCGTGAGTGAATATAGAAATAGGAGGATAGCGCAGATGAATGTGTGGCTGGAGGGATGGCGCAGGAGGGAGGGCTACAGATTCCTGGGGCATTGGGACTGGTTCTGGGGAGGTGGGACCTGTATAGGCCCAGATGGGTTGCACCTCAACAGGGCCGGAACCAATATCCTCACGGGGAGGTTTGCTAGTGCGGTTGGGGAGAGTTTAAACTAATTTGGCAGGGGGATGGGCACCAGGTTGTAGCATTAAAAAGGGGAAGTAAAGTGCTCAAAGGATTGGGAGAGACAGAGAGCACTAAAGTAAGAAATGGTAAGGTACTGGGTGGGGACAAACTATGAGAGAATACAGAATGGTCTAAGATGGGTTTACAGTGTATGTATGTGAATGCACGAAGTGTAGTAAATAAGGTAAGTGAGCTGCAGGTACAAATAGCCACATGGGGATATGATGTCATGGCAATAACTGAGACCTGGATCAAAAAAGGGCAAGATTGGATATTAAATATTCCTGATTATAAAGTGTTCAGGAAAGATAGGAATGCAAAGAAAGGAGGTGGTGTGGCAGTACTAGTCAAGGAGAATGTTACAGTGCTGGAGAGGGAGGATATCCTGGAGGGGTCAAGAACAGAATCTATATGGCTAGAGTTAAGAAATAATAGAGGTGCCATTACACTACAAGGTGTATTCTATAGACCACCAACTTGTGGGAAAGATATGGAGGAGCAAATTTGCAGAGAAATTACAGAGAGGTGCAAGAACTATAGAGTAATAATAATGGGGGACTTCAACTATCCTAATATAGACTGGGATTGTAATAGTGTTAAGGGCAGAGAAGGGGAAGAATTTCTGAAATGTGTTCAGGAGAACTTTCTTGATCAGCATGTTTCCAGCCCGACGAGGGAGGAGGCATTGCTGGATCTGGTTCTGGGGAATGAGATAAGTCAAGTGGAGCACGTGTCAGTAGGCGAACATTTAGGGAACAGTGATCATTATATCAAAGTTTAGATTAGCTGTGGAAAAGGACAGGGAGCAATCAAAAGTAAAAATGTTTAACTGGGGGAAGGCCAATTTCAGTGGGATGAGAATGGATCTAGTAAACTGGAATCAAAGATTGGCAGGAAAACTGTAATGGAACAATGGGCTGCCTTTAATGAGGAAATAGTTCAGGTACAGTTGACATACATTCCCGTTAGGGAGAAAGGCAGGGCAACTAAAGTCAGAGCTCCCTGGATGACGAAAGAGATAGAGATGAAGATGAAGCAGAAAAAGAGCGCAATAGACAGATGCCTGGTCGAGAATATATCTGAGAATCAGGCTTAATATAGAAAGTTCAGAGGAGAAGTGAAAAAGAAAATAAGAGGGACAAAGAGAGGGTATGAGAATAGAATGGCAGCTCACAAAACGTAATCCAAAAGTCTTCTATAGGCATATAAATAGTAAATGGGTAGTACGAGGAGGGGTGGGGCCGATTAGGGACCAAAAAGGAGACCTATGCATGGAGGCAGAGGGTATGGCTGAAGTACAATTCTGGGCACTACACTTTAGGAAGGATGTGAAGGCCTTAGAGAGGGTGCAGATAAGAGTTACGAGAATGATTCCAGGAATGAGGGACTTCAGTTACGTTGATAGACTGGAGAAGCTGGGGTTGTTCTCCTTAGAGCAAAGAAGATTGGGAGGAGATTTGATAGAGGTGTTCCAAATCATGAGGGATCTGGACAGAGTAGATAGAGGGAAACTGTTCCCATTGGCAGAAGGGTCGAGAACCAGAGGACACAGATTTAAGGTGATTGGCAAAAGAACCAAAGGCGAAATAAGAGAAAAAAAATTTACGCAGCGAGTGGTTAAGATCTGGAATGCACTGCCTGAAAGGGTGGTGGAGGCAGATTCAATCACGGCTTTCAAAAGGGAGTTGGATACCTGAAGGAAAGAAATTTGCAGGGTTACGGGGAAAGGGCGGGGGGGTGGAACTAGCTGAAGTGCTCTTGCAGAGATCCGGCACGGGCTCAACAGGCCAAATGGCCTTCTTCCGTGCTGTAACCATTCTATGATTCTATGATTCTGCTAAATGGGCACTTTGCATTGGTGTTTACCAAGGAAGAGGACTTTGCCAAAGCTATGGTAAACGAGGAGGTTGCTGGGCTACTGGATGAGATAAAATTTGATAAAGAGGAGGTACTAGAAAGGCTGGCGGTAATTGAAGTGGATAAGTCACCCGGTGCAGATGGGATGCATCCTAGGTTGCTGAGTGAAGTAAAGGTAGAAATTGCGGCGGTGCTGGCCACCATCTTCCAATCCTCCTTAGATACAGGGGTGGTGCCAAAGGACTGGAGGATTGCAAATGTTACACCCTTGTTCTAAAAAGGGGAGAAGGATAAACCTGGCAATTACAGGCCAGTCAGTTTAACGTCGGTGGTGGGGAAGCTTTTAGGAACAATAATCCGGGAGAAAATTAACAGCCACCTGGACAAGTATGGACTAATAAAGGAGAGCCAGCACGGATTTGTTAAGGGCAAATCGTGTTTGACTTACTTGATTGAGTTTTCTGATGAGGTAACAGAGAGGGTGGATGAGGGCATTGCATTTGATGTTGTGTATATGGGCTTTCAAAAGACGTTTGATAAATATCACTTACTCGGCTTGTTAGCAAAATTGAAGCCCATGGAATAAAAGGGGCAGTAACAGCATGGATACAAGATTGGCTAAGGGATAGAAAACAGAGAGTTGTGGTAAATGGCTGTTTTTTCGGACTGGAGGGAGGTATAGTGTGGCGTTCCCCAAGGTTCAGTACGAGGACCACTGCTGTTTTTGATATACATTAATGACTTGGACTTGGGGGTACAGGGCACAATTTTGAAATTTGCAGGTGACACAAAACTTGGAAGTGTAGTAAACTATGAGGAAGATAGTAATAGACTTCAAGAGGACATAGACAGGCTGGTGGAATAGGCGGACACATGGCAGCTTAAATTCAGCGCAGAAAAGTGTGAGGTGATACATTGTGGTAGGAAAAATGAGGAGAGACAATACATAAAGAAAAGAATGAAAGACTTGCATTTATATAGCACCTTTCACGACCACCAGATGTCTCAAAGCACTTTACAGCCAATTAAGTACTTTTGGATTGTAGTCATTGTAGTGTTAAGTCTGTGAGTTGTTCAAGTAATTAATACTCAGACTTAATCAGTAACAATAAAACAGGTCTTTACTGGTTGGAGGTAGGGACTACACTGAATACAAGATTACTGCACAGTGCTTATATACCGGTGTGTTCACCCCCGGTATTACGTCTACAGCAGCCCGAGAAAGTAGTACATCTCTTAAGGTGGAACAGGCTTAAGCTCTCTTAAGGTGGAACAGGTTACATACACAACACTCCTCCCTTCTTAGCTTTATAGTCATCCCCCCCATTTAACATAACGTAATAACATATATACATATATAACTTCATGTTTAATGTAACATATCACAGATTCAGTCTCTGCGGAAAACAGTTCACAGATTCAATCTCTGTGGTGTAGTTGGTTCACGTTACTCATTCAATAGTCCTTTCATGGATTTAACAGCTTGAACTTCCGAACTGATTTGGCTCCGTTCGGAGGGACCACGTGTGTGATCTGGTAGAGGTGATAATGGTTCAGATGGGTCATCTTCTGTTTTTACTTTTCCTTTTCTGCTTCTTGGAGACTCTCTGGGCTCCATGGTCAGCTGCCACAGCTGCCAGCTGCATGCGCAGTTCCTCCTTCTCTTCCTCCTGTTTCCGTCGTAGAGCCAGCTTCTCCCGATGTTCCGTAGACTTTTGGTGCTCCTCCATGATTTCTGCACTTTGGGAGTCGAAGTTACAAGCTGGGCAGGACAGGACATCGTAATATTCGGTGTCGTCCACCAGGTCATGGTAATATTCGGTGTCGTCCTGAGCTAGACCAGTGAGAGGGTCGTCTATTTCCTCCATACCCAGCTGGACGTTAGCCAGCTCTTGTTCCAAATCCAGACATCTTTCCTGAAGAGACTTCTTCATGTGTACCTCTGCATCCAGCTTTTTCTGGGCTTTCAGCAAGTCGTTTACTAGTGACCTCATTTGTGATTTTAATACTTCAACTTCCTTTGGAGATTGATTGATCGGACTATGCAATCCCTCTACCGGAGCAGCTGTTTCAGCGGTCTGTTGTTCTACATTGACATGAGTCAGCGTACTTTTGGCATCCAATGGCTGCTCTGTTGCAGTCGTTTCAGTCTGTGTCGTCACATCAGCCATCTCAATGACTTTTGAGAGCTCCGAACCCTTTTCCTTTGAAGATCGCAGCTCGTGTTCAAGTTTTTCCCATTTCAGAGTCTTGTCCCTCAGCATATGAAGGAGTTGGCTGACCGTTAACTCTTCTGACACCAGATTATGGCACGCACCTTCAGAACCTGAATCAGCTTTGATTCGTTCGGCCTCCTCGCGCAGATGGTTGGTGTGCTCCTGCTCCATTTTCTCCATCAGTTGCTTCTGTTGCCTTTCCAGATTCTCCCACTCTGTAACAAAGAACTTTTTTATTTCATTCATCTCTTGCTCAAAACGGCGAATCATTTGTTCTAATTGCTGTTGTAGTTTGAAATGGAGTTGAGTTCGAGCCCAGTGTCCCTCAAAAATGTGCATATCAGTAGACTTGGCAGACTCAGAATTCTCTGTTAAACTACGTTGTTGTTGCTCAGTGGAATTCTGTGCTGAAACTTTGTCTTTTGCACATGGGTTGGTCTTACCATCATCAGTTCCAGAGTCTGGGCTGATTATCTGCACCGAGTTCTCACTCTTTATGGCTTTTAGCGAATGCCAGTCCATATTTATGTTTCTAAACCACTCCCGGCCTAGTAGTGGTGGACCTCCCTCCGGTAGCACATATAAGTCCATTATTTGACTTCCTTCGCCCTTGTTGGCCACTGCAACCTTTATTGTCCCGATGGGGTACACTCTCTGCCCCGTGTAGGTTGTCAATATAATCTCTGTATCCTGTAGGGGAATATGTTGGAATAACCTTCTGTAATCTTTCTTATTCATGACCGACAATGCCGATCCAGTGTCCAATTCCATTTTTACTTGGACTCCTTCTATCTGAAGAGTAACCCAAATTGTCTGGAGGTCTGCACCCTTACCAACGTTGAGTACCCTTAAGCTAGCCAGTTCAATACTGCTTAAGCCAGCCAGTTCATTACTGCTAGCGTCTGAATCGGACTCCTGTTCGGCCACCTTGTGTACCTTTGCGTATTTCCCTTGCGGTGACTTCTTGTTGCTGGTCTTCTTCCCTGACCTGCATACTCTAGCTATATGTCCAAGCTTACCACATGTTCTGCATTCTTGGTTTTTAAACCAACACTGGTTCTGATCATGCGTTGTCTTTCCACAACGATAACATTTAACAGAACTCACACCCAATTTGTGTGCACTGAGCTCCGGTGACCGTAGCTGCATTACTGCCGTGCCTCTCGCTGCGGCTTCGTGTGCTGCTGCCATAGTGACCGCCTTCTCAAGCGTCAGCTCATTCTCCTCGAGCAGTCGCTTTTGTGTATCCTGTTTAAATAAACCACACACAAATTTGTCTCGTAGTGCATCTGTCAGTCCCGTTCCAAACTGGCAATATTTCGCTAATTTACGCAATTCCAGCAAATATTCAGCATTGCTTTCATGCTGTAGCTGCCTTCTGTCATAAAATTTAAATCGTTCCGCTAGCATCAGCGGCGTGGGGTTTAGATGATCTTTCAGGACAGTAACAATCTCATCGAACGTCTTATCCGCCGGTTCATCTGGTGATAACAGGTGTTTCAATTGCCCGTATGTCTTCGCACCCATTAAATTTAATAATGTTAGAGCTTTATCTTGGTCACGAATTTTATTGGCCTTACAATAATTTTTTACTCTTTCAACATATATGGCCCAATCTTCGATGTCACTATCAAAGTTGCTAATATTCCCGTGTTTAGGCATTGTAGTACTTTATCAGATTTGCAATTTCTCAGATTTTTTTTTTTTTACTGCTATCCAAGATGGCGGCTTCCCGCTCTTGCCGTCGTCCTCCGCCCACAAAATGGCGGTTTTCCCATGCTTGGCGGTCTTCACCCGTCCCCCGACGCCGTCTCCCTTCAGCCCCGAGTGCGGCCCTTATCTCCGCCGCGATCGATGGCCCGCGCTTTTCACCGCGGCTCTCGCGCCTTCAGTGTCTGCCGACGCTGCGCCTTTCAGCCCGAGTGCGGCCCTTATCGGTGGTTGCGATTGATGGCCCGGCTGCGCCCCTCACTTCAAAGCGGCCCGGCCCTTATCTGCCGATCGCTATCGCCCTGTACCTCTCTCTTCCCCAGTCCTGTCTTCTACTCCGGTTCACAAGCTGATGGAGGCTTCAGGGTCCTAATGCCTGTCGCTTCCAGTGGGGTGGTGAGTGGTGAGGTTTGAAACCTCTCTTCAACCGCCGTGGAATAACTGCCGCAGGGTAAGAACCTGACTCGTCGCCAGTGTTAAGTCTGTGAGTTGTTCAAGTAATTAATACTCAGACTTAATCAGTAACAATAAAACAGGTCTTTACTGGTTGGAGGTAGGGACTACACTGAATACAAGATTACTGCACAGTGCTTATATACCGGTGTGTTCACCCCCGGTATTACGTCTACAGCAGCCTGAGAAAGTAGTACATCTCTTAAGGTGGAACAGGCTTAAGCTCTCTTAAGGTGGAACAGGTTACATACACAACATGTAGTAATGGTACAATGGTACATACTAAATAGTACAATTTTAAAGGGGGTGCTAGAACAGAAAGACCTGGGGTTGCTTGTGCACAAATCTTTGAAGGTGGCAGGGCAGGTTAACAAAACATATGGGATCCTGGGCTTTATAAATAGAGGCATAGAGTACAAAAGCCAGGAAGTTATGCTAAACCTATATAAAACACGAGATAGGCCCCAGCTGGAGTATTGTGTCCAATTCTGGGCACCACACTTTAGGAAGGACATGAAGGTTGTGGAGAGGGTACAGAAGAGATTTACTGGAATGGTTCCAGGGATGAGGGATTACAGCTACATGGATAGACCAGAGAAGCTAGGGTTGTTCTCCATGGAGCAGAGAAAGCTAAGGGGAGAATTAACGGAGATGTTTAAAATCCTGAAGTGTTTAGGTAGAGCAAATAAAGAGAAACTGTTTCCAACGGCTGAAGGGTCGATAACGAGAGGCCACAGATTTAAGGTGATTGGCAAAAGAACCAGAGACTAAGGAAAAACTGTTTTACGCAACGAGTGGTTAGGATCTGGAATGCACTGCCTGATAGGCTGGTGAATACAGATTCAATAGCAGCCTTCAAAAGGAATTGGATAGATACTTAAAGCTGAAAAAAATAACAGGGATATGGGAAAAGAGCGGGGGAGTGGGACTAACTGGATTGTTCTTGGAGAGAGCCAGCACAGACTCGATGGGCCGAATGGCCTCCTTCTGTGCTGTACTGTTGTATGATTCTAAGATCATAGCTCTATAGCATAAGAATTTAAACAGGTAAGTGGGCCAAATAATATGTTTGGAATTAGCTGAGGATTATTGTGCACTCCATTATAAGATGGATACAAGCACAATGGAAAAGTTGCAGCACAGATTCAGTAGAATGTCACCAGGGATGAAGATTTTACCATTATGAAGATGAATTAATGCTTCTTTCACTAGACTAGCGAAGACTGAAGGGATAGAGATCATTGAGATTATGACAGGCTATGATAGATAGTTGCAATAATTCGGTGGGACAGTAATGAGAGGACACAAATTTAAGATAATCACAAAAGAATTAAAGATGAGGTTAGATAAAAAATTCTTTGCACAGAATGTGGTTCTAATTTGTGATCTTCTGTCAAAATCATTGTTGAAGCAGAGCCGTAAATTCTTTTACAAAATTAATTAGGTCATTACTTGAAAGACGGATATTAATGGGTGTGGGGAGCGTGAGGATCGAGCAGGAGCATGGCTGTTACTAATTTTCGGGTCAGCACTCGATATTTTCTGGGGTTCAACGTCACCTATCTCCAGTCCAGATCTACATCCTGAGTAACAACAGAAAACGCTGGAAAAACTCAGCAGGCCAGGGCAGCATCCATGGAGAGAGAAACAGAGTCAATGTTTCAGGTTAATGAACTTTCGTCAGAACTGGAAAAAAGCAGGAAATGGAAAGCAGGTTTAGGGGCTGGGAAAAGGGGGAGGGGATGAAAGAACAAAAGGGAAGGTCAGTGATAGGATAGAAAACAGGAGAGATTAAGAGACATTAAGAGATATTCAAGGTGAGAGGAGGTGGTAATGGGACAGGTGAAGGAACAAAGGATGGCTCTAGATGGGGTGTGAATTGCGCTGGCAGAATGAAGGACAGCTGCCATGTGGGAGGGAAGAAGAAAAAAAGGGGGCCAAACAAAAATTGTGGATAAAAAAAAGAGAAGAAAATATATATATGTGATAGGGGCCGAGGTTATGATCTGAAATTGTTGATCTCTATGTTGAGTCCAGAGGGTTGTAGAGTGCCTAATCAAAAGATGAGGTGCTGTTCCTCAAGTAACCTGTGTTCCTGGGTGTTAACCCAGTGTGAATCAAATTTTATTTTACTATAATATATTAACATAAATTGACCCTAAAATACCTTCTAAGACAAATAGACAAAAATCTCAAAGCATGACGGTGGGATTAGACTAGGTGGCTCATGTGGAGAAAAACACCAGCACAGAGTTGACGGTCCGAATGGCCCAGGAAGAGATTCAAATTCTCATCATGAGTCAAGCTAACAGCCACATCCATTGCATTACTTCTGAATTTGGCAATGATTATCTTTTGACAATAAATGCTGGCTATGCTAATCTTGTCCTTTTATATGACTGCTCCTCACCTGGAAGGGAGTTTAGGATGCACTGTTTGTTTTATATCATGCTGAATTAGCAAACTGGCACTTGTCTCTTCACAAAGCACAGAGGAAAGCACAGGCTCAGGAAAGGGAGGGTGTGACTGTTAGGGATTTAGGAGAGGTTGAGAAGGAGTTCCCGCAGACACTGGTCCTGTCCAACAGGTACGATGTACATAAGAACATAAGAACATAAGAAATAGGAGCAGGAGTAGGCCAATCGGCCCCTCGAGCCTGCTCCGCCATTCAATAAGATCATGGCTGACCTGATCCTAACCGTCAATCCACTATCACCGAACCATCTCCTGAATCTAACAGAATTAGACACACGAAATAGGAGCAGGATCAGGCTACACGGCCCCTGGGCCCGCTCCGCTACCCACAGGGCCATGACCGATCCGAACCTAGACTCATGTCCAAATTCCTGCCCGCTCCCCGTAACCCTTAATTCCCTTTACTTCTAAGAAACTGTCTATTTCTGTTTTAAATTTATGTAATGATGTAGCTTCTACAGCTTTTTGGGGCAGCATATTCCATGGACCTACCACCCTCTGAGTGAAGTAGTTCCTCCTCATCTCAGTTTTGAAAGAGCAGCCCCTTATTCTAAGACTATGCCCCCTAGTTCTAGTTTCACCCATCATCGGGAACATCTTCCCCGCATCCACCCGATCCAACCCCTTCACAATCTTATATGTTTCAATAAGATCGCCTCTCATTCTTCTGAACTCCAATGAGTAGAGTCCCAATCTACTCAACCTCTCCTCATATGTCCATCCCCTCATCCCCGGGATTAACCGAGTGAACCTTCTTTGTACTGACTCGAGAGCAAGTATGTCCTTTCTTAAGTATGGACACCAAAACTGTACGCAGTATTCCAGGTGCGGTCTCACCAATACCTTGTACAACTGAAGCAATACCTCCCTATTTTTATATTCTATCCCCCTAGCAATGAAAGCCAACATTCCATTGGCCTTCTTAATCACTTGCTGCACCTGCATACTAACCTTTTGATGTACTCGCTACCTGTGAGGACAAGAAGAAAGACTGCAGGGAGGACAGCCTCAGTGCAGATGAAGGCACCGTGGCTCAGAAGGCTATCCAACAGGGGGTGGCGGAGAGCAGAATAGAAATGTGGTAGCAATAGGGGACTCTATAATTAGGGGGATAGATAGTATCCTCTGCAGCCAAGAACGAGAATCCCGAAGGGTGTGTTGCCTACCAGGTGTGGTGCTAGGGTAAGGAATATCTCACGACGGCTGGAGAGGAACTTGGAAAGGGAGGGTGGAAATCCAGTTGTCGTGGTCCATGTTGGAACAAACAACATAGGTCGGAACAGGGAGGTGGTCCTGCTAAAAGAGTATAAGGAGTTAGGATCTAAATTAAAAAGCAGGATCTCAACGGTAATAATCTCTGGATTATTGCCCGAGACATGTGCAAATTGGCATAGAAGCAGTCATATCAGGAAAATTAACATGTGCCTAAAGGGCTGGTGTGGGAAAGAGGGGTTACTTTTCATGGGACACTGGCACCAGCTCTGGGACAGGAAGGAGCTGTACCGATGGGACGAGCTCCACCTGAACCGGGATGGGACCCGTGTCCCAGCGGAAAGGGTAAATAGGGAAGTGGCAAAGGCTTTAACCTAGTAAGATGGGGGGAGAGATCTACAAGAAACATAACCAGCCTAAATATAAACAAAACAGGAAAAGAGAGCGTAGGAAAGAATAAAGTAAGGGAGGACATTCAAGGGAAATAGAGTTATAGAATGGAAGTCTAAAAAGATGGTTAAACATAAAGTGAGAGGAAATCCTATTAAAAATGAGTTAAACTGTCTGTACAGCAATGCACACAGTGTCCATAATAGAACAGGGGAGCTGGAGGCAATCATACGTTGCAAGGAACCAGACATAGTAGGGATTACTGAGACAGGGCTACAGAAAAATCAGGACTGGGAATTAAACATTGCAGGGTACAACATATTTAGAAAAGATAGGGAGGGAAAAAGGGGAGGTGGCGTAGCTGTACTTATTAGGAGAGGCAGCGGACCTGCGAGGGAGCACCAGAGGCGGCGGCGGTACATAAGGAGCAGCCCCGAGGCAGCGAGCAGCGAGGCCCAGAGCCCCGAGAGAGCGGAGAGGCGGCAGACCTGTGAGGGAGCACCAGAGGCGGCTTACCAATCCAGGTTCCGGGAGAGGGAAGCAAAAAGTAATCGAATTGTGATGTCACCAAGAAGCAGGTAAGTGATTGGTTGGTGAGTATTTTCTTTCTAAATTTTTCGAAACTTAAATTTTGCGGTTTCTAAGGTCTCTGTTGTGTAGCGGGGGCTACTGTTAAGCAAGGGCCTTTGAGTATATCATTTAATTGAAGTGAAATTGGTGGGATTCATTTAATTTTAATTAGTTAATTAAAGGGTAAGTCATGGCAGGACAGCCCAGCCCCGCAGTATGCTCCTCCTGCGCTATGTGGGAACTCAGGGACACTTCCTGTGTCCCTGACAACTACACGTGCAGGAAGTGCATCCCGCTGCAGCTACTGACAGACCGCATTGCGGTACTGGAGCTGCGATTGGATGCATACTGGAGCGTTCAAGATGCTCAGGACATCGTGAATATCATGTTTATGGAGTTGGACACGCCGCAGGTAGAGGTTGGACAGGACGAAAGGGAATGGCTGACCAACAGGCAGAGTACTAGGTGCAGGCAGGTAGTGCAGGGGTCCCCTGTGGCCATCCCCCTCTCCAACAGATACACCACTTTGAGTACTGTTGGGGGGGATGGCCTATCAGAGGAAGGCAGCAGCAGACAACTTCCTGGCACCAAGGGTGGCTCTGCTGCACAGAATGGGAGGAAAAAGAGGGGTAGAGCTATAGTAATAGGGGATTCTATTGTAAGGGGAATAGATAGGCATTTCTGCGGCCGCAAACGAGACTCCAGGATGGTGTGTTGCCTCCCTGGTGCAAGGGTCAAGGATGTCTCCGAGCGGCTGCAGAACATCTTGGAAGGGGAGGGTGAACAGCCAGTTGTCGTGGTGCATATAGGCACCAACGATATAGGTAAAAAGCGGGATGAGGTCCTAAAAGCGGAATATAGGGAGTTAGGAGATAAATTAAAAAACAGGACCTCAAAGGTAGTAATCTCAGGATTGCTACCAGTGCCACGTGCTAGTCAGAGTAGAAATAGAAGGATACTTCAGCTGAATACGTGGCTAGAGGAATGGTGCCAGGGGGAGGGATTCAAGTTCCTGGGACATTGGAACCGGTTCTGGGGGAGGTGGGACCAGTTCAAACCGGACGGTCTGCATCTGGGCAGGGCTGGAACCGATGTCCTGGGGGGAGTGTTTGCTAGTGCTGTGGGGGAGGGTTTAAACTAAAATGGCAGCGGGTTGGGAACCTGATCAGGGAGACAGAGGAAAGGGAAACAAGGATAAAAGCAAACGATAGGAAGGAGAAAAACAAAAGTGGCAGTCAGAGAAATCAATGGTTTAAATCAAACGTGGCCACAGTAAATAATAATTCTAATAGGTCTAAGAGCATTAAAAAAACAAGCCTGAAGGCTTTGTGTCTTAATGCGAGGACCATTTGTAATAAGGTGGATGAATTGGCTGCGCAAATAGAGGTAAACGAATATGATTTGGTTGGGATTACAGAAACGTGGCTGAAGGATGGCCAAGACTGGGAACTCAACATCCAGGGGTATTCGATATTCAGGAAAGATAGGCAAAAAGGAAAGGGAGGTGGGGTAGCACTACTGGTTAAAGAAGGGATGAACACAATTGTAATGAAGGATATTAGCTCTGATGATGTGGATTTTGTATGGGTAGAATTGAGAAATACTAAGGGGAAAAAAACGTTAGTGGGGTGGTATATAGACCTCCAAACAGGAAGGCGGAGGTTGGGGATGGCATTAAAAGGGAAATTAAAGAAGCGTGCAATAAGGGTACAGCAGTCATCATGGGTGACTTTAATCTACATATAGATTGGGCCAACCAAATTAGTAACAATACTGTGGAGGAGGAATTCCTGGAGTGTTTACGGGATGGTTTCCTGGACCAATATGTCGAGGAACCAACCAGAGATCAGGCCATCTTAGACTGGGTATTATGTAACGAGAAAGGATTAATTAGCAATCTTGTTGTACGAGGCCCCTTGGGTCGGAGCAATCATAATATGATCAAATTCTTCATTAAGATGGAGAATGAAGTAGTTGACTCAGAGACTAGGGTCCTCAATTTAAATAAAGGAAACTACGATGGTCTGAGGAGCGAGTTGGGTAGGATTGATTGGGGAATGGCACTCAAAGGGTTGATGGTGGATAGGCAATGGCAAACATTCAAAGACCGAATGGATCAGCTACAGAATTTGTTCATCCCAGTTTGGCAGAAAAATAAAACAAAAAAGGTGACTCAACCGTGGCTAACAAGGGAAATTAGGGATAGCATAAGATCTAAGGAGAGGACATATAAATTGGCCAGAAAAAGCAATAATCCTGAGGATTGGGAGCAGTTTAGGATTCAACAAAGGACAAAGGGATTAATTAAGAAAGGGAAAATAGAATATGAGAGTAAGCCAGCAGGCAACATAAAAACTGACTGTAAAAGCTTTTATAGATATGTGAAGAGAAAAAGATTGGTGAAGTCAAGCGTAGGTCCCTTGCAGTCAGAATCAGGGGAATTTATAATGGGGAACAAAGAAATGGCAGACCAACTAAATACATATTTTGGTTCTGTCTTCACAAAGGTGGACACAAATAACCTCCCAGAGATGCCGGGGAACATAGGGTCTGATGAAAGGGAGGAAGTGAAAGAAATCAGTATTTGTAGGGAAATGCTGTTATGGAAATTGATGGGACTGAAGGCCGATAAATCCCCAGGGACTGATAATCTACATCCCAGGGTACTTAAGGAAGTGGCCCTAGAAATAGTAGATGCATTGCTGGTCATCTTCCAGAACTCGATAGACCCTGGAGCAGTACCCATGGATTGGAGGGTAGCTAATGTTACCCCACTATTCAAAAAGGGTGGTAGTGAAAAAGCGGGGAATTATAGACCGGTAAGCCTGACATCGGTAGTGGGGAAAATGCTAGAGTCCATTGTAAAAGATGTAATAGCAGAGCACTTGGAAAACAGTGACAGGATCGGACAAAGTCAACATGGATTTACAAAAGGTAAATCATGCTTGACTAATCTACTGGAATTTTTTGAGGATGTAACTGGTAAAATACATAAGGGAGAACCAGTGGATGTGGTGTATTTGGACTTTCAGAAGGCTTTCGATAAGGTCCCGCATAAGAGATTAGCGTGCAAAATTAAGGCACATGGGATTGGGGGCAAGGTATTGACTTGGATAGAGAACTAGTTGGCGGACAGAAAGCAAAGAGTTGGAATAAATGGTTGTTTTCCGAGTGGCAGGCAGCGACTAGTGGGGTACCGCAAGGATCGGTCCTAGGACCCCAGCTGTTCACAATATATATTAATGATCTGGACGAGGGAATTGGATGTAATATCTCCAAATTTGCAGACGACACAAAGCTGGGTGGGAGGGTATGCTGTGAGGAGGATGTCGTGAAACTGCAGTATGATTTGGACAGGTTGGGTGATTGGGCAGAAACATGGCAAATGCACTATAATGTGGATAAATGTGAGGAAGGCAGATTATTATTTGAATGGCAATAGATTGGGAGAAGGGGAAGTGCAAAGAGACCTGGGTGTTCTTGTGCACCAGTCGCTGAAGATAAGCATGCAGCTGCAGCAGGCGGTTAAGAAGGCAAATGGTATGTTGGCCTTCGTAGCAAGGGGGTTCGAGTACAGGAACAAGGATGTCTTGCTACAGTTGTACATGGCCTTGGTGAGACCGCACCTTGAATATTGTGTGCAGTTTTAGTCGCCTGACCTGAGGAAGGATGTTCTTGCCATGGAAGGAGTGCAGTGAAGATTCACTAGGTTGATACCTGGGATGGCAGGAATGACGTATGAGGAGAGATTGTGTTGATTGGGCTTATACTCACTGGAGTTTAGAAGATTGAGAGGGGATCTCATCGAAACCTATAAAATTCTGTCAGGCCTGGACAGACTAGATGCAGGAAGGATGTTTCTGCTGGCCGGGGAGTCCAGAACCAGGGGTCATAGTCTAAGGATAAGGGGTAAGCCATTTAGGACTGAAATGAGGAGGAATTTCTTCACCTAGAGAGTGGTGAACCTGTGGAATTCTCTGCCACAGAGGGCGGTGGCGGCCAGTTCATTAAATATATTCAAGAAAGAGTTGGATATATTTCTTAAGGCTAAAGGGATCAAGGGATATGGGGAGAAGGCAGGGACAGGGTACTGAATTTTGATGATCAGCCATGATCTCATTGAATGGCAGAGCAGGCTCGAAGGGCCGAATGGCCTACTCCTGCTCCTATCTTCTATGTTTCTATAATGGCAGTATGTTAGAAATCAGGGGGTCCAAAATGTATATGGTTATGCGAAAAAATTGTGACGCAAATAATGCTGTATTTACAGAATGATATTAGAACTGGAGACAAAAAGTCTCCTCAGACTAGTATTAGAATAACTGGATAGATGATTAGAATCTGCTTGTGTTCTGGTTCCTGTAATGATATCAGCAAATAGTGATGGTATTTGCCTGTTTGATTATTTATGCCTTACCAGCATATTTGCCTGATTGATTATTTATGCCTGGCCAGCAGAGGGCATGTGAGAGACAAGCAGTTTAGTTTTAGTTTCGTTTTAGATGGATCTCTAAGATGGTGTCTCCTGTAATGCTGTTAACAGAGTTGAACATACTTTAGATAAAAAGTCATTCTCTTTCATGAATGTGTCGTCATTGAACCCACATACAAATCAATACATGGTGTCAGAAGTGACTGAAAGAGATGAAGAGGAAAAATCTGAAGTTAAATCAGCTCTCCACATAGTAGCAAGCCAAAAGAGAACATCGTTACTTACCTTTGGAGAATAGCTAACGAAGTCAAAAATGGTAGGATTACACCCACCGGCGAAGCTTCAGTCGACAGGTAATGTGGCTGAAAATTGGAGGAGATTCAAACAACGTTTGGAGTTGTATTTAGCGGCAATCGAGCTGACGAGAAAAGTGATAAAACAAAAGCGTCAGTGTTCTTACATGTCGCGGGTGATGAAGCGCTGGAGGTGTATAATAACTTCACATTCACTGCTGATGGAGACAAAATGAAGTTGGATATAATAATGGAACAGTTTGAGGCCTACTGCATACCTAAATGTAACATGACGTTTGAGAGGCACAGATTTTTCACATGTGTACAGAAAACGGGAGAGACTATTGATCAGTATGTGACTGAACTGAGAAACCGAAGCAAAACATGTGAATTTGGGGGACTGACAGACTCACTGATAAAAGACAGACTGGTGTGTGGTATTCCAGATAATGGTCTAAGGGAAAGACTGCTAAGAGAGCAAGATCTAGACCTGGGAAAAGCCATAGCACTGTGTAGGGCTACAGAGACTGTGAAGTCGCAGGCAAAGGAGCTGTTCAGTGACAGTAGCTGCAACGTGGCTGCAGTGAGTAAGAACGGACACAAACCGTTTAACAAAAAGAGCACCAATGTGAAAAAAGAGGCGTGGCCAGCGAACAAAAATGAAAGGGACAATCGAAAGTCATGTAGTCGATGCGGTACATAGCATCCACCAAAAAAGAGTCCAGCATATGGTAAAACATGCAATAGTTGCAACAAAAACAACCATTATGCCCATTGCTGTAAGAACCAAGCGCAACAAAGCAAGGTCCATGCAGTGGATGAAAGCAAGATATAGGAGTTCTATGTAGAGGAGTTCTATGTAGATGTTGTGTCTGAAAACAAAAAAGAAAAAAGAGACTGGATGTTGACACTAAAGGTGAATGACATACACATTCCATTTAAATTGGATACTGGAGCACAAGTTAATGTGATATCAGAGACTGATTTTGAGAAAATTAGACCCAGACCAAAGATACATGGAATAAAAGTGAAAGTGACCGGATACTCAGGTACTGATATACCAGTGAAAGGAAGATGCATTGTCAAAGTGACACACAAGGACAGAGAGCACACGCTAGCATTAATCGTGGTGCCAAAGGATGTGCAGGCCATACTAGGTTTAAAAGCCTGTGAGAGACTGAACCTGGTAAAGAGAGTCCTCGTTGTGGAAAGCGAAGGAGAGACAGTCTATGATGAACTCATGAAAGAGTACAACGACCTATTTCAGGGTCTAGGCTGCCTTCTAGGAGAACACACGATCAGAGTAGATAAAAGTATGCCAACGGTCATACATCCATGCAGAAAAGTTCTGTTTGCTCTTCAAAAGCAGCTGAAGGCAGAGTTGGACAGGATGGAAAGCCTGAACGTGATTCAGAAGATAGATGAGCCAACTGAGTGGGTGAGTTCCCTCGTCGTTGTGGACAAAAAGAATGGAAAGCTCAGAATTTGCCTGGATCCAAGAGATCTAAACAGAGCAATAAAGAGAGAGCACTTCAAGCTTCCTACATGTGAGGAAATCATGTCACAGTTTGCAAATGCAAAGTATTTCAGCAAGTTAGATGCATCATCAGGATTTTGGCAGATGAAATTGGACGAGGCAAGTTCAAGACTGTGCACGTTCAACAGTCCATTTGGCAGATACAGATTCCTAAGGTTACCATTTGGCATTGCCTCAGCTCCTGAAGTGTATCACAAAACTATCCATATGATCTATGAGCACCTGAAGGGAGTTGCTACATCAATGGATGACATCATAGTATGGGGAACCATGAGAACTGAGCATGACGAGAGACTGAAAAAAGTGCTGGAAGCAACAAGGAAAACAAACCTGAAGCTGAATAGAGAGAAATGCCAGCTCGGGGTGACAGAACTGACATTCGTGGGAGATATCCTTAGCGGTGAGGGCATCAGACCAGGTCCCAGAAAGGTGTCCGCCATTGAGAATATGCCAAAGCCACAATGCAAAAAGGACGTGCAAAGGTTTAATGGAATGATCAACTACATGGGTAAATTCATATCCAACCTCTCAGAAAAGATGGCGCCACTGAGACGACTAACTGAAAAGAACATAGAATGGGAATGGAATCATGAGCATGAGAAGTCATGGAGCGATCTAAAGAAACTGCTCACAGAGGAACCAGTTCTGAGGTTTTATGACCCAGCGAGACCCATCAAGATATCATCAGATGCATCACAGAGTGGGCTCGGTGCCGTTCTTCTGCAAAAATATGACTACTGGCAACCTATTGCATATGCATCACGCTCAATGACAGACGTGGAGACGCGATATGCTCAAATAGAAAAGGAGCTGCTCAGCATCACATACGCCTGTGAAAGATTTCACCAGTTTGTGTCAGGACAAGCAATCAGTGTAGAGACTGACCATAAGCCCTTGATTGCATTGTTCCAAAAGCCACAAAATAGCTGTCCGCTTAGAATACAAAGAATGATGATCAGGCTGCAACGCTATACACTGAATGTTGCGTACACACCGGGTAAGCTAATGTATACAGCAGACACGTTGTCCAGAGCTGTAGACCCAAGAGAGCCTGCAAACACCAAAATGGATGAAAAAGTGAACGCCTATGTGGACATGATCACAAGTGCACTGCCCATAGCAGATGCAAAAATGGAACTCATAAAGACTGAGACAAACAAAGATGAAACAATGAGACGACTGAGGAAAAGCATCTTGGATGGATGGCCCAACATGAAGCAAGACTGCTCACCTGACATGGCAGAGTACTGGAACTGCAGGGCGGAACTATCAGTGGTCGAAGACATCATCTACAAAGGAAGTAAAATAGTTATCCCAAAGAGTCTGAGAAAAGAGATGCTAAAAAGGATCCATGGAGGACATCTGGGAATCGAAAAGTGTAAGAAAAGAGCACGAGAGGTGATGTACTGGCCACGAATCAACCAAGATGTGACAAATGAGGTGTCAAACTGCACAATATGCCTGAAATATCGAGCAAGCAATCCGGTAGAACCACTAAAGCCACACCCAGCACCAGATAGACCTTACCAGAAGGTAGGCGCTGACCTATTCGTATGTCAAGGGAAGGACTATCTTGTAGTCACAGACTATTACTCCCTGTATCCAGAGGTTTGTAGACTGTACACCACCACTGCAGATGCTGTGATAACATGTATGAAAGCCATATTCTCCAGACATGGCGTGGCAAGCGAGGTCTTCACAGACAACGGACCCCAGTTTTACAATGCAAGTTTCCGACACTTTGCCAACGAGTGGGACTTTGTCCACACAACGTCCAAGTCCTCACTTTCCACAGTCCAATGGACTAGTGGAAAAATCGGTCCAGACAGTGAAAAGACTGATGTACAAGGCAAAAGACAGTGGAACTGACTTCTACCAGAGCATGCTTGTATACCGCACAATGCCGCTCGAGTGTGGTAAGTCACCAGCCCAATTCCTTATGGGACGTCTGCTAAGGTCAAACCTACCCATCCCGGAGAACCTCCTGAAAACAAAAGAGGCGGAGAAAGTGAGGAAGTTCAAAGAACAACAGAAAGAAAAGCAAAAGTACTACTATGACAGAGGAACACAAAACCTACCTGAACTCCACACTGGTGACCAAGTAAGGTTCAAAGACAAAACAAACATATGGACTCAGAAGGGAACTGTCCTGAGTGAAGTTCAACCAAGATCATACACCATTCAGACAGATGAGGGTGCTGTTCTGCGAAGAAATCGTTGAGATCTTCTCATGGGACCAGCCACAGCAAGTCAAAAGACTGATACTGTTGAACAACCTGATCACACAGCAGGTCAAAAGACTGATACTGTTGAACAACCTGATCACACAGCTGAGAACACATCATCTGAGGCAACAACTCAGATTCAAGGACAATCAATCAGAAAATCCTCAAGACACGTGAAGCCTCCTGAGAGACTCATTGAGCAAGTTTAAGGACTCTTGTTATAGAAGGAAGTAATATTATCTTATTCTCTTTTCAAGTTCTAGTGTATTTACATATTTCATGTGAACACACAAAACAAGGTTAAAAAACCTTGATAATGATAATGATAATGTAAGTTCATTAAGTGTTACAGTTAAAATGCAGAGTAATACAAAGAAAACATGTTGTTAGATAAAAGTAAAATACTTTTGTTTTAAGAAAGGGAGATGTAATGATATCAGCAAATAGTGATGGTATTTGCCTGTTTGATTATTTATGCCTTACCAGCATATTTGCCTGATTGATTATTTATGCCTGACCAGCAGAGGGCATGTGAGAGACAAGCAGTTTAGTTTTAGTTTCGTTTTAGATGGATCTCTAAGATGGTGTCTCCTGTAATGCTGTTAACAGAGTTGAACATACTTTAGATAAAAAGTCATTCTCTTTCATGAATGTGTCGTCATTGAACCCACATACAAATCAATACAGTTCCCTGTGGATGTTATAACATTTTGCACTGTGACAGTCACATATGAACTGGTTTCCAGGCTAGCTGTCTGCTGTTTATGTGGTTGGAAGGTTGTTTATCTATCTTTAATTTGACCAACCATACGAACATATGTACGAATTAGGAGCAGGTGTAGGCCACTCAGCCCCTCGAGCCTGCTCTGCCATTCAATAAGATCATGACTGATCTGATTACTCCTCATTCCCGCCTACCCCGATAACCTTTCACCCCCTTCCTTATCAGGAATCTATCTACCTCTGCCTTAAAAATATTCAAAGACCCTGCTTCCACAGCCCTCTGAGGAAGAGAGTTCCAAAGACTCACGACCCTCTGTGAGAAAAAATGTCTCCTCATCTGTCTTAAATGGGTGACCCCTTATTTTTAAACAGTGACCCCTAGTTCTAGATTCTCCCACAAGAGGAAACATTCTCTCCACATCCACCCTGTCCAGACCCCTCAGGATCTTATATGTTTCAATCAAGTCACCTCTTACTCTTCTAAACTCCAGCGGATACAAGCCTAGCCTGTCCAACCTTTCCTCATAAGACAACCTGCCCATTCCAGGTATTAGTCTAGTAAACCTTCTCTGAACTGTTTCCAACGCATTTACATCCTTCCTTAAATAAGGAGACCAATACTGTACACAGTACTCCAGATGTGGTCTCACCAATGCCCTGTATAACTGAAGCATAACCTCCCTACTTTTGTATTCAGTTCCCCTCGCAATAAACAATAACATTCTATTAGCTTTCCTAATTACTTGCTGTACCTTTTGTGATTCATGCACTAGGACATCCAGATCCCTCTGCATCTCAGAGCTCATTTAGATAATATGCTTCTTTTTTATTCTTCCTGCCAAAATGGACAACTTCACATTTTCCCACATTATACTCCATTTGCCAGACCTTTGCCCACTCACTTAACCGATCTATATCCCATTGTAGCCTCCATATGTCCTCTTCACAATTTACTTTCCTACCTATCTTTGTGTCATCAGTAAATTTAGCAAAAATACCTTCGGTCCCTTCATCCAAGTCATTTATGTAAATTGTAAAAAGTTGAGGCCCCAGCATTGATCTCTGTGGCACACCACTCATTACATCTTGCCAATCAGAAAATGGCCCATTTATGCCTACTCTCTGTTAGCTAGCCAATCTTCTATCCATGCCAATATGTTACCCCCTACACCATGAGCTTTTATTTTCCGCAATAACCTTTGATGTGGCACCTTATCAAATGCCTTCTGGAAATCTAAGTACAGTGCATTCACTGGTTCCCCTTTATCCACAGCACATGTTACTTCCTCAAAGAACTCCAATAAATTGGTTAAACCTGATTTCCCTTGCATAAAACCATGTTGACTCTGCCTGATTACCTTGAACTTTTCTACGTGCCCTGCTATAATGTCTTTAATAATAGCTTCTAACATCTTCCCTATGACAGATGTTAAGCTAACTGGCCGGTAGTTTCCTGCTTTCTGTTTCCCTCCCTTTTTGAATAAAGGAGTTACATTCACTATTATCCAATCTAATGGAACCTTCCTCGAATCTAGGGAAGTTTGGAAAATTGAAACCAATGCATCAACTATCTCACTAGCCGCTTCTTTTAAGACCCTAGGATGAAGTCCATCAGGCCCCGGGGACTTGTCAGCCCGCAGCTCTAACAATTTGCTCAGTATCACTTCCCTGGTGATTGTAGTTTTCTTGAGTTCCTCCCTCCCTTCCATTTCTTGATTTACAGCTATTTCTGGGATGTTACTTGTATCCTCTATAGTGAATATCGATGCAAAATACCTGTTCAATTCTACTGCCATCTCCTTATTTTCCATTATTAATTCCCCAGTCTCACTTTTTATAGGACCAACGCTCACTTTGTTAACTCTTTTTAAAATATCTATAGAAACTCTTACTATCTGTTTTTATATTTCTAGCTAGCTTTCTCTCGTACTCTAATTTTTCTCTCCTTATTAATCTTTTAGTCATTCTTTGCTGTTTTTTATATTCTGTCCAATCTTCTGACCTGCCACCCAGCTTTGTGCAATTATATGCTTTTTCTTTAAGTTTGATACTATCTTTAACTTTTTTAGTTAACCACGGATGGTGGGTCCTCCCCTTGGAATTTTTCTTTCTCGTTGGAATGTATATATCCTGTGTATTCTGAAATATCCCCTTAAATGTCTGCCACTGCAACTCTATTGACCTATCCCTTAACATGATTTGCCAATTCACTTTAGCTAGCTCTGCTTTCATGCCCTCATAATTGCCTTATTTAAGTTTAAAATACTAGTCTTGGACCCACTCTTCTCTCCCTCAAACTGAATGTAAAATTCAACCATATTATGATTGCTGCTACCTAGGGGCATCTTCACTATGATGTCATTAATTAATCCTATCTCGTTGCACAATGCCAGGCCTAGTATAGCCTGCTCTCTGGTTGGCTCCAGAACGTGCTGTTCTAAGAAACTATTCCGAAAACATCCTATGAACTCTTCACCTAGGCTACCATTACCCATCTGATTTTTCCAGCCTATATGTAGATTAAAACCCCCATGATTATTGCCATACCTTTCTGACAAGCTCCCATTATTTCTTCCTTTATACTCCATCCTACCATGTGGTTACTGTTAGGGAGCCTGTACACCACTCCCACAAGTGACTTCTTGCCTTTATCATTTCTCATCTCTGTCCAAACTACTTCTACATCCTGGTTTCCTGAACTTAGGTCATCCCTCTCTATTGTGCTAATACCATCATTAATTAACAGAGCCACCCCGCCACCTTTTCCAAGCTTCCATTACTGCTAATAACCATATTATAATGCTAAGTTAGGATTTTGACTTTGTTTAACAGAACTGCTTTACAATGCGTAAGTTAACCAGTGTATAAGAATAGAATAGAAGATATCTTTGGGAATTTAATGATTCATTCCATAGTACAATAGTCTGATAATAAAATAGTCAGTTTTGCATAGATAAAGCTGCATGAACAGCATGAACATAAATAACTGATAACAAGCAGTTACAAACATCTGATGGCCAAGAATGGCATGTCTAACTCCAAACTAGGGAGGATAGCGACAAGAAAGCTGGGACAAATTCCAAAGGAAGAACCTTCAGAAAGATTAAACAATAAGACAAATTGGCTGAGATCATGAAACCCCTCTGGGGAAGGGCTTTCATCCAAGAATCGAGACAAAGAATTTGATGCCCCATTGATGATGAGGTTTTTCAGGGAACCTCTATAGGTTAAATGGTCTTGTCAATAATTTGGCCTCAGGCCCACCCCTAAAAAGAGAATAAAAGTAACACCCTGAGTGCTCGCCCATGCAGACGGTGGAGGGGAGAGCCAAGCAGACGTTGGGCTGGTCGAACACTCTGTACGAAAGGCTGATATTTAAAGATATTTAGTAGACGAGAATCATATATGTATAACTTCAAGTGTAGCCATTGACCAAATAATATTACCCATAATTACTCCTGAGTAACTAAGAAAGCTAAGACTTGTTCAAAATGCAGCTACGAAGGATGGTCAAAGGCAGTTTTGACTAAGTTTTGATAACAAACAGTCACAGGCTGCTAGTGAAGGTCAAATCATTCAATAACATACTGTGGCGGAGCCACTAAGGGACTCCGATCAGTTGTATATAATTCCCTTTAATAATATGTTAGCTACAGCCTGAGTCTGTATCTTTGTTTTCACTGTTTACATGTACAGAGCGCGATCACTTTAATAGCGCGGGTAAACGCAATGATGTCACGCCATTCATCACGTGATCCCCCACCGGCGGGAAAAACGTGATGACGTCATGACGTCAGCCGCGGGACCGCCCAAGCAGTCCTCGTGGAGCCTCCGAACTGACTAGACCTATATTCAATGTTCTCCTGTAGTTATCCGTTTAACTCTGTTAGTTTTCATTAAACCTTGTTTATTTGATCGCCTGAGTGGACCTCAGTCTTTTGGATAGGAACTAGACATTCCTACATTGGTGACACCGACTTTTGTGAACGGTTTTCGCAGAAGTTACTGAACATGGAATCGAACTTTGAAGCTACCACAGTTCTGGGAGCAACAGGCAGCCGCGTGGTTCATCCAGGCTGAAGCCCAGTTTGCAATCAGGAACATCGTTGTGGATCAGACCCGTTACTATCACGTGGTCTCCACCCTCGACAGCGCCACAGCCTCGCGGATCGTCAGCCTGCTTGGCAATCCACCAGAAGATCGCAAGTATGAAACGATAAAGGCGCGGTTGTTACAGGTCTTCGGGCTCATGAAGTCGGAGCGCATCCGCCGGTTGCTCAATATGCCCGGCCTCGGGGACTCCAAGCCGTCCGAGCTCATGAGCCAAATGCTCACGCTCCTGGGCTCCGAACCGGAATGCTTCCTCTTCAGGAAGCTATTCCTCAGCCAGCTACCAGAGCAAGTTCAGGCTGCCCTAGCCAGGTCGGAAGTCACAGACTGCGCAGAGCCGGCTGCTGAGGCGGACAAGATCTTCGCGGTGACACAGCAGTACTGCGCTGCCACGAGGCACCCATCCCCCACAGACGGTGCTCCAGCCCCTCAACCGGCGGGGTTGTGCTTCTACCACGCCCGTTTTGGTGCGAAAGCAAGATGCTGCCGCCCTCCCTGCAGCTTTTCGCTCAAAAAAAACCAGCAGCCACCCTGTCGAAAGAGGACCGGTTATAACGAGCGCCCTGCGGCTGCGATGGCAATCGGTAATTCGGGAAAACTCCTCTTCATCAACGACTCCCTATCTGGTCGACGTTTCCTCTGCGACACCGGGGCGCAGTATAGCATCCTACCCGCATCAAATCCTGATCTACAAGCCGGGGGGCACGGCCCCTCCCTCCAGGCGGCTAATGGCGGGGCCATTCGGACCTTCGGAAGCCGGCGGCTCCAGGTGTGCTTCGGCAGCCAGCAGTTTTAGTGGGATTTCATCACTGCCAAAGTCTCTCAAGCCATCCTCGGGGCGGATTTTTTGTGCGCCAACAGCCTCCTGGTGGATGTACGGCACCGCCGGTTGATCAATGCGGCCACTTTTCACTCCATCCCGTGCCACCGCGGTAACACCGTGATGCGCACTGCCTCCTGCACGTTCCCACCTCCGGATGACTTCACTCGCCTCCTCGGAGATTTCCCAGACCTGACCAGACCCAGTTTCTCTTCCACGGCCATGAAACATGGTGTCGAACATCACATCACCACTACTGGCTCCCCGGTCTACGCACGGGCCCGACGCCTCGAACCTGGCAAGCTCGCGGCTGCGAAAGTGGAGTTCGACACGATGGAGTGGCTAGGGATTATTCGCCGGTCGAATTGTCCCTGGCCTTCGCCTCTCCACATTGTTCCAAAACCTGGCGGTGGATGGCGGCCTTGCGGCGACTACCGATGCCTGAACAACGCCACTACTCCTGATCGGTACCCGATCCCTCATATTCAGGATTTCTCTGCCCATTTGGCGGGAAATACCATTTTTTCAAAAGTCGACCTTGTCCGTGGCTACCACCAGGTCCCCGTACACCCGCAAGACATCCCGAAAACTGCAGCCATCACCCCATTCGGCCTGTTTGAATTTCTGCGGATGCCGTTTGGATTGAAGATCGCTGCACAGGCTTTCCAGCGCTTGATGGACTCCATGCTTCGGGACCTCAAGTTTCTATTCATCTCCCTCGACGACATCCTCATCGCCAGCCCTAATAAAGAGGAGCACATCTGCCATTTGTGCAACCTCTTTAGACGCCTCAGTCAACACGGCTTGATCATCAACCCGGCCAAGTGCCAGTTCGGCCTGCAGCAGATTGATTTCTTAGGCCATCGCATCACATCGGACAGCGCAATTCCCCTGCAAACGAAGGTGGAGGCAGTTACTTCGTTCCCGCGGCCGCAGGCCATCAAGGCCCTGCAGGAGTTCCTCGGGATGGTAAATTTTTATCACCGGTTCGTCCCTAATGCAGCTCTGCTCATGCAGCCCCTGTACGAGGCCCTCAAGGGCAAGTCCGGCAAGGATCCGATTAGCTGGACGGTCGACATGGACAGGGCGTTCGTCGACACAAAAGGCGCTTTAGCCAATGCAACCATGCTGGCGCACCCGCTGCCAGGTGCCACCATCGCCCATACCACCGACGCGTCAGACTACGCCATCGGTGCAGTGCAGGAACAGTGGGTGCATGGGACGTAGCAACCGCTGGCGTTTTTCAGCCATCAACTACAGCGAAACAAATGGAAGTACAGCACGTTCGACCGGGAGTTGCTGGCCCTTTTTCTGGCCATCCGCCATTTCCAGTTCTTGCTAGAGGGACGTCCGTTCACGGCTTTTGTGGACCATAAGCCACTAACGTTTGCTATGGCCAAGACCGCCAAACCATGGTCAGCTCGGCAACAACCTCAGTTGACGTTTATCTCAGAATTCACCACTGACATTCAGCATGTGTCCGGTAAAGACAACCTGGTGGCGGATTGCCTCTCCCGCGCGACCGTTCATGCAGTCCAGCTCGGCATCAACTATGCCCTCATGGCTGCGGATCAAGCCTCGGATCCGGAAGTCCAATCTTACAGAACCAACCCCTCTAGCCTCCAAGCGGCCAACGTCAAATTCCATGCCGCGGGCACTACGCTACTCTGCGACGTCTCCGTAGGAGATCCTTGCCCTATCGTCCCGGTCACCTGGCGCCGAAAAGTTTTTGACGCCATACACGGGTTGTCGCACCCTGGCATGAAGGCCTCGCAACAGCTGATGTCGTCCAAATTCGTGTGGCGGGGCATGCACATGGATGTTCGTGACTGGGCCAACACCTGCGTGGTCTGCCAAAAGGCTAAGGTGCAGCATTACGTCAAGGCTCCATTGGCCACTTTCGCTGTTCCAGGAACATAGGTTTGATCATGTGCATGTGGACCTGGTGGGGCCACTTCCGCCTTCGCACGGGTTTACCTATCTTCTTACAATAGTGGACCGCACCACTCGATGGCTGGAGGCAGTTCCTTTGTCATCCACCATTTCCGCAGATGTCGCCAGGGCATTCATCTCCTCCTGGGTAGCCCGTTTCGGGGTACCGGTGGACATCTCGTCTGATCGTGGGCCGCAGTTTTCTTCGGAGCTCTGGAACGCTGTGGCTCAGGGGCTCAGCGTCAAGCTACATCGCACCACTGCCTACCATCCACAGGCGAACGGCCTGTGCGAACGATTCCACAGGTCGCTCAAGGCCCACTGCGAGCCAGCCTTCAAGGCGCGGGCTGGGTGGACAGGCTTCCATGTGTCCTTTTGGGTCTTCGTACGGCGCCTAAAGAAGATCTTCAATCGTCCACGGCGGAGCTCGTATATGGCCAGCCGCTACGTGTACCAGGGGATTTCCTTCCGACTCCAACAGAGCCATGGTCCGCATCCCAGCAGCTCATCAGACACCAGGAGGCAGCCAGAAGTTTCGCTCCAGTGCGTACGTCACATCACAGCTTGCAGAGCTCCCACGTCCCAGCTGAGCTGAAGAACGCCGACTATGTTTTTATCCACCACGACGCTCATCAGGACCCGCTCAAACCCCCTTACACTGGTCCTTTCCGCGTGATAGAGCCGGGAGACAAACCTTTTTCGGTCGATGTCGGAGGTAAACCGGACCACATTTCGGTTGACCGGTTGAAGCCGGCTCACTTGGACCTTGACCGCCCAGTCGAGAGCGCACAACCACCGAAGCATGGCCGACCGCCCACAGTCGCCGTGCCAGATCAAACGCAACCACCCCCCAGCTCGCCCGCCGTCCATCAGCTTCCACTTCAAGGCTACAGAAGTTGATCTGACAGGCTTGTCAGGCCTCCTCGCCGTTTTACTTTTGCTATTAAAGACAATTCTGGAGGGGCGCATGTGGCGGAGCCACTAAGGGACTCCGATCAATTGTATATAATTCCCTTTAATGATATGTTAGCTACAGCCTGAGTCTGTATCTTTGTTTTCACTGTTTACATGTACAGAGCACGATCACTTAATAGCGCGGGTAAATGCGATGACGTCACGCCGTTCATCACGTGATCCCCCACTGGCGGGAAAAATGTGATGACGTCATGACGTCAGCCGCGGGACCACCCAAGCAGTCCTCGTGGAGCCTCCGAACTGACTAGACCTATATTCAATGTTCTCCTGTAGTTATCCGTTTAACTCTGTTAGTTTTCATTAAACCTTGTTTATTTGATCGCCTGAGTGGACCTCAGTCTTTTGGATAGGAACTAGACATTCCTACAATACTATGATGCTAAGTAGAACTTAGATTTCGCTTAATAAAACTAATTGCAACGATATTTTAAAATAATTAGTTTAAGGACATAAAATGAGAGAGATCATGGAGATAAGGTATTTATCTGGTAGATTAAAGTGAGATAGTTTGGATACCTCAAGACTAGTGAAACAGCACTGATATGGGCCCATGGTATTAAGGCCTTGTACCAGGGAAGCTAGAAATGAAAGAGATAAAGTAAATTCCAATGGGGTGAAACACTATAAACAAGATAACACTGAACATGGCAAAGTTGATGGAAAAATACTGGAAAGGCAGGATGCTACCTCAGTCTGAGTGACAATGGTATTTTGACCATTAGAACCAATTAAAAAAAGTGATTTTGTTAAAGACCATATATGGACACTGGCCAAACCAACTTTTGATAAGAAAAGGGTTAAAACCTCGATACCCAAAGAACAGCTTCACACAGACGTACTGCGAGAACAAAGGAATAGACTTAAGACGACGTCATCTGTGTCCGAGAGGTTCCAGAGACCTAGGGCTGTGAGCTACTCATTAAAACTATCGTCTAATATTAAGTATATTACGCTGTATGCTTAATAAATCTTGATCTATTGCTCAAACATACTGGCTGCTGCTATTGGTGTCTTGTCCAAGAACTCAGAGATCATTAAGATCTTACAACTCTTTTAAGAGTGATCCCATGCTCACCAACTCGAAAGCTCCAGACAGAGAGAGAGGGAGAGAGAGAGAGCCGGAAGCCAGAGACCTGTTCACACACGCCAGCCATCTGTCCGATCAGGACCAGTACCAGCTATTTGTCACGGTCATAAGTTTTTGCTGCATAACTAGCAAGTTATATTCCGTCTTAAACTCTGATTAAACACAAAATACCCTCCATATTGGTTTGCAGTCAATGCTGATTATTTGAAAGACTAGAGATAAGCTAGCAATTGGCTTAATCTCTAAAAGTAAAAAGTGATGCCGATATCAGCAGACAAAAATAGAATCCATATGGTTAGAGATAAAAGATAATAAAGGATCATCACACTAACAGGCATAGTCTACAGACTACCTAATAGTGGAAGGGAGGTGGAGGAAGAAATATGCAGACAAATTTGGGAAATGAGTAAAAAACATAGAATAATAATCATGGGGGATTTCAACTACCCCGATATTAATTGGACAGAAGAGGTAGGAAAAGGGGATAAGGTCCTACAATGTGTACAGGACTCCTTTCTAACCCAATATGTAAAAAGCCCAAAGGAGGATTCGCTATTGGATCTAGTAATGGGGATGAATCAGAGCTGATAAGAAAAGTAAAGGTAGGGGAACATATAGTCAATAGTGACCATAATATATTACGCTTTAAGGTGTTAATTGAGAAGGACATAAGTACGACAAAAACCAGGTTACTAGATTGAAGAAAAGCTGATTTTGACATGCTGAGAATAGAACTTGAGCAAAAAATGGGCAACAATATTGGCAAACAACAATGTAGAACAGCAATGGGAAACATTTAAAATGGTGTTCAAAAGAGTGCAGGAAAAATATATTCTGCTGAAAGGAAAGAACAAGCTAAACAATAATGAGACTCCATGGATGAATAAAGCCATAAGGAAACAATTGAGGGTAAGGAAAGAGGCATATATTAATCAAAATAGTAAAATATTTATAGGTACATCAATAAAAAGGCAAGGTTGGGATGGGAATAGGGCCATTAAGGGATAGTCAGGATATTACCACAGGCAGCAATAGAGATGGCAGAAATATTAAATAATTATTTTGCTTCAGTATTTACCAGGGTAATAGAACAGCTGGACATGACATTGGATGATGAGATTAGTAATGAGATAAGTGCATTAAAAAAAAATAGGGGATATTATTAAATAAATTAATCAAACTCAAAGAGGATAAAACCCCTGGTCCAGATGGATTGCATCCATGCATTTTAAAAGAATCTAGGGAAGAGATAGCAGAGGCATTACTACACCTAGTTAATAATTCATTAGAAAAAGGTATAGTGCCAGAGGACTGGCGGATAGCTAACGTAATACCAATATTTAAGAAGGGGGGATAGAACATGTTCAGGAATTATAGACCAGTCAGCTTAACATCAGTGGTAGAAAAAATAATGGAATCCCTACTAAAGGAGAAAACAGAAGGACATCTAGAAACCAAAAATATAATGGCCCAGAAATTGGGCTCTCCCCGGGTGAGTACGCACGGGTACCCACCCGTAGGCCGAATGAATTGCCAGTTTCCTGCATGCACTGCGCATGCGCGGGAAACCGGCACTTCCGATCCTCTGAACGAAGGGGAGGCTGCGTGTGCGCTTTGAACTTAGGTTTTTTTTACAGGTTTTCCTGGGATCGTAAGCCTGCAGGATTTACACATTTAAAAAGCAGGCGTAAGGCTTGCTTTTTGCAAGGTAAGTGGTCAATTAATTAAAATTAAAACATTTTTCCACAGGTTTATTATTTTTTAATACTTTAAAGCAAGGTAAGTTTATTTTAGCCCCGTTATAATATAAAATTATTTTTTTCAAAAATTTAAATTATTGTTTAAAATAGTTATTTAATGTAATTTATAGTTTATTTAAAAAGTGTGATTTAAAAAAAAAAATTATTTGAAAGTTTACTGCTATTTTAGGCCCGTAGTATTTATAAGTTTGACAGGTCTACCTGTCAATCTTATGAATGGGCTTTCCCCTCCTCCGATTGGCTGCCCATTGCTCACGTGATCCCAGGGGACGCATTGCACTAACTACGCCCCTGGGACAGTCAAGCACAGCGCGCCGGCAGCTGGGCCAGGCCCCGGAGTGGAATTCCACGGGAGCCCAGAGCTCAACTGCCGGCGCGCAAGTAAGTGCAGGTCGGGGGCTTGCACCCACGGGAAGCCCCCGACCCGAATTTATGGGCCATTAATGAATAATCAGCATGGATTTCAAAAGGGAAGTCTTGCTTGACCAATCCCATTGAATTTTTTGAAGAGGTAACAGAGAGAGTAGACAATGGCCAGAAATTCGGGTCGGGGGCTTCCCGCGGGTGCAAGCCCCTGACCTACACTTACCTAGCGCACCGGCAGTTGACCTCTTGGCCTGCGTGGAATTCCTCTCCAAGGCCTGTCCCAGAGGCCGCGCGCTATGCTGGCATGTCCCAGGGGCATAGTTAGTGCGATGCATCCCCTGGGATCACGTGAGCAACAGGCAGCCAATCAGAGTAGGGAATGCTCCATTCATAAGTCTTGACAGATAGACCTGTCAAAACGTATAAATGCTGAGGCTGTAAAACTGTACTTTAACTTCAAATACATTTTTTTTTAAATCACACTTTGTAAATCTATATATATACTAGCTGGGGTGCCCGGCGGTGCCGAGGGTTTTTGAGGGCATGTTATGAAAAAGTCAAAATAATTTTTATATATATAAATGAGTTTGTCTGTCTGTGTGGGAAGGAGAGAGAGAGAGAGAGAGGGAAAGAGAGAGAGAGAGACTGGGGGGGGGAGAGAGGCCCAGGGATCGAGAGAGAGACTGGGGGGGAGAGAGGGCGACTGGGGGGGAGAGCGCGACGGGGGCAAGAGAGAGAGAGACTGGGGGGGAGAGAGAGAGAGACTGGGGGGGAGAGAGAGACTGGGGGTAAGAGAGAGAGAGAGACGGGGGGAGAGAGAGAGAGACTGCGGGGGAGAGAGAGAGAGAGACTGGGGAGAGAGAGAGAGAGAGACTGGTGGAAGAGAGAGAGAGACTGGGAGGGAGAGAGAGAGAGAGACTGGGGGAGAGAGAAAGAGAGAGACACTGGGGGGGAGAGAGAGAGAGACTGGGGGGAGAGAGAGAGAGAGACTGGGGGGAGAGAGAGAGAGACTGGGGGAAGAGAGAGAGAGAGACTGGGGAAGAGAGAGAGAGAGATTGGGGAAGAGAGAGAGAGAGAGACGGGGGAGTGAGAGAGAGAGAGACTGGGGGTAGAAGATAGAGACGGGGGAAGAGAGCGAGATAGAGAGAGACTGGGGGAGAAGAGAGAGACAGGGGGAAGAGAGAGAGACTGCTGGATTAAGTTCAGGATTAGCTGGAGAGAGAGGGGGGAAGGAGCGCCTCAGGCCTGGCCCGATGGACCACCGCGAAGGAAGGAAGAAGGCGAGCTCTCCCTCCCTCTCCCACCCCCTCACTCTTTCCCTCCCTCACCCTCTCTCTCCCCTCTCCCCCTCCCTCCCCGCTCTCTCCCTCCCTCTCTCTCCCTCCCTCCCCTCTCCCTCTCTCTCCCTCTCCCCCTCTCCTCTCCCTGCCTCTCTCCCTCCCTCCCCCTCTCTCTCTCCCTCCCCCTGTCTCTCCCTGCTTTCCTCTCTGTCCCTCCCTCCCCTCTCCCTCCCTCTCCTCTCCCCTCCCTCCCTCCCCCTCTCTCTCTCCCTCCCCCTGTCTCTCCCTGCTTTCCTCTCTGTCCCTCCCTCCCCTCTCCCTCCCTCCCCTCTCCCTCCCTCCCCTCTCCCTCCCTAGCGCCTCAGGCCCGGACACTGAGCCGAGCCCCGGGACCGGGCCGAGAAGGGAAAGGCCGAGTCCCCGGCCCACGGCCGCAAACGGAGCCGAGCCCCGGGACCGGGCCGAGGGGGGAAAGGCCGAGTCCCCGGCCAGCGGCCGCAAACGGAGCCGAGCCCCGGGACCGGGCCAAGGGGGGGAAAGGCCGAGTCCCCGGCCCGCGGGCGCAAATGGAGCCGAGCCCTGGGACCGGGCTGAGGGGGGGAAAACCCGAGTCCCCGGCCGCAAACGGAGCCGAGGCCCGTGACTGGGTCGAGGGGGGGAAAGCCTCTCTCTC